>NC_087154.1:3820000-3837500 GCF_035594125.1 Scylla paramamosain
CACATGCTTATCTCACCACTAACGTACTAGAAAATATTTTCTGACGCACACGATAAGAAATCAATTGTTGGGTGTGTGAGCTGAGTCTCAGCGGCCGGTGCTGCTACAAGACACTGCACCGCTGACAGTGCAAAGTTCCACTGTGTCAGATGAGCCGATCAAAGTTGTGTAGTACAACCCCAAAAGAGAACCACACTTACCACAACGTTCATGATAGCGGTGGTGGTCAGCTTCTGATGTCCTGCAATCGAGGCGGGCAGCTTATATAGCAGTGACCTCTCCCAGGGATACGCCAGCGGCAGCTTACAGGGTCAGGAACTCCCAGGTCATTCCTCGGCTTCCCTTCACCCGGGCCCTCCCGCCGCTGTCGTCGCCAAGGCCAGGACAAGGACTGCCGAGTAACCCTTGTCTCTTGATCTCATGCGAGCTGAAATTGCATCCCGAAGCAGAAAAGAAAGTGCACACAAGAAATTTTATCACATGAATTAAGTAGGAATAAATGGCAGGAGTTGGTCATTGTTGCGAGGGTATGAATATGCTTTCCTTTCTAGTGTGTGCGTACATCATGGTGCTTAAGTGTGCGCAAAATATTCGCTGCGTCAGTGAAGTGAGTGTGTAAACTGCTGCACCGGTGTCTGCTGTTGTGCGGTGTGGGAAGGGCTGAGGAAGGAAGCACCAATCAAGAGGGAAAGCCACGCCTCCTTACTGATGTACTGCATTGTTACGGTGATACGAGCCTGCCACGCGCCTACTGACGTAAATTATGATGCTGATAACTTATGCTTAAAAAAAAAAAAAAAAAAAAGAAAGTGGCGCTTTTTTTTTTTTTTTTTTCCATCTAGCGAACACAGACTTTAAACTTGGTCATCGCCATCTAAGAGACCTTTAATATGCACGTGGAGGCCATCGGCAAAAGTAGCGCGTCCTCACCATGGCAGGGAAAAAGTGATGGTGGTTAGATATTCGTGGCATTCAGGCAGGAGTTGTGTTGATGTTTCTACGCTGGTCTCCGGTGCCTTGATGACCACCCCTTGCATTCTTGTCCAGTACTGCCTCTGTTATTTCCGCGAACGTGTGCATTGTAACATTTAAGGGCTTTCCTGCTGTTGTGTTAATCGTATAGCGCTTCTGGACATACTGGCCATAAACACACACACACACACACACACACGCATTCATGCACACGCACACATACAGTACACAAAACTTATAAGGAGCTTCCTTAGTTATTTTTGTTCACATATTTCATCCTCTGGTGAGTCTGTGAGAAGAGGACGTTAAATCAGGCAGGCTGTCCAGGTGGTGTGTGTGTGTGTGTGTGGCGTGTTATTTGTGACAGCAGTACTGGAAATATATTAAGAAACGTTTGTGGGTTATCCTTGCGAGAGTTGGCATTATTTTCTTAATGTACAAGGAAAAAGATCTAAGAAAAAAACAAATTCAGGCAAAAATCCGATATTTCTCTTTTCCATATAAGAAAGAATTAGAAGGAATACTAAACAAGAGCTAATTGTGGTTTGAAGGTGCCATGAAGCTCTTCTTGAACAAAGTGAAGTCAGAGGAACGGGGAAACAGTTGCAGGTAGAGATTTCTATGGTCTACTAAAGAACAGTTCATTTCGCCCTTTTGTCACTGCATTGTAACTTTCATTTCGCCCTTATGTCACTGCATTGTAACTCTTGAGATGTAAAATATGAAATAACTTACAAAATAAAGCCAGTCAGAGACACCAGCGCAGCCCAGTCTTCTCTGTGTATTAATGTTGCGTAAATAGTGACGAAGGTCCTACTTTGGCCTCTTTTCCAGGGTCCGTTTGACACTTACGGCTCTTTTGTTGATGTGCGAAGTTTTGTCTACCTCCAAGGAACACAAAAGAAAAACAAGGCCAGTAGGCTTTCTTGGTTTTTAGGGGGATGTTTGCAATAAGCAACACTTTCTAATAAGGTTGGTTGTTGTTTCTCGGAGGTTATTCCAAGTGTCGTGTTGTTAGTGGGATTCTGTTATATTTGAGATTTTGTTATATAAGAGGTGTTGAGCATGTTGTTAAAAGTTACGTTTTTTTTTTTGTGTGTGTGTGTGTCTGCGTTATCAGAGCTTTGTTATTCGTGATGTACTGTAGCTAAGGTGATGAGGCTGTGTTGGGATCAAGGATGTTCTGGTCCTGATGTGCTATTAAATCTCGATTGCTAAGTCTTTGTTGTTATGGAAGTTTATATCTCTCTCTCTTTTTTTTTTTTTTTATTAGGAAAACCGTACAAGGAAAAAAAATCTCGTTCACTTCTGTTCCTAAAAGAAATACTAGAACAACCGAGAGAGATGTTCATTTAATTCCATGAGGGTGCTGTAACTCACGTGCTGAGCTTGTGATGTTTATCATACCTGTGGCGTTCTTGAACGGTTAGGAAACGGATTTAAGAAAGAAAGCAAAATTCTGCCGAATGCATCTTGAGAAAAGGGGTCAGTTTCATGATTAGTGAGAGAAAGGCGGAGTGAATTCCCCAATTCAAGTTTCTTAATATTCCACTTCTGAAGCAGCATGGCTTGTATAATCTTGCATAATTAATTAGACAGTTGTAAAATTTAATCCTCCCATGTGTGTATGTGTGTGTGTGTGTGTGTGTGTGTGTGTGTGTGTGTGTGTGTGTGTGTGTGTGTGTGTGTGTGTTTATTGGTCAGTGCACAAAATTTATTTCAAACTTCATTATCGTCTCTCAACTTTTCTGATGGTGATGCTTAAAATTTTCCAAGGCAAGAACTATTATCATCCTGTGTTGAATTCAACAGATAGACTTTTATTTTGACAAGTTACAAACTATAAGAGACAGATAGACAGGCAGACAGATATATAAGACAGATAAACAGGCAGACAGACAGAACGCCAAACAAAGATTGAGACGGACAAAAATGAAGAGACAGAAGAGAATGATTTATAAGGTAACTGAGCAATGACATGATATGAAAATCTTATGAAGTCTTAGGAAAATGAACACAAAAGATGAGAGGCGTGAATCACCTCTAACTTCTTCCCTCCTGTGAGCATGTCGAGTGCTGGGGAAAAAGGAAAAAGAGGACGAGAAGCAGCAGGAGGAGGAAGAGAAAGAGGAGGAGGTGGAGAAGGAGGAGGAGAAGGCGGAGGTAGAAGAGGAGGAGCAGATTAGAAAAAGAAGATACATCAGAGATAATACTTTGAAGTCATCAGAGAGAGCTATATACGGATGGGATCAGCGTACAGGCTATCTTGCCTCCCTGTGTTAAGGAAGCTCTTGATTGAAAAACGAATTTAAGATCTAACTTGTCATTGGCTCGTATGCCATCACTGATGCTATATTTATTTTTCATTGATTTTATTTATTTATTTATTTTTGTTGGAGAGGTAAAGTGTTGGCCGGTGCGCAGCGTGGCGGCGCAGCAGAGTGGCGGTGTCTGGTGCTTAACTTGTTCTCAGCGAAAACCAAACTGAGAAAGGGTTCCATAAATTATCTAGGTAAAGAAGACATTTTTTTTTTTTTTTCATTCATTGTGCACAGTCGCTGGTAAATAAATACTATACAATCAATATATTATTAGTGTCTCGGTACCACATCCATCTTCGTCCTTGGTGTTGTAAACACTCATTTACTGCGGCGCCCCGTAGTAGCGACCAGGCGCGGGTACGGAGGCAGATCTCACTTGTGAGGCCTCGGCGCGGGCGCGGGCGGCATCCTCCGCCTCGGCGAAGGCGATCTGGTCCAACACGAACTGGGGGATAGGGTGGGGGAAGGCGGGTGCCACGGGGAGCAGGTCAGACTGGGGCTGGAAGCCGTTCTCGTCGGCGACGAATTTCATCTGGACAAAAGTACCGTCAGGGGCGGTGTAGCTGTGGAGGCAACGACACATGTGAGTGAGGCTTGTGGTTTGAGGGTCATGATGCTTTCAGGACAGGACAGGACCATGATTCAACTAAGACGTAGACCAGACACAAAGACAGATACTCACGAGTACTCTCCTGCCTTGATCACGGCGCCTTCCGGACCACTGGGGGAGCCAGACTCCGACATGGCAATGCCATTTGCTGTCTCCACGTCCATGCTGTACCTGCCGTCCTCGGAGTGCGCGCGGTCGTCTCTAACAATGGGCACCACCTCTACGAACTCTGATCTGACGGAGGGGGCGGGGGCCGAGTACGTCTGGGGAAGGCTGTAAGTGTTCTGGGAGTCGGCGGTGGCCACGACGGCTAGGGCTGCTACGATCAGCTGTTGTGAGAAAAGATATACACATATTTGTGTGTGTGTGTGTGTGTGTGTGTGTGTGGCATCCGGAACGTACATTCAGCCAGTGCATGGCATAAGACTATCCATGCTTGTGATTTGCTTTATATAACAGACGCGTTCTCTCACGAGAAGCAGCGTCTGCTGGGTGGATGATAATAATGATAAATAAAAGTCTCATGCATGATGACAACAGGAAGGGATCACGAAAAATAAATATAAGGCTAACTACTGGATTCTCCCTAGTAATACTCTTGATCAAAATTTATGAAACTGTTATATGATTTTCTTAAGCACCAAGTCAGTGAATATGTCGCGTCTGCCCAGCTCACTGTCGCCTCAGACTTTAATCACCTTGAGTAATATTGAAACGCATGAGACTGACAATAAATCGTCCATCCCTTCATCACTGAAATTATTGTGTGTCTGCCACACGAAGGGCGGCCGTTGCAACTCCCCGCCGCCCCCTGACGCTCCTCCCTGGTGACGCCACTTACGAGCTTCATCTCTGGAGTCTAGTGGAGGCGAGACACTGATGCTCTGGAGATGGGTCCTGCACCTTTTATAGCGGCTCTCTTCCTAGCAGGACCGCCCTCCCGTGCTGACCTACGGGGAGAGACGCCCTTGGTGCCATTCCTTCCTTCCCTTCACCGCGTCGACCACATTCCTTCCTCCTGTCCTCGCAGTAGTTTATTACCAGGTGCTCAAGACTTTCAAAGTCCATCCCGCTGAAATAGCCTCTTGTCACTGTATAATTAACGTGATATATTGAGTGTTTGTTGGCGGCATGTGGATTCGAGGCACGTATGTTGTTGCTGAACTAAAGAGCCAAGCTTGCCTTGACACTCAGCGCTGTGTCCTGCTGGGAGACACTCAACTCTATATAAAATTGTAATGTTTTACATAGGCCAAGAAGGTTGGCTATGGGCTATTATTACTATTGAAAAGCTCACATTATTGCCTCCCCCATAAAGTACAAGTTACTGGTGAGCGTTAGTGATCATCACATTACAAATATCTAAGAAATTATAACAATGAATTATTTTTTTTCCTGGTAAAAGTGAAAAAGCGATTGAACTTCAAGAAGATTTTCTTATTCATCTTAACGAGTCTAGATGGAAAATGAACAAACAAAATGAGGAATGAAACCTAATAGATTTTCATAGGATGTAGGGGAAGTTATTTGGGATTTCAGGGGTGTCTTTATGATTCGAGGGACTGTTTACCAAAAATCACGTACTATCAATTTAGAAGAAGCATATGATAACCTGACTGAACATCTCTGTGGCATTTTTAAATAATTCTTATGAAAGAAGACAGGCTTTCAAAATACTTATTATTCTCTCAAGCAGCCTGCGTGTTAAAGGCTCCTGTGCCCTGAACGTACATATGCAAACATTACATCTCGGCATCTGGCTGTGATAAAACAGGACTTTTCAATGTTAACTTTAAACTTTCCCTCGTTACGGAGAGAGAGAGAGAGAGAGAGAGAGAGAGAGAGAGAGAGAGAGAGAGAGAGAGAGAGAGAGAGAGAGAGAGAGAGAGAGAGAGAGAGAGTACACATAAATAATAGTAAATTATGACACGAAACAGTGACTAGATAAGATATACTAAGAGATAAAAATTAATAATAAATAAATAGATATACCCCTCTCTCTCTCTCTCTCTCTCTCTCTCTCTCTCTCTCTCTCTCTCTCTCTCTCTCTCTCTCTCTCTCTCTCTCTCTCTCTCTCTCTCTTTCTCTCTCTCTCTCTCTCTCTCTCGTCAGGCAGGTAGAACAATAATACAGACGAAGGGCATCACGACGCTGGCTGGCGATGGTGGCCTGCGATAAGCGAGGTATGGCTCTCCCCTGCATAGCAAACACCAGACCTGATAGAGACAGTCAGGAATGGGACCGTTTTCTGGATCTCTCTCTCTCTCTCTCTCTCTCTCTCTCTCTCTCTCTCTCTCTCTCTCTCTCTCTCTCTCTCTCATATTATTTTGTTGCTTTAGACTGTTATAGCGTGTTATTTGATCTATAACAAGTTCGTAACAAGATTAACCCCTGTCTATTGAATGATTTATTATTATTATTATTATTACTACTACTACTACTACTACTACTACTACTACTACTACTACTACTACTACTACTGGTACTCTCTCTCTCTCTCTCTCTCTCTCTCTCTCCTCTCTCTCTCTCTCTCTCTCTCTCTCTCTCTCTCTCTCTCTCTCTCAGACCCCATTCTCCTATCGCATTGTCGGTCATTCGTGTAGTTTCGGCCACTTACTCTCAGCAGGCGGCCGCGCGAGTGGTCTCTCTTAACATGCATTTAGAAATCGATGTAAAAAATCTACCAGCGTGTACTTCTTCTCCTTTGTATATTTGTCGGTGTATATGCATGTGTTCGTACCCGACTGTCATTTTGTGTTAGTGAGGTTTGTCCTTAATCGTTTCGTTGATAGATTTTCTTCTTTTCAGAATCTTTTCTAGACTCTTATATAAATATTAGTGTCTCTTAAATGATTCGGTAGACTGGAAGAAACAAGATTAATTTTTTTTTTTGTGGGTGGTGGCTCTTTTGTCAGTGATGTTCGTCCTTAACCCATTCAGTGTTAGATCTTTTTTTTTTCCTACAGTCCGTTATATACACATGTAGCCTAGAAAAGCAAGATTTACATAGCTATCTTTTTCCGTGTCAGTGACGTTTGTTCTTAACTTTTTCAGAGCTGGACATCTCATAATCACTGACGTTTCAGACACATGTACTATCCTTTCTTGAATACTTTTGTAACCTAGGAAAGACAAGATTAACCTTCTGTTCTCTTCTTTTTTTTCATATCTGACGTTTATCCATGATTATTTCACTGTTAGATGATTTTTTCCCAGAATCACCAACGTTTTTAGACATATGTATTAGGGTCTCTTACATATTTCTGTAACCTAAAGTAGAAAAGATTAATTTTCTGTTCTCTCTTTCTTTCTTTCGTGTCGGAGTCTTCTTTACCATTCCACTTTTCGATGATTTTTTTTCCCTAGATCACCAACGTTTTAGATGCTAATATCTGTACTAGAGTTTCTTGAATATTTCGGTAGACTACAGAAGACAAAATTAACTTTATGTTCTCTTGTTCTTCCATGCCAGTTACGTTTGTCCTTAATCCATTCTGTTCAATCACTGTTCATTATTTTTTCCCATAATCACCAACGCTTTGTATGTTCATGTTTGCAGTACAGTCTCTTAAACACTTCTGTAACCTAGAAAAAAATTTAACCTGCTTATTTATTTATTTTTTTCGTGTCAGTTACTTTTATCCTTAAACCTCAATTCTGGACAACTCAATGCTGGACAATTTTTCCCATGACCACCAACGTTTTTAGATACTTATACTTGCAGTACAGTCTCTTAAATACTTCTGTTACCTAGAAAATATATGACTCACTTTGTTCTTCTTTTTCCCTCCTTAATCACTAACATTTTTAAACACTTATATTTGCCCTCTCAAATATTTGTGTAACCTAGAAAAAGAAAAGATTAACCCTCTATTCCTTCCTCATTTTTATCTCTATGCATACTATTTTCTACCGTGTTCTGAATGCTAACAAAGGATGACCGTGCCAGTGAAAGGGCGAAGAAGGACGTGAGTGTCTCCTTAGCTGGCTGTATTAGGAGGGCAGCGGTGGCAGTGGGCGTGTGACAGGCCTGCGTGGTGGATGTATGGGAGGGCAGGACGGTATATATTGCGGGTGGTGGTGTTGGTGAACCTGTGAGTTGGCTGTTAGGTGAGTGTATGGGAGGAAGTTAGGTTGGTTTAGAGAGGAGGGTGAAGAAGTGAATATAAATTACAGTTCGTAAATTTCATGCTCGGCAAAATGTGTGAAGTGAAATAAATTTCCAAAGTTGATTTTAGAGTGTATGATTTTCAGGTTAATATTTCTTGGTTAGTCGAGTGAGTGTTACTAAATTTTCTTGCGCCTGAGAGAGACACAGAGAGAGAGAGAGAGAGAGACGGGAAAATAAGTGAAAAGATGTGCATTGATGAACACACACACACATACACACACACACACACACACACACACACACACACACACATACTAATTAAGGAGCAAAGAAGTGTTTAAATGCATGGGAAGAGTAACATTGAAGAGCTGCGCGGAAGTGTGCATCCTCCTCCTCTTCCTTCTCTTCTTCCTTCTCCTCTTTTTTTGTCGAAACTGTTGGTTGTTGTTGGTGGTGGTGGTAGTGGTGGTAGTGGTGATAGTGTTAGTGGTGTTGGTGGTTGTGGCAGTGGTGATTGTGGTGGTGGTGGCGAAATTCCCATTGGTTTCTATTCTTTTCACTCTCCTTTCACTTTCATGCACTTTCTCAACCTCTTATTCTATCCATCCTCCTTCTCTTCTCGCCCCTTGCCCTTGTTCTTCTCCTTCTCCTCCTCCTCTTCCTGTTCCTCCTCCTCTTGGTCCTCCTCCCTCCCCTTTCTGCTCCCCTTCTCCTTTGAACCAGCTCGGCGCCATCAGGTCCAACCCAGCTCCTTGCTGTGAATGAGGACGGTGACGCAGCGCCGGTGAACACAAGGCAGGGAGAGGCCGGCAAATTGTAGTGCGGGACTCGATGAGACCAATAAATTTCACTCGTAATCTTAGACAAGACCTAGAGTGTGAGTGGAGGGGAAGAGGGCACTTTGTGTGTGTGTGTGTGTGTGTGTGTGTGTGTGTGTGTGATGAAGCGTGCAAGTCACCGTTATACAAGGTGTGCGTGCTACTAACTGATGAAAGAAAAATACACACAGAAGGTCCGTGTGTGAGTTGTAATGTATGTAATGCAGTGTGGGCAGTATACTCCTATGTAATGAAGGAGGAAAAAAAAATGTGTGTGGGTTAAGTATTGCAAGGCTTTGATTGGAGCTAAATTTACGTGATTCTGTGAGATTTATTCGTTTATATCATGTGTGCATCAGTATCACCTCCATCATCACAACCACCACCACCACCACCACCACCACCACCACCTTAACCTCTATCGTCATCATCATCGTCATCATCGTGCCCTATAATTTTAGCCCATAACACAGGCATCTCTTAACCTTTCCCTTTCATCACTGTCAGCAACCCGTTCATTACAGGCCACTGCAGTAAAACCTTCTGTCTCATCTCTCCATCGGCATCGTCATCATCATCAGTCAAATTCACTTCTCGCTTTCTGATCTGGAAAACACTATGAAAAATGTCTGTAATTCAGTGAGTGTGTATTTGTATGTATGGTTGTTCACTGTATTGACTTAGGACTCTTATCCCCTTCTGCATGATTCGCTGGCACTCAGATCGTAAAGTGGATGTACTACATACGAGTCTTTAGGTATTTATTATAGTTACCCATCTATATACCAGATTTTTTTTTTTTTTTAAGCACTTTGGGTGTCGAGTGAGGACTTTTTTCACTATTTTCACAGGCCGTAAAGATAGTTAGTCGGGTGTTAAACTAAGGGTGTTTTTCCCATTAATGATGCAGAGTACTTATTAAGCTGTCACCAGAACCATGTAAACACTCTTGAAAACTCCAATGAGTTACACTGGAGCTGCTGTAACAAGTTGAGATAAGACGCAAAAATGTTTGAGAAGACGACCCAAGGCTGCCATTTTCCTTAACTCTTTGACTACTAATGAGACAGTCTTGACTTCACCTGAGTAAACAATTTAATAATCGTTTGAAAATGCAATCCCATGCTGGACAAGATCCTCGTTAATCTTCAACTGCAAATGAGACAATTTCGACTTTGAATAACCTTACACAATCTACAGACCCAAAATAAAACAACAGGTGTTATAAGACTATAAGACTTGAGGAATTGAACTAAACTGTTATTTACTTTTTGTTTTCTACTATCAGTGGCATGCTTTGAAACTATAACTCTACGCTTGCAACACACCACTTCATTTAACTTTAGGAGAATTCACAGCGGTCATTGGGTCAAACTGGACTGGTTAAGAAAGCATATTTACTTCAGGGTTCCAGGTAAACTTAATTGTCCCTCTTCCGCTGGGCAAGAAATAAAGAGAGGAAAAGGTGCCCCGTTCCCTGGCTCTGTCTCTTTAAGTCACCTTTTACGACACGCTGGGAATGCAGGGACACGTATACGCTCCTTGTCTCTGGTTTGGCTATACTTTTAACCATCCCACGCTGCATCAAGGGTAGAACAGACCAAAATGAAGTGGGCATTTGAGTCACCACATTCCTAAGCTCTCATTTTCACGACCCTCTATAAAAACTAGCGTAACATCAAGACGCAGCAGTAAATCATATCACATCTCCAGCTTATTGCAAGAGAATGTAATCGTTGAACATTAATAACCCGTCTGTTTTCCTGTTCAGGGTGTTGTGAAAACTTAACTAGAGGAGCAAGGAAGTGATTTTTGCTGCATTACAATATACACACAAATTTCACGGGATAAGACAGTAAGATGACTTGAGATAATGTGTCATCTATCAGTGGAACAATGGGTGTTGTGTGGGGGATTGCTGAATATGGCTATTATAAGAGAGAGAGAGAGAGAGAGAGAGAGAGAGAGAGAGAGAGAGAGAGAGAGAGAGAGAGAGAGAGAGAGAGAGAGAGAGAGAGAGAGAGAGAGAGAGAGAGAGACTTGAGATTAATCGATTATTCAGAAAGTTACTGGACAGAGTGTTTCATTACGAGAACATCGCCCTCTGCATCCTTAGCGGAGTCAGGGTTGCGCCTCTCACTGAATTCTTCCCAGCCTTTCACTTCCCGCTGCAGTGTTCCGTCGCCTCCCTTTGATCCAGTCTCTATTTCTAAGCCTCCTCTTATTCCACTACTACTGCTAACCTACTTTACCCTTTCTCTCACTCACTCCCGCTACAAAAAGCTACACAGGCTAAGTTTTATGCAATAATCCTGCGATGGAATAAAAATGAGTGTGCTATTTCAGCTTTATTTCCAAGCCTCCTCTTGATCACCGTCTACCAAGAACACGAGTCGTTTTCTTTCACTCCCTCCCGCTATACAGAACTACACGTCCACAGTTATAATTCTTTCGTAAAGTAAAGATTAGCACGTTGGCAGACTGCAAAAGGTCGCTTCGTATTGTTATTTTTACGTGGCATTATCTTTTTCCTCAAGTTAATCTTTTGCCATTACAGTTTCCTCCTTTTAAGTCTCTTCCATTACTTCATAACTTGTAGCATCATCTTAGAAAAAAAGTGGATTCATTACGTATTTCATTCCATGCTACATCTTGATATGTTTATTTTTATGATCAGACATTCTCGGCTTTTGTATTACTGTTTTTTCATTTTTTTTTTTTTTGTTACGAATTTTATTGGAAATTTGCAGAATGTACATTTTTCAGTTGCGATGTGTTCTTTCTCTTGCTGCTTCTACTACTACTACTACTACTACTACTACTACTACTACTACTACTACTACTACTACTACTACTACTCTTGCAACCACTACCACTATCACCATAACTACTACCACCACCACTACCACCAAGACCGCTACTACCACCACCACAGCTTTTTATTAATAATTTATATCATCACCTGACCCACTGACTTTCCTTCTGCCACCTGGACCTTTACCGTAAATCCTGGGGCACGCCATCTCTCCCTTAATGCATAATGCCTCTCTCCTTCCTTCCATCTCCTGCCTCCCTCCCCTCACCTTTCGTTCAGCCTGCACCGTCACTCCCGTTCATGAGCTCTTATGTTCTGACTCATGAGAGAGAGAGAGAGAGAGAGAGAGAGAGAGAGAGAGAGAGAGAGAGAGAGAGAGAGAGAGAGAGAGAGAGAGAGCTGCACTTGTTAAAACCTTTCACCAAAACACTCTCTTTCTCCCTCCCTGCCTCCTGCCCTGCTCCTCTCCCTCCCTCCCTCCCTCCCTCCGCCTCCGCCTAATGCATCACCACCTTTCACGCCGTAACTCTTCATTACCGCCGCACAAGACACCAACACGCTCAGGTCAAGCAACTGTTTATTCTACATATAACAAAAAGTGACACGACTATCTGGCTGCTCTTGACATGACAATATATTATGCTTCTGAGCGTAAAATGAATGCAGTGAAAGTTAACTGTGAATGATGAATATGTTATGGGTGATTGTGAGTGGTATAAAGTACATGCTCTCGGTTACTAATGACAGGGGCGGTGAGTAGCTTGTTAGGAGTACTCTGTGGAGCGACTCTTCTCCCCGCGGGCGCGACGGGCGTCCTCCTCAGCAGCAAAGGCAATCTGGTCCAGCACGAACTGGGGGATGGGGTGTGGGAAGGCGGGGGGCACGGGCAGCAGGTCAGACTGAGGCTGGAAACCGTTCTCATCCGCGACAAACTTGACGACAACAGGAGTGCCGTCAGGGGCGATGTATCTGCGGGAAGAAGGTTGTGAATGTCAGTGTTGTAAACTATACCGAGAGAAGCATTAAATTTTCTAAGTCTATGGTAATCCTATGAAAACAGGAAGAAAAAATTTGAAAGATGTAGGGGGCTCTTGCTCAACCATAGACAGGCCCTCCCACTAAAAAAAAAGGAGGTTTACCCAGTTCATTTTTTCCCCATGGCTGTGTACTCGACTCTAATCGCAGGCAACACCGTGACTCTGTGCATTAGCTTTGTTTAAACACCGTAAGTCTTGATACATTTTTAGACTCCTTACTGAAGTTCCCACAAGTGTGTCTGTTGAGTAAAGCAGCCTGCCCACTCTTGCGAAATTGAAAACGATATGACGTATTTTGGCTGATAACAGTTACAACTAAAGTTAAAATCCAGTTATGGTCTTGGAGCTTCTTTGGCTGCTGTGTGCCGCGTGTCCTTGGCGCTGTATTAGGTTCTGTGTGCAGCATTGGACGCCCACACATGCATGGGTCAGGCAGCGCTCCCAAATTATCAGTGAATTTCCTATGACCACGTAAGACGACAGATATTTATAATGAAAACCATCAAAAGCATGAAGGGAAACCTGTTTTTACCAATATTGATTTTTTTTTTCTTTTTTACAAGATTAGGCGCGTATCCCGAGTGAGGAGGAGCACAGGAGATCAGGTAGACAGTAGTGCTGGATGGGTGATGGTGGCCAGCGTAGTGATAATATTTTAGCATTGCACTACCTTGTCTACTCTCTCTCTCTCTCTCTCTCTCTCTCTCTCTCTCTCTCTCTCTCTCTCTCTCTCTCTCTCACCAGTACTCACGAGTATTGTCCCGCCTTGACCACCGTGCCCGAGGGACCAACGGGGGCGCCAGACTGAGCCAGCACGATGCCGTTCTCGATCTCCACGTCCAGGTGGTAGTTTCCGTCTCCCTGATGGTCTCGCTCGTCCCTCACGGTCTTCACTACCTCGGTGGAGTCATAGGTCGGCAAGGCGGCAGCAGCGGCAGCCAGGGCGGCGAACACGAGCTGGAGATATTTACTTTGGTCACGTGATTGCTTTTTACCATAGACTTGTATGTTCTACATGATCTTAAAGCACATTGACAAGGCTATGCACTTGGCCTCACTGTTTATTCAGCACAACCTTCAGTATGGAAAATAGAACACTTTAAAAATGGAGAAAGTATGTACGTGGTGCGCATTTTTAGACGGGAAAGGCGAACCAATGGGGGCGGTGATATATTGCGAGCAGAAGTACATAAGCAATGCAAGTACACGTACACTTAGATTTGTAATGTTCCTTTTCTTCCCTGCACCAGATACACAAAGGAAAAACTTACGTATTTCATTGCGGTGTGTGCTGCAACAACTAATGTTTCCTCCCCTGCGAACAACAATATTTATACTCGAAAACTAGTGCATCTGGTTGCCAAGTGTGCTTTATCTAACCGGTTAGGCGCTACTTTTTGTTAGTCATCTCAGTGACTCCAAAACCTTTGTCATTTTTTATACATATCCTGTTACTTTCATGTTTGTGCGGAGTGGATCTTAAATGTATGGTCTTAATCAAGGAATCAGTTAGTTTTCAAGAATGTTTTCCTGAACGAGGCAGCAGAGTTTTCAAGAATGTTCTCCTGAACGAGGCAGCGACGAGGTTCTCATGGCTTTTTTCTTCCAGGTAATGAGCGCCGCCCGATGTAGTACTTTCATGAGTTTAAAAAAAAAAAAAAAAACTTGTGTAAAAGTCTGTACGATAAATGTCAGTCATTGACTCCGGCAAAGTGACAGGAAGAACAGGGGCGGTGTGAGAGTAGTGAGGAGCGACACGGAAGAGGTGAGAGGTATGAGGGGCGACACGGAGATGAGAAGTGTTAAGTGAGCGGTGTGAGGGTCAACGTGGAGGAAGTAACAGGTACGATGAGTGCCATGGCGTGGAGGAACGAAAGTAAGTGTTGGGCGAGGCAGCAGGGAGGAGAGGCACGCTGCGGCGGAGGGGCCTGCAGGGCGGGGTCGGGAGGGCAGCATACCCATAACAGCGACACACAAACCCTGTAGCGGCACACTGACCCTCTGCCTCCTGCCGTCTTGCCGCCCTCCACCTGCTCTTCGCCCACCATCACCACGACTGCCGCCACCAACGCAATTACTATATATATATATATATATATATATATATATATATATATATATATATATATATATATATATATATATATATATAATATATAGTATATATATATATATATATATATATATATATATATATATATATATATATATATATATATTTTTTTTTTTTTTTTTTTTTTTTTTTCTTTTTTCTTTTTTTTTTTTTTACTTGAGTGCACTGAAAATACCCATGGAATAAAGTGCTTCAGTTTTTTTTTTTTTCTTTAGGAAGTAAAAGTTTCCACGTGAGAATGAAAGGGCAAAGAGATCACTGACTCAGTATTTTTCAAGAATCGTAAGTATTTTGCCTGTTGTGTTGCATCACGGCGGCTCAAGATACTGGGGCAAATAAATTACCAAACAACTCATTAACGAAAAGACAGGCGACCTTAGTGATTCTAATGGCTCCTGGAGGCGTGAGTAATGCAGCACTTATTCCTAGAGGTACTTAGGAGAGGCTGTGAGGGTGAACAGATGGCTGAAAAGCTGCGTGTTACGCGTGTATGGGGGTGAAAAGAACACACCAGAATGTAACAGGTGGAATATGTAAGTACGTATGTACGTACATTACATATGTATGAAAAGCAGCAGATCGGCAAGTACTGCCAGGTGACCCAAATGGCATGCGTGCAGTATTGTACTTTTATTTATGATTAACATTATCATATGTACAAAAAAGACTTACGTAGAGAGGCATGCACATGTAGCTGCGCAGCGTGCATGTGTTCAACATATAAATAAGTATAAATATAGAGCGAGTAATCTATAGTTGTGAAGACTGGAGGTTCCTAAAGGTTACTGTGAAAGAATTAGTCGTATCTGTCCTCGGGAGAGCGGTTTGCGGTCCTCTTCTGCGGCCTTAGCGATCTGCTCCAGCACGAACTCAGGGATGGGGTGGGGGAAGGCGGGGGCCACGGGCAGCAGGTCAGACTGGGGCTGGTAGCCGCCCTCGTCGGCAACGAACTTCACGACGACGGGAGTGCCGTCAGGGGCGGTGTAACTGGGAGAGAAAGATTCATTAAAGAAATGATCATGACGAGTCAGTGGTGATGTGGCTCAGTGCGTGTTTCCCATCGTATGTAGTGGATTCGCCTCTCTGCTCGGAACTTACGAGTACTGGCCAGCCTTGATGACAGAGCCCTCGGGACCCTCGGGGGGAGCCAGACTGAGCCAGAACGATGCCGTTGCCAGTCTCCACATCCACGTTGTACCTGCCGTACTCGTCCTGCTGGCGCTCGTCCTTCAGGATGGGAACCACCTCTCGGGAGCTATAGTCTGGGGCAGCAGCGGCCACCACGGCCAGAGTAGCGAGAACAACCTGCATGAAGAGACGCCTGGAATTACTGCCGTGCAGCTCTTGGTTATTGTGGTGCACTTCAGGGCATGAGCGGCATTTTTTATTTTTTTATTTTTTTATTTTTTATGTAGGAAGGATACTGGCCAAGGGCAACAAAAATCTAATAAAAAAAAAATGCCCACTACAAAAATGCATTACGGGACTTTTTCCCTCAGACGTCGCCACGCTTCTCGTGTCTGCCTGGAGGCGAGCCGGGAAAGTCTCATGAGCTGAGTAGAGAATTCAACTGTTTACCTTTTAGGATAGCTTTTGTATGAGGGGGGGGCGAGTCGTATCTCAATGATGTGTCCGGTGATGTCAGTTGCCTCATCGCTGCTCATTAAGTGTTTTCGTTTTATGAATCAGACATTTTTTTTTTCCTTTATAAATCTTATCACAATACAGAAGTAAAGAAAGTGTGCCCAGGAAAATAATAAGAATGTTCGTTTACACAGAAACACAAGGAGGCAGTGAGCGTCTCCGGTGAGGCACACATCTCTCTGCCTAGCGCCGGCAGCCCGAGGGCAGCCCGCCTGGCTCGTGATGCAACAGTAACAGCTTTTTTTTTACATACATTCACCTAGATCGCTCACCAAGAATCATAACTGCAGCGTCATTTCCATAGAATCTGTTGGACTGAAGAGTGAAATGTGAAAAAAAAAGAAAATACCGAAAAACCTAAGACAGCCTAAGTACGTCGGCCTATGCTGAGTGGGCCGTCACGTGGCAGCGGCCTAGGGACCAACGTATACTCACAATCTGCATTATGGTGTGTGTGCAGTTCCTCAAGCAACTGATGCCCAGGTGTGCCAGGCCAAGGTATATATAGGGTCCGCGCCGCCCTGACCTGAGTTGCCGGCTGGGGTTGTTGGCCGGGTTTTTGCCGCCACGTCGTGGTAGGACATGAATGTTTCAAGGTCCTTGCCCCGGGCGCCGGCGGCTAGGTGGAGGAGGAGCCGCCGTGCTGGGATTTGGGGGCGGTGAAACATGAGGGAATGTTTTTTTTGAGAAGACTTAGGAAAATATGAGTATCCAGTAACTGTCGTCATCTGGTGATTACACACATGCAGGTAGTTCTACTTTTTATTTATTTTTATGTATGAGAAATCGGTCACCTTGTTTGTAGATGAAGTATGTTTTTATTACTGTTGATATTTGCTATGTCCATTATCACCACCACCACCACCACCACTACCACCACCACCACCACTACTACTACTACTGCTACTACTACTACTGCTGCTACTGATGCTGCTAATACTGCTACTACTGCTACTACTACTACTACTACTACTACTACTACTACTAATACTACTACTACTACTACTAATACTAATACTAATACTACCACCATTACTACTATTACTGCAACTACGACCA
>NC_087154.1:3840000-3845000 GCF_035594125.1 Scylla paramamosain
AGTGCCGGCGCTGCTTTGTGGTGGCTATCAACCTTTTTCCGCCAGATTGTACTAAGGGAGTGTCCCTCGCGCCCCGCCACTATGTCCTGGCTGCAACATGAAACATGACAACAAAACAACAACTCTTTGGCTTCACTGAGAGTACTTGCCGAGCCAGACACAACGGCGACAAAAGATAACGGATGCTGTGAAAGTGCGTCTACTGGAAAAAAAAAAAAAGTAAATAAATAAACTAAGTAAATACAAATAAATAATGAGTGAATAAATAATATAAACGAAGTAAAGTGAAATAAAATAAAATACATAAATAATTACATAAACTGGTAAAAACATAATAAAAAAAATTATGATAATATTGCTACTACTTTTTTTTTTTTACGTAGGAGGGACACTGGCTAAGGGCAACAAAAATCCAATAAAAAAAAAAAAAAGCCCACTGAGATGCCATTCCCATAAAAGGGTCTAAAGTGGTAGTCAAAAATTGAAGGATAAGTGTCTTGAAACCTCCCTCTTGAAGGAATTCAAGTCATAGAAAGGTGGAAATACAGAAGCAGGCAGAGTTTACCAAAGAAAGGGATGAATGATTGAGGATAATGGTTAACTCTTGCATTAGAGAGGTGGACAGAATAGGGATGAGAGAAAGAAGAAAGTCTTGTGCAGCGAGGCCGCGGGAGGAGGGGAGGCATGCAGTTAGCAAAATCAGAAGAGCAGTTAGCATGAAAATAGCGGTAGAAGACAGATAGAGATGCAACATTGCGGCGATGAGAGAGAGGCTGAAGACAGTCAGTTAGAGGAGAGGAGTTGATGAGACGAAAAGCTTTTGATTCCACCCTGTCTAGAAGAGCGGTATGAGTGGAACCTCCCAAGACATGTGAAGCATACTCCATACATGGACGGATAAGGCCCTTGTACAGAATTAGCAGCTGGGGGGGTTGGGGTGAGAAAAACTAGCGGAGACTTCTCAGAACGCCTAACTTCATAGAAGCTTTTTTTTTTTTTTAGCTAGAGATGAGATGTGAAGTTTCCAGTTCAGATTATAAGTAAAGGACAGACCGAGGATTTTCAGTGTAGAAGAGGGGGACAGTTGAGTGTCAATGAAGAAGAGGGGGATAGTTGTACGGAAGGTTGTGTCGAGTTGATAGATGGAGGAATTGAGTTTTTGAGACATTGAACAATACCAAATTTGCTCTGCCCCAATCAGAAATTGCTACTACTACTACTACTACTGCTACTATTAGTACTACTACTACTACTACTACTACTACTACTACTACTACTACTACTACTACTACTACTACTACTACTAATAATAATAATAATAATAATAATAATAATAATAATAACAACAACGACAAGAACAAGAAGAACAAGAACGAGGGAAAGAAATAATAAGTAAACAAGCAAACAAATAGATAAAATAAAAAAATATATATATATATATATATATATATATATATATATATATATATATATATATATATATATATATATATATATATATATATATATATATATATATATATATAACAAATGGAGCAGCTGCGGTAAAGTGCAGTAACTTAGTCAAACATGAATGCTAGAAGTACCCAGTGACTTAATAATGAAATAGGGATGTTAGTATATTACAGAAAGTACCACAGCGCTGGAAAATCTTTAAAGAGCAGGAATTCATTAGGAAGAATATAAAAAAAATAAAGGAAGAGACATAATAAAATGAATTTGTAAGAGAGGAGTGAAGGAGAAAAACGGTAAACAGAGGAAAGCAGAGCGGGAGGGGCGAGGAAAAAACATAAGGCAGGGAAGAATGGAAGTAAGTAAAAACTAAGGAGATTGACACCAAATCATCTTTTACGCTCCATTTAGCCAAAGGTTAAGACTACTGCTTATGAGACTCCTGACAGGCAGATCTGTTTACACTAACACACAAGCACACTAACACATGCGGACGTTTGATAAGGAGCCATTGAGAAAGATAGACTCGCCGTGCCATCTTTGGGAGCCACGGGGCGAGGGATCAGAGAGGCAGAAAGGTCGTGGGTAGCGGCGGGTGATGAATGGGCCACAATGATGAATGGGAGGGACATGTGCGTGGCCTTTCTCTGACATGGTGGCTCTAATTTTACTGTAGCACCTCCGCCTCTTTATTCATGCGGCTTGAGGGATCATCTGTGCTAAAGTTTAAGGGAAGAGCTAGTGACGACTGATTGTTACAACAGTTGTCATCATTTCGCTCACTTGTTTGCTGTTACATGATGAGTGACTTGGTGTTGTGTTCTTTATTGTATTCTTAAGGGTGACGGTAGATTGCCACAATTGCTACAGTTATTTCGCTCACTTGTTTGGTGTTGCATGGTACGTGACAGTACTTTCTTTTTTACATGTAATATATAACGTATGTGATTTTTTTTTTATATCTATCTTTTTTTTTTTATTTGTACCTCGTATTTAATTGTTTTGCCTGTTCGTAGATACAAAATACAGGGAAAGTGGGTTTCCTAGCACCCTCGCTCCGTCACTTTAATCGCCTCATACGACATCCACAAAACACTGGCAGTATTCTAAGCCACTGAGTATAGTAGGGTGGTCCACAAGACTCTTCTTTTCCACCAGGGGCCGATGGGACTATGAGTGTGAATGATGTGTGTATGAATGTGAGGCCCTTTGTCTTGAGCACCACCTGAAGGATTCCCGGCCTGGTTTATAGAAAGATGGAGAGACTTATGTATTTCGTGTGTTCCAGTACTTGTTTTATTTGTTTCTGTTATCATAATCTACGTTTCTATCAGTGTTATTCTTCTAATACCTGTCTGCCGCTCATGATGTATACCTCGTTCACTACATACTATATATATATAACACCAAAAATCCCCGTGTATCGTGTGTTCCAGTACTTGTTTTATTTTTCTCTGTTTTCATAATCTACGTTTCCATCCGTGTTATTCTTTTAATATCTATCTGCCGTTCATGTTGTATAGCTCGTCCACTACATACTATATATACAACACTAAAAAAAATCTCGTGCATCTCCGCAAAGTGATATAATAGATCCTAATATTGAGTTCAGTTAAAGGATGCGCAAGGTTAGCGGTCTTGTGAAAAAAAAAAAAAAAGTCTCCAGGTTTTCTTCCCCATTACCGGTTAGACTCTTGGGTAACTTTTTCATTCTGCTGGTGCTTCTTCACTTTATAATTCAAGGTATTTGGAGATCATCTTGCCATTAAGTAATATTAATTCGTGCTGCGGTATTGAAATCGTCTTGCGCTTCTGTTATTTGTATAAATTGCATCTGTTTTTCTAAAGGCCAGCGTGATCTTAACCTTCTCTGTCTGAGAGTTTTTTTTTTTTTTATTCTTTCGTTGTATTATCTTTTTCTTATTGTGTCTTTGTACCGTTAAAGTCTCTCTCTCTCTCTCTCTCTCTCTCTCTCTCTCTCTCTCTCTCTCTCTCTCTCTCTCTCTCTCTCTCTCTCTCTCTCTCTCTCTTTCTCTCTCTCTCTCTCTCTCTCTCACTGTGTGAGTGTGTGTGTGTAAGCGCATGCGTGAGTAGGTGTTAGACAGATGAAAGAGAGAGAGAGAGAGAGAGAGAGAGAGAGAGAGAGAGAGAGAGAGAGAGAGAGAGAGAGACGCAAGTCAGTTTGTCGTTTTCACATCCCTAACACACAAAGTGCTTACTATGTACTCTTCCCTGCCAAGTTTCCCCTTCCTGTCGTTCCCTGCCTTACCCTGACATACCACCAACACCCACCAACACTCACCATCACCCAGACAGACACACGTTCTTTCATCAAAACAAGCATTACATCCCGAGGTTCGTACGGGTCTGCGTTAGCTCAAGTGGGGATGCCTACCCCGAGAGAGGGAAGGAAGTGGAAAGTGCATAATACTCAGTGCGGGCCAGACAGCGTGGGCGGCAGGTCGACCGGCGCGTGTCTGGCAATCTGGGAGACCACCTGAGTTCTCTTAGCGGTATTAGCAGCTGACTCTCCCTCCCGACAGGTCTTGCGGCCCCCACACCTGACTTTTCCTGGTATGCGATCATTTCTCCTGCTTGCTTTACGAATGGATGCAATGCCATGCTGCTGTGATGCCTCCTCGCGCCTCCCAGCAGTGGCGGACCCTCAGCTGCTGTGGAGGGAGGTCATTGGTTCTCACATGAATTATTCCGGAAAATTATCACCTGATTTGCGTTTTCTCTCGGGCTCTTATCTCTTCGGTGCGTGAGTGCGGACTTCCCTCCTCCGTTTTCGAGGCTGCCGAGGGAAGGGGCAAGCGGTGGGTTGTAGTAAGCTAAGACGAGGGCGTGATGTGTGACTCAGGCTGGTTCACTGCCTTTTCACGTATCTTGGCAGTAGGATTCACTTTAATTTTTAACGAGTTGTCAGCTGTCTGTAGGTAGAAAAAAAAAATATTAAGTAGAGAAGTATACAGGTAGGCAGATAGATAGACAGAGGGATGGATAGATAAATAGATAGATATCAGTTACACGGCCATATTGATAGCCATAGAGATTGATAGATAGATAGATAGATAGATTGGTAAATAGATAGATAGATAGATAGATAGATAGATAGATAGATAGATAGAGATAGATAGATAGATAGATAGCCTTTAAGGAGGAATTTATAGAAAGATAGACTGGTGGTAGATAGCTACATAGTTAGGTAAGTAGGTAGGAAAGAATAACAAATAGTAGCACAGATTACTGACCCTTACGACGGTCTCTAAAAAAAAAAAAATTAAACTGATTAGGATTGTAAAGGTGAAGGTAAGACAGATAGATTTTCCCCCCTTCTTATTTTTACATGTCAAGGAGATTGGGCAAGGGCACAAAAAAAAAAAAATGGGAAAAGAAAACAGCTTTACTTGCCTCTTACAAAAAAAAAAGTCAAAGAAAGAGTAAAGAAAATAAATAAGAAAAGAATCGTCCAATTTATTTCACGTCAAAAAGATTACATACATCCCATCGCATCCCCCTGAGATTATTGGCAAGAGGCAGGAAGG
>NC_087154.1:3847500-3865000 GCF_035594125.1 Scylla paramamosain
TGATGATATTTCTTTGTTTGAAAATAAACACATAAGAGGACAAAGGCAGTGGTTATTTTTTAAGACATTTATGCCTAATATAGGATATTATGAGATGCCTATTGAGTAATCACACTTTGACAAATAGAATTGCCTTCACTTGCTTCTCTTCCTGTGCAATTTTAAAGCCGCGAGCACTGCAATCAGAAGAACCATCATCACACACTGACATTTACATTTAGGCTCACAGATGAGTATGATTAGTAAAAAAAACGATCCTCCGTAAGCCCCGTTTTTTGGCATTCATGAATAGATCCTGCTCGCTGCCCTGGTCGCTGCGGCCGCCGCTGCCCCTCAAGACTATGCCTCCAGGGAGGTCATCCCCATTGTGAAGGACATCCGTGTTCATGAGGACGACGGAAGATACAGTGTGGACGTGGAGACTGGCAACGGCATCTTCCAGTCCCAGTCTGGTTCCCCCACCGGAGCCGAGGGATCGGTGGTCAAGGCTGGCGAATACTCGTGAGTTGCCTGCCAGCTTCAGCCTTCTGGCCAATATAATGTCACGTACTTTATTCATTGTACTCGTATGACTGACTCATTTTTTGTTGTTGTAGTTACACTGCCCCTGACGGAACTCCAGTTGTCGTCAAGTTCGTCGCTGATGAGTACGGTTACCAGCCCCAGTCTGACCTGCTGCCCGTGGCCCCTGAGTTCCCGCACCCTATCCCTCAGTTCGTGCTGGACCAGATCGCCTTCGCCGCTCAGGAGGACGCCAACCGACCTCGTGAGGAGAGATACGAATAATACTAAGAAAATCTACGGTACTAGAGACGGCGTTACAGAGGCGAGCAGTCACGCTGAGACCTGCTGGCTCTCGCAGGAGCTTGCTGCCTGCTCGCCCCTTTGATGCCGCGAGAATATTCCATAAGCAAAGCATATCATTGACTGACTCGTGTATTATTTATTTGTTACTTTGCTTTTGTATGAACGCAATTAATGCTGTGTAGAAAGCCGAGACTCCTTCCTGTATTTTTGATAATGTAAACACGTTATTTTGTTCATAGTTTTATAACCTTTTCATTTTTGTCTTTATCTGATTAGACCAGTATATTTTTTGTATTTGTGAAAATGGCTGTCATTGTCATTGTTTAGATTGATAGAGACATAAATACTATTGTATATAGTACATTCCTTTATTGAAACAATCGAATATCTTACATATATACATACATATATACACATACATACAGACAGACAGACAGAGAGACAGACAGATAGACAGACAGACAAACGTACAAACATACATACATACAAACAGACAGACAAAAACATTTACATAAACATATATAATATAGGTAAGACACCCATACTTCATTTTACTTTCTCTTTTCCTTTAAACTCTCCCTCTTCCCTCCCAACACACTGCCTTGGAGCGGACTCCGTGCTCTTACACCTGCGTATACCAGCAATAGGAGGCGCCTCGTGCTTCTTACTTCCTCTTATTGAAGATGAGGCGTGTAAGACAAATTTGGTTAAGGGCTCGGCGCGGTAGATGGTATATGAGGATACGCTATCAAATGTGTGTGTGTGGGGGGGGAGGGAGAAAGCAACTCATAATCTTAACTTACATTGAAAGGAGCGTGTATTGTAATTTTTTTCCCTCAGTTTGTGGGTTTCTTCGAAGGCTCCAACAATTATGGTTACTTCTTTACTTCATAAATAAATAGTTTCACTGCCTGTACACTCACATCCAACAAAATAAGCATAATGGTACAATAGTTCTCAACATTACGTATTTATTTTTTTTCACTTCGAGCTTTCTTTGTCCCTAAGGATGAAGACTTACGCCATACCAATAAAACTGTCTTGGCTCTTGCAGGGCTCTCCGTGAACCTGCACTTCTCTCAATGAGTGAGATATCTCACTTCGACTTTGCATTTTTATTTCAACGTATATTTTCGCCTCCATTATTGCATGTCTCGTCCAGAACCAGCAATATACTATGACTGTGATAGATAGATAGATAAATATATAGACAGATAGATAGATAGATAGAGAGATATGCGTGTGTGTGTGTGTGTGTGTGTGTGTGTGTGTGTATGGGTGGGTGTGTGGATGCATGTAGACGAGAGATGGCCTCCCAACTTCCCCACAGTTTTCTTTACTATAACTTGGTATAACAATTAACATTTATAATTTCACTTCCACTACAAAATACTATCCTCGCTCTGCGAGGGTAGTATTTTGAATGGAGGGACCATTCAGTAAGAATGGTCTGAAGTCGTGAACTGCTCGACCAGACACACACGAGGAACAAAACAGTGGCTGGCGTTTACGCCTTCTACACTGTCGCTTGTATCGTGTTTTCCATATATGCAGTAAATTGCTACTCAAGATTTCCATGCATTATCATTTTCACCGCGTCACTTACAATCCCAGCGTAGAGCAAGAGTTCAAAGCGTTCTACGAACTTTTTGTGTTTTTCTTTCTTTTCTTTTTTTTTTTTTTCCCTGGAAGACAGTTCAGAAATCTCAAACGTAACATTCACCCAACACCTGACGGCCAGCCAGACACAGACAGATAAAGGAATATGCAAAAAATTAAATATATATATATATATATATATATTTATATATATACATATATATATATATATATATATATATATATATATATATATATATATATATATATATATATATATATATATATATATATATATATATATATATATATATATATATATATATATATATATATATATATATATATATATACGAGTATATATATATATATATATATATATATATATATGTATATATATATATATATATATATATATATATATATATATATATATATATATATATATATATATATATATATATATATATATATATATATATATATATATATATATATATATATATATATATATATGTATATATATATATATATATATATATATATATATATATATATATATATATATATATATATATATATATATATATATATATATATATATATATATATATATATATATATATATATATATATATATATATATATATATATATATATATATATATATATATATATATATATATATATATATATATATATATATATATATATATATAATAAAGTAAAAAAAAGTGTAAATTTACTTCATAAAAAGTAATGAAACAACTCTCTTCTTCTGAACTTGCTTTAAAAGGAACGTGAATTATAGTATAAATAGATAGATAGGTAGACAGGCAAATAGGCAGATAGAGAGATAGATAGGTAGATAGATATGTGGATTGTGTGTGTGTGTGTGTGTGTATGTGTGTGTGTGTGTGTGTGTGTGTGTGTGTGTGTGTGTGTGTGTGTGTGCACAAATTGCAGGAAGTCACCAAATAATTTACCTAGAAGAGGGACTAAATCCTTGACCGAGGCAGCGTTGTACGGAAGGAAATTTAGACGTAAGGGCGAGGCTGAGGCAAAGAATGAGGGAAAGTGAAGTGATTCATGGATACAGCTGCGCCTCGTCACCTTGAGGATAATTCGACCTTGTTGTATTTGTTGATGTATTTTGTGTTATCTATAATGGCATTGCGCGTCATGAGTATATGAGTAATAATCATATATCAATCATACCACGTAGAGGGTGTGTTAATATGTGCGCGTTAAAATACGTTGTCAATAAACGTGAACATAGAGGTGTGCCATACTCAGTAGTGGGCGTCGGCGCAGGACGGTTAGCGCCACCCAACCACGACTTCGACTCTGGCCATTCCCCTTCTCCGTCACCTTTATGTACCAAGCTTGTGTGAGCCTAAGAGCCGCTAGTCGCCCTCCAAAAAATTCCGGCCATGACGAGGATTTGAACACGGGGATCCTTGCACTGTAATCAGACGCACTGGTGCCTCAAATACCACGCTGACCATTCTGTAAAATCATGACACGTAAGCCCAGTTCACACGGCGCCACCAGTGGCCGCCACCGATAGCGTCGTGTGAAAGGGTTAGAAGGATCGTTTACTTTATGATACTGGTACTAAAATTGGCAGGTAAATCTACCGCAAATTACTTGTGAACAAACGTTAGCCACGCAAAAAAATTCACAACAGCAGGATCTTGAAAAATTCAAAATGGAGAATCCTGAAAAGCGTATAATGTAGGCCTCTTTCTAATCTAGACGATGTTATTTGATGCACATGTACTGTATTCTTCTCTTTCTAGAGCGTCTCTTCTTTTTTCCTGGTCAGAAAAAATAATAAAGTAAAAGAGAAAGAGTTCCTCCTTTAACGCCATTCTTTCGACTGACAAGCTTGAGAAGGGATGGCACGAGTCAGTGACGGTCACTGGTTAACCGACCCTTTCATACTGAGGTAATCGGTGGCGGCCACTGGTGTCGGGCACCGGTGGCGTCGTGTGAAAGGTGACTTAAACACAACACTGTAAATATAAACGACACAGTTTGTTTTTCAACAATTAACAGGAAAATTGACGACAAGCTGCGTGTAAACTTGATCTTTGGTGCAGATCTTGGCGTGTTTCCGTAAGGAGACACAGGGGGCAGCACCGCTGCTCCTCCAGTAAATGTAAACAGACTTGTGGTGCTCGTAACTGGTGTTGTGCAGGGGAAGAAATGCTGTGCGAACCCTTTAGTGAGGCTGTGTTTATTCCCCAGAGCTGCCAGGAGGTACATACGTGAGTTTCTCATGTAAAGATAGTTTAATCAGTAACTTCTTGAGGGACATTTAGGGCAGACTTAAGTGTATATGAGCTTGATTGCCGCCAAGCCCCGCTCACAGGGACGGAAATTCCTCACAGCGCCTGCAGAGTTTAAATATTTTAGAGGAATCGAATGGTTTCGTTATATAAAATTAAGTTAGCTTAGGGTTTGGGTGGACACGGTCATTTTTGCACTTGCTTCCTGTCAGTAAGAACAGATAAGCATTTTGTGCTTTCGGAACTAGATTTATTTAGATCACAGTAAACCAGCAAAATCCAACCAAAACTCACTTTATCTGATTGACTTTGATTTAATTCAATCTAACGCTCCCGAGACCTCACAAGTGTTTCAAATCTGGGGTTACTTTCTAGATGCTCCTCCACGGTGGGCGGAGCCTAGCGGCAATCCTGCTGCAGTTGACTGTCGGAAAACATGCCGCAGCCAGACTGTATGATGATGCCTTGGTAAAGCTTTCTCATATTTCCTCCGGTGATCTGATTCCAGAACCATATTGTGATCCTCGACGATTCACCTTCCTGAAAACAGGCTCGTATTCTTAAACGTTTTGGCGTCACATCGCAACAGCTAATACGCACCACTGTAAGTTACTATGGCTTTCGAGAATATTTTCATGATTGTAATGGTAGTTCATCATTATCAATGGAGGCAAATGCTCTTGAGAACCCGCCTATTAATTTGCTGTGGCTTCTGAAAATAGTCTTCATGAGAAGCGGAAGCAATTAGAAATACGGGTAATAAATCCATTTAAAGACCATGACAAAATCAACAAGGCTTCATGTTCCGTACCTCAGCTAGTCGTAACTTTCGGGAATCCAGCCTCTCAAAGCGATACATCTCGTCTGTATTGTTTGGTGCTTCATCATTCGTTTTCCATCAATCCGTGTTCAGAGTGTAGAGCTGCTCAAAGCAATCCCCAGAGGAATCCAGCTGGTAGTCGAATGACATTGTGTACGTACGAAATGAAAAGAATAAATAAATCCCTTCGCTACTCACACGGCTCATACTGGTGAGACTGAACAGTGTCATACATGATGCGCAAATAACACACACACACACACACACACACACACACATGAAAGTTCGCGACAGGCTGGTGAAACAGACGCCAGAAAAGCGTCATCAAGTGTAACATTCTCCTTGAAGAGGAAACAGCAGTGTAAGCATCTGTTACTTTGCAGACCATGTCAGTGAATTAGACAGAGCATAAATGAATATGCATTTTATTTTGAGTTAAATAAGGAAATAAATACAGAAGTGACGAGGATGAATGCATGCGTGTGTCGGAGTTTCGGGTGTCGGCAAATCCCCAGTCCCCTAGCGGACTGTCTATGGGGCTCTGTAGGTGCCGGAGGGAACAGACTCCTTAATGGGTCGCCTGGTGGCGTCCTCCTCTGCAGCCTTAGCGATCTGGTCCAGCACGAACTGAGGAATGGGGTGGGGGAACTCGGGGGCCACGGGCAACAGGTCAGACTGGGGCTGGTAACCGTTCTCGTCGGCGACGAACTTGACGTGGACATGAGTGCCGTCAGGAGCAGTGTACCTGTGGGCGAGACGCAGCGTGATAGCGGTAGGATATTGTTGCCGGACTTTCGTTTCTAATAGCTTCAGAGAGAGAGAGAGAGAGAGAGAGAGAGAGAAAGAGAGAGAGAGAGTGACAGTGAGTTGTTTACTTACGAGTACTCTCCTGCCTTGATCACGGCGCCCTCGGGTCCGTCAGGGGCGCCAGACTGAGACAGCAAGATGCCATTGCCAGTTTCCACGTCAAGGTTGTACCTGCCGTCATCCTCCTGCACGCGGTTGTCCTTCAGGATCGGAATGTATTCGCGGGAAGTCTCATAGCTGTCAGGGCGGGGAGGGGCGTACTGCGTGGCGGAGGCAGCCACGGAGGCGAGGGCGGCGAGGACAACCTGCAGGAGTTCGCCACGTGGGGTACTGAGCTTTTCTGTCTCTCTTTCTTGCAGTAACACACACACTCACACACACACAAACACACACACACACACACACACACACACACACACACACACACACACATACATACATACACACACACACACACACACACACACACACACACACAGACACACACACGAGAACTTTGTGTGTGTATGTGGCTTCTAACTTATAGTAGCTGCGTATAAAATGTTATGAACATAAAGTTATTACACTTACGCATTTATTACATTATTACCAAGGTCGCAAAATAATTCTTTAAATCGAATGAACCAGTTTGAAAGAGGGATGAATGGGAAAGATGACTTGTAAATGTGAAAAATAGCAAGGCAGACGATGAGTGAGGGAGGAGCAGATATCGGTGAGATGGATGATGATGATGAATGGGAAGGAGGCGGAAAAGAAGGAAGGAAAGCTAGGTAAGAAGTGGAGGTTCATTAACAATACAGAAGTAGGAGGAGGAGGACGACTGTGAGGAAAATGGAATGTATGGGTGGAAGAGACTGAAAGAAAAAAAAGGAGCAAGAGGAGGACGAGGATGAGGATGATAACGACGAGAACGAGAAATAGTTGAAGGAATAGGGAAAGGACAAGAAGCAGAAGGAAGATAAAGATGGAGAAAACGAGTGGCAGAAAAGAGAAACGAGAAAACGAAGTAGTAGTAGTAGTAGTAGTAGTAGTAGTAGTAGTAGCAAGAGTAATAGTAATGTATTAGTACTGCAGTAGTAGGAGCAGGATGACAAGGAGGTAGAGGACTAGGAACAAAAATGGCACAAGTAAGACAAAGACGAGAGAGAAGCGATGATTGTATGATGGTTGGCTGAAGGAGGATGAACAATGCCCAGGCGAACTCCTGAGCAAGGGCGAGGCAGGACTCACGAGGAACATGGTGTAGTTGCTGCCGAAGTAGTGACGTCCTCCTCGACCCGCTGTCTTATATAGGGACCGACGCTGCGGGGTTACCAAGTCTGCAATACCGGCTTGATTTTTGTCCTGGATCCTGTTGTTACCTCTTATTTTCAAGGTCAGGTCGAATAAGCTCAGTATCCTCGCCCACAATTGTGTCTCCTTTCTACTCGAACCATATCGCGTTGCGCAAACGGTGAGAGGAAAAGAGAGTGACGGGGCAGAAATGTGTCAGGTGAAAATTACCTTCTTAAGACATTTGGACAATCTCAGGGTCTCAAGATGAAATCAGAAACAAGAAATATGGGAGAAATAAGGAGGAATATAAATGTTTTGAGGTGGCCAGCTGTCCTGTAAAGCCTTGTCACGGAGATTTTGATGTGCAGGAGGATGCAGAAGGGAACGAGCAGGTGGAATAGTAGCAGGAATAGGAGGAGGACGTAGGGGGAATAAGGACAGAGTAGTAAAATATTAGTGACCGAAGAGGCATCATATATAGATAACAAGTATAGAGTAACTGCTCAGTCTTACGTTTCTTTGTGGTTATTTATTTATGTATTTATTTATTTTTGTTAAATTTTTACCCATCGAAAAAACGTTATCCAAGAGCAATTTCCGTTGAATAATTCTGCTCTGTTTCGAAAATGGTGTTTATTTCCTTATATACATAATGATTTGAAGGACCGAGGTACAAAGTGTAAAAATATGATAATTCCTAATAATATGAATGCTCAAACTCCGTCGATTATTCAGTCTAACATTCTATTTTTTTTTTTTTTTCTTTTTTCGTAAGCAGGTTATATCGGAGAAGAATGTCTGTTTAGTGAATGGACGCCACTTTCTCAGAGGCTCGGGTTTCTAGCGCTCTAAACGGGACGTATAAATCAAGGCGCCCCGGCATAATATTATAATTTATATTGTAAAAGTTTTCTGACACTTCTCCGGCCGCAGCTAAAGCAGGCAGAAAAAAAAAAAATCTACTTCTCTCGTTTTGTGGACATTGACACCACAAATAGAGTGTTAGGTGACTTGAATAGACTCAGTAATCAGGTTTAGTGCAGTCAACCTTTTCATATGCTATAAGGTTCTAATAAAGGAACAACCGCCACAAAGGGTTTAAAGTGTTGAAAGATTAGATAAGAAGCTTTGAAGTATTAAATAAATTCATGGATGGGGATGATAAAAGGGCATAGTAGACATTCATTTTTTTTTTTACAGTTTTCAGTATATTCTTATGTTATTTTTATGAGCGCCGCCATGTTCGTTATAGATTAAAGAACCATGTCATTTCGTTGTTGTGTCACGTTAAGCTAATCAACCAGTCACTCCAGGTAAACATTCATTAGGTCATGAGTGTGGAGCAGCGACGCGTCTCAAGAAAAACAAAAAGGATTTAAATTGTTATATGTGAAAAAAAAAATACTACTGAATGCAAAATAGTAACTGAATTATTGTTGTAAGAAGGTATGAACAGTTTTACAAGATGCATTGAGTGATTCCTTCTTTATGGAACAGATTGAGACTTAAACATCGTGTAACATGCTTTTATTCCTCAGGCTTTTATTTGACCATTTCATCCCTAGTTTCATAGATGTTGCGCGACACTCAAGCAAGTACACAAATAATAAGATAAAAAAAAAAAAAACAGGCGTCAGATTGATGTGTTGTGCATTTACCTAAATGTGCAAATTTCTAACACTTATATAAATGTAGAAAGTATTTGCTGGATATATCTACCGTATCTAGAGATGTTGTTCAGATTTATTTATTTATTCATTTACTTATAAATATTAATTTGCTCCTGATATCCCTTCGTTTTATTTATGCACGTAATTACGGCATAACATGAAAAAAAAATCTAGTAACAGATAGGGAAATTGTATTTAAAAATATTCAAGGAAAACCCAGGACCTTTTAATGAACAACTGACGTTTACTTGCTGTGGGAATCTGAGTGGTAAATAAAACAATAATATTTTCAAGCGTCAGTTTTGTTGCTCCAAGAAAAGTGGACAGAACGTAGCACATCACGAATTAGGTAAATAAATAAACAAATAAATAAATAAATAAGTAAATAAATAAATAAATATATATATATATATATATATATATATATATATATATATATATATATATATATATATATATATATATATATATATATATATATATATATATATATATATATATAAAATAAAAAAAAATAAAAAAAAGGGATATTCTGGACTTCACCAAGAAGGACAGGAAGCGAACAGGTCAAACAGGTCAAGTTAGGCGTTGAACCGACAATAGAGTAGTTAGAGTCGGGTCAGAGAATCCACGAAACACAGCGAATATTTGGAAGGAAGTAATAAAGAGATATACGAGTACGAGTAAGAATTGCAGTTTCCCTCCCTATCACAACGCCATATTTTCTCCGCATCAGTTCCTGGCAGCAAGTCCTGTGAGTGAGGGAAGCCGCGCCGCGCTAAGCCTCACATTTTGGGGACGGAGATGTATACGAGTATTTGCATGGGGTTTTGCTTCACTGGCCCATCACTCATTGCAGCCTCGCCCCGCCCTCACTTGCCCCGACTGCCCTGCGCCGCTACACATACACACACACACACACACACGGTCTCACTCACTTCCATTTGTATCCATACCTATACTCTAACTATACTCTCACTACACCTTGCTTTCAATTCACCGCTCACCGTACAAACTCTCTCTCTCTCTCTCTCTCTCTCTCTCTCTCTCTCTCTCTCTCTCTCTCTCTCTCTCTCTCTCTCTCTCTCTCTCTCTCTCTCTCTCCTCCTTTCAGCATCCTGCCCCGCCCTCCTCCCAGCCCACGCCCACCGCTCGGAGTAATAAATGTATCCTTAAAAGTAATTCTTGAACAAACTTTCCTGTCTTTCCTCCTCGCTGGAATAGTTAACATTTGTCAGCGGTTAGTCGGTGTCTGTTGGTTTTATTGAGGGGAAGAAAAATGTTCATACACTGAGCTTAAAATTGTGTGTTTCTTTTTTTTTTTATGATGATTATTGTTACTGTTTTGTTATTATTATTATTATTATTATTATTATTATTATTATTATCATTATTATTATTATTATTATTATTATTATTATTATTATTACTATTGTTATTGTCATTGTCATCGTGGTCGTGGCCTTCAAATGCTGTTAGATAAAAATTCATTGTTGTTTTTAACATAAGAACATATAAGAAGCTGCAAGAAGCCAGCGCGCCTTCACGTGGTAGTCTTTGTATAAAGCATACATACCAATATACACTTTGCATTCCTCTCCATGAATTTATCTAACAATTTCGTGTTTCGTGTTAACTTTTTGATCTCATTTTGACATTCCTTCCTTTCTTCTTTTCTTGCTTTCATCCACATCGTCATCAATATTCTTTTTCCATGTCTCACCTCTCTCTCTCTCTCTCTCTCTCTCTCTCTCTCTCTCTCTCTCTCTCTCTCTCTCTCTCACCGGAAAGGAAGATTCTCGCGGAATCTCGTGGTTTGCGAGAGCATGCCACCATTGAGGCATCTGTGCCCTGCGCGAGCAGCGTGAGTGTGCTGTAGTGGCGTGTGGACGTGATTCCTGCTCGACGCTCCCTTTGCTTCGTTTAGGAGTGGTGCGTGTTGCCCAAGCTTCCAGGGAGGCGTGGTGCCGTTGTGTTACTCGGAGTAGGCGCTGATGTGAATGGTTGGCTGACTGTTGTTTTGTTGTCTGACTGTTCCTTGGGCCGTGTTGCCTCCACCCTGCTTTTGTTATTGAGGGCACCTCCTGCACCACAAACAGCACCACCATCACCACCATCACCATCATCACCACCACAACTACCACCACCACCACCACCACCAAGCCCACCATCACTATCACGAGTGTCAAGTGTAGCCTGTGGATTCCTCAGCACCTTGGTCCCCATTCCCACTAGTCAGTCATATCCCGGACCTTGCCCTGCCGGCTCAGTCTTCCCACGTTTCCTCAGCAGCTAACTTCCCTTCATTTCGCTCCTGCCAGTAAACATCACCCCGACCCTTGCCACGCCACTCCATCCTTCCCGCCCTTCCCCTCCAGCTCTTGATCTCCACCCTCCCCAGAGGCCAACATATTCCTCCCCCTGACTCCTCCCCACCAGTGCACGCCCCAGTGAGACGAGTTGTGGCATTCACCGCAAAATTATAAACAGTTACTTGATGGTTTTATTTTGTATTGAAACATATTTCCCCATAGAGAAAACCTCTAATTTGTAACGCGTTTAGGCTGAAGGTAATTACAAGGAAATATCAGACGTCTTAGCTTTCATTTTTTACGTCTGTATTTTTAGAAAGAGAAAGGAGGGAAAGAGAAAAGAAGGGAAGAGTGGAAGAGACATAAAGAGACATTGAAATATATTTATGCTGCAGGTAAATAAAAGAAATATTAGACCTCTTAGCTTTATTTTTATTCATGCATTTTTAGAAGAGAAAGGATGCGAAGGGAAAAGAAAGGGAAAAGGGAACAGACATAAAGGAAGGAAGAAAAGTAGAAGTGTGAGGGACATCAGAGACATTCCATTCCATCTTAGAGTTTCTGTGTGGATGTGTGACAATGAGAATGTATTTTCCTTATATGCTGAGATCAGATGTTCTTGCGTGTGCTTGTAATTATGTTTGATAACGTATTTGTGCTGTGTTCTTTTGCTAGCTGTTCGCAAAGACGCGTCTCCCAACAGTGTGTAAAGTACGTTGCGCCTCACTGGTGAGCTGCTGTCTGTCTACATTTAGGTTTTTGTTTCCTCTCGCTTACAAGAAAGTGATCTAGACATGTAGTCGTTCCTGCAATTTCACCCTCCTCCCTTCCCCACAAGCACACACACACACACACACACACACACACACACACACACACACACACACACACGAGAGTTTTGCTTCCCTTCCCGTTCCATCAGTATCCACAGTAAAATAAATCGGCGGCCCTAACACAGGTGTGAGAATCGCTGTGCTGGATTCCCTCACATCTGGACTAGTGCGTGCTGTGTGCTGACAGGTCAACGTGTTAACAAAATATAATTTGGTATCTATCTACACACGGAGTATATAAAAAATAAGATTACAAATTTCATTATTGCGGAGAAAAGTGCTGATTGTCTTGATTCTTTAGCTGTCTCTTTAGGAGTAAGACTTAAGCATAGGTGTATCTGCCTTCAGGAGAGCGGTTGCGGTCCTCTTCAGCAGCCCTAGCGATCTGGTCCAGCACGTACTGGGGTATGGGGTGGGGGAACTCGGGGGCCACGGGAAGCAGGTCAGACTCGGGCTGGAAGCCGTGCTCGTTGGCGACGAACTTAAGACTGACCGGAGTGCCGTCAGGGGCCGTGTAGCTGTAAATGCAACGCGTCATGCTGCTATTCTGGACAATTGATGTGAATTTACGAAATCCAGCTTGATGTTTAAGTGTTAAGCTCATTTTTATAATGGAGGCACACTGTGTTACTCACGAGAAGTGCCCAGCCTTGGCGATGGCGCCCTCATCTGTGGGGGAGCCTGACTGAGACACCGCGATGTTGTTTCCAGTCTCAAACTCCAAGTGGTATCTCCCGTCCTCCTCCATTATAAAGTCGTGCTTGAGGATCGGCACCTCCTTGCTGTGGTAGCGGCCAGGCGCCGCAACAGCCACGGCGGCGAGGGCAGCGAGTACGATCTGCAAGTGTGGATGGCGGAGAAATTGTGACAAGAAGACAAAACTTGACAGATGTGAGATGTGCTGCACTGTTTCACATGATGCGGGAGAAAGGAACCCAAGATGACACTAAAACTGATAAAGTCCGCATCTCTTGTGCTGCAAGTTTACGATATAGTGACCAGAGGGAAACTCACGAGCTTCATGTTGAGATGTAGTCCAGGAGTCCTGTGCCTCAATGACTCCATCGTAGGCTTTTATACAGCGCAGGGCTCGGTTGCCAGCTTCATGATGAGAGCCAGCCAGATAACAGTGACCTTTGAGCTTCATAACACACGTAGTCCCAGTTAACGATCAGCGTCTTGCACAACTCCGCCCCCGCCCAGGACACGCCTACCCTCCCCCAATCCCGCAATGCAATCCTCGTGCTGATTAACATGTTTTCCTGCTTGTTGCACTCACAAATAATAGGGGAAATGCATGAATACCAGCCCGTGACCTTTTACGACCCTCGCATGGAGCTGTTTCCCTCCCCCCTCGCCGCTGACGTTCGTGGCGGAAAAACGAAAAAGAAAGAAAAAAAATATAAGCAGAGTCATCGGGAACGCACGTCGGTCGCTCCACAGAAGAAACCATTGGCCTCGTTTGAACTTGAACCAGTTTTTGTTGAATGTATCACCGTGCATGTGTGCTTTTATTGTTCTTCATCAGAAACCCAATTTCCAGAATATGTAACGAGGAAACTTCTTATTTCGGAAACTTTGATGCATAAGAGCAACTCTGCGGTTACTTAATACACGGCCTTTTCCCTTTCTGTTTAGTAATAACAACACGTGTTTTCTCTTTGGAATGGGCGAATACTACACTTTGAGGCAGACAAGTGTGTGGAGGCTATCACAGGAGGCATGACAGACAGTGGGGCTTTTCTTGCCTCTGCATTTGGGGAGCCAGAGAGAGAGAGAGAGAGAGAGAGAGAGAGAGAGAGAGAGAGAGAGAGAGAGAGAGAGAGAATTGATGAACGCTAGTGGCCAAGCGATAGAGGCCATGTATCACCAAGATAGTCAAAAGAATCATGATAAGCAAAGAGTTATGGCTTTACGAGAACAGATCAGGGAAGAAGAAGAAGAAGAAGAAGAAGAAAGATGCAGTTAATCTATTATTACCCTGAGAAACTATTCGTGTGGAGGAGAAAAGATAATAAACTCCATCATGAGCTAGAGAACAACAAGGAAACATGTCGTGGATATGAGGTTGATGCGGAATGTTGTTTATGTCAACATGTGTTTTGGTCGATCATGTATGTTCCTTCACTTGGTATAAAATCGCCCTTATTTATCCCTTTAGCCTGCTTACGTTTATGTGGGGCTCTTGATTGGCTCCGCATTCGACTTTGATTAATTCATTACAGAGATTACAATGCACCGAGGCAACTATCTTGTTTGTTTGTTTATTTATTTATTTATTTATTTAATACCATTACTATTATTATTATTATTATTATTATTATTATTAGCAGTAGTAGTAGTAGTAGTTGTAGTAGTAGTAGTAGTAGTAGTAGTAGTAGTAGTAGTAGTAGTAGTAGTATTTATTCATTTATTTATCTATTTATTTGTTTACCTATCTTATTTCTTTTTCCCTTACGTGTCAAACCGGCCGATCAGTACACAAACAATATGTGGGGAAAATATTCGCTGCGTTGTTGTTCCCAAGTAAAGTAAAGTAGAAAAAAAAAATATATATATGAGCTATAATGAAATATCGTAACAAACAAGAAACTGTAATTTAAAGTGTTAATCGCAGAGGTAAAATTTCAGGTAAAATGAAATAAGCGGCAAGAGTTGAGATGTATTTTTCCATGACAACTTTTGCCTTTAATGCTTAGCAGCGAAAGGGCGAAAGTTGTAAAAAAAAAAAAAAATAGATAGATAAATAAATAAATACTCAAACCTTGCCCTGTATTTACTTTCCCATCGGTCAATATTAGTCTTGCCGTTTCCACATAAAACTTGCGAAGAATACAGTGGTGGAGCTGACAGACGAGCCAGGCATTCCCATTATGCTGCAGCTACTACCTATTGTTAAGATGAACTATCAATTGCGTTTTTTCTTGGTGCCCGTATCTTTAGGCGGCCCTTCGAAGACTTTCCGCAGTGGAGATTGGACAAACTTTCATGATTTAGTATAGGATTTAGATAAGACCCAAGGACACTGGAGAAACAACAGCTTTACTTATCATGCAAGAGCTCTTAGAAATGTTTTGAACACTCGAAGACCTGCTAGAATAAGTGAATTGACTCTATAAGGAGTGTACTTTGAAAGGGGCCAGCCAGTTTTTAATCCTCTCTCTCATAATAATTGATGCTGCAACTGTCTCGATACTTTTTGAACACGTATCACATAAAAACAAAACATGCAGGTCCTCGCCAGTACAAAGTATCAGTGTCTATGACTATTTCTGGCATGTTTTAATCAAGAAGTGTTTAAGTTAACTGTATTGCTGTATGACATTAGTGTGTCCCGCGGCTTGTCGTGTGGAGGCAAATCACTATAATTGACTCTGAGGTCCTTTGAGACTTTATGAGACAAGAGTAAGTTCAATGTTGGCGCCGTCTGGTGAGAGTTCTTTTTTTTTTTCTGCGTGTTAATGAGGCTGACCTGAGGCTAGTAAATAGGTCAATAAATAAATGAATAAATAAATAAATAAGTTAACAATTCTATTTCTCCAAAGAAGTTGAGCAAACTGGTGGCGCCGTCAAGGGAGTGTATTTATTTATTTTTTTTTTTATTTTTTTTTTGTGCGTATAAAAGGCTAACAAGAAGCTGATAAATAGGTCAATAAATAAATGAATAAACAAGTAAACAAATTAATAAACAAATAAACATTCAATTGCCTCTCTCCAAAAAAAGTTAAAGACAATAGACACAAAAAGCTTTCGCCAAATTAGGTCTGTATTTGTGTGTGTGCACTCCTCCCTTGAAACAGTCCACGTAGAGGAGAGATGAAACAACAGAGACAGGCAGGGAGTTCCAGAGTTAACTAACGCCTTGCAGCTTTTGGCAAGATGGGCAATTATTTTGATAGGTTAGCCACCTTCTTGATGTTCTTTTTCAAATAGAGTCTCGTTGACTGTTCCAATAACCATTAGTGATGATAATTTTCAGATTGTATTAAGAGAGAGAGAGAGAGAGAGAGAGAGAGAGAGAGAGAGAGAGAGAGAGAGAGAGAGAGAGAGAGAGAGAGAGAGAGAGAATGTTGTGATCCTCAGCAGGTGCCCTCTATTCTCAAGTAGACTGTGCAGTGCAGGCAGTACAAGCTGAGAGGAAGACATACTTTATGCAGCGATAAATTTCATTACTGTATTGCAAAGATTCTTCCTTGATATCATAAATTCTCTAATAACTATTACTTTGCTCTATAAATCTTTCTCTCCTTTTTTCACGCGATTGCATTGCTTTTTGTTCGCATGGTGAACATCGCGGTGGGTAGCATTATTCCTCTCTGACTTACTTTCTTCGATGTGTATTATTATGTTATGAAAACTTTCTTTTTTATTTTTCATGTTACTTCTTAGCCTCTCGTTTACTTGGTGAGCCTCCGTGTTGGTGAATACTGTATTCGGTAGATGATTTGGTAAGCTCTGTTAGCTTCCCCGTAACCTTATCAGTAGTATGGGATCAGTTTTATTGCATTTTGGATGTCATTGAAGGATGTGATTAACTTTTGGATAATTCTTCATAACTTAGGTGTTCAGCATTGTCCGGAGTTACTCATCGATTACAATTTCATATTTTTTGATAGAATTTGAAAAAAAAAAAACACTACAAAATAAGAGGGAATATAGTTTACATGAATTAGAAACAGAATGCAATTTGGGAATTGTACTACTGAATAATTTAGCACGCTGTTTCTTGGCAAGATATGAAGGTTACCTTCTTGATAATCCTTGTATGAGCAACACGTCAGCTACTTTACTTCCCATTAAATGGTTATACGTACTCTAGATACACATGTGAGGAGACAGACCTCAATGCGAGTGTCTCTGTGCATGTGTGTTAATGACAATGAGTCTGAGTTTTCATTACCGCAGAATGGAGGTCACGGTAGTAGTATTCCTCCGCCTCACAACTCGTACATGTAGGACTTGACTGACATCTGCATTGATATGACCTTCTCTTGACCTTGGCCCTTGACCCTCACACTTATCCATGATCTCCACCACTAAACTCAGCTGATCCTCTCCACCACGACCTTTTACTCTCCTTGCA
>NC_087154.1:3870000-3920000 GCF_035594125.1 Scylla paramamosain
TCAGGATAGCAATACAGACAACAATAAACACCGCCACTAAAAGGTCACCAAGTCTGGGGTTTGTTTACTCGTCCATCCTCAGCATTCAGTGTTTTTTGCGGCAGTCAAGAAGAGTTCCGAGCGAGATTATCATGTGTAATTATTGCGTTTAGCGGGTGCTTATTAGAGAGAGAGAGAGAGAGAGAGAGAGAGAGAGAGAGAGAGAGAGAGAGAGAGAGAGAGAGAGAGAGAGAGAGAGAGAAAGGTAGGCAAATGAGCAGGTCTAAATCTTGTTGGTGAGTGTGATGGCCGCCTCCTCCGCCGCGCCACAATAGCCACAGTGCACGTCTACCACAGAGGTTAGCGAGCGTCCCGTTGCTCAAGATTACCGACTCTCCCGCAAGCAAGGCCGCCGACGCCCTTGACAGTCACCTAATGAATCGTCTCTCTCCTTCATCTTTTTATTCTTTTCGCCACCTGGTGTCCCGCCTGAAGGTCTTCCACACTCACCAGACACTTTGGGAATGTGATATCTAAAATTGATCGGTGGACCAGGCATAGGAGTATCTTACTGAGTCATCAACATCTGCGTGACTCAAGTAGGTGTGTAAAATTGGTTGACACGAGGCCTTAGTGTTTCGTCCCTCCCAGCAGTCTCTCTCTCTCTCTCTCTCTCTCTCTCTCTCTCTCTCTCTCTCTCTCTCTCTCTCTCTCTCTCTCTCTCTCTCTGCAGCAGGTTATAGAAATACGAGCATCAAGCACCGCCGATCCATTGCCTGCCCGCCAGTCCGGTAGACTCGCTCCTCCCTGCGCCTGCGTGGAGGCGGCGCTGACCCATTGCGTCACCGTCCAGATACATATTTGTGTGACGCGCCTCGCCTGCTTTCCTGACCCGCTCCTTTCTCGCCATTATATTGAGCACATGTTTGTCATGAAAAATGGAGGGCAAGTTCATGTTTTTCTTTTTTTTTTTTTTGCTTTTCTTTTGCTTTTGTCCTCATTTCCAACATTAAGTTGGCGAGCTCGAAAGTTGATCATATATATATATATATATATATATATATATATATATATATATATATATATATATATATATATATATATATATATATATATATATATATATACACAGCAAGTATATCGTGTCGTGAGTCAATAAATGTCAGTTGAAACAGAAAGTGTGCCGGGGCGCGCGGTTGGTGTCTTCATGGCGACGCGCCTTCTAATCAGGCAACACTTTATCAAGTCTTCTTCACCCAGCACCAAGTAACTGCCACGCTCACAAATCCATGTGCGGCAGAGTAACGGAGGCGGCGCGACAAACACGTCTAGACGGCTTTCTTTCTTCTTATCTTGTTGTTATCACATTATATCATTATTACCAATGATTTTTCTTTTGGTAACCTTACTTTTTGGCGTGCATTTGTGAAGCGCTTCCTTCCTTCAATAGGCAAAATGGCATGACCACCTGTCGCCCCGCTGCCGGTGTTGTGGTCGTGCCCGAGTCGTGGTCTGTTGCCGCTGCTGAGGGCGAGGGGGTCGTGATGCGCATTGACAATACGAAAGGGCACAAGTTTTAACTTCATATCAGAAAACATTCATCATCTGATATTCGTTCCCCTAAAGTTCTTATTACTATCACCATAATCATTGCTATCATCATCATCATCATCATCATCATCATCATCATCATCATCATCAGTACCATGATCATCACTCACTGTTGGACATTTATAAATAACTATCCGATAAATGTATTGCAAAAATAGGAATCGCCATTTTCTTCTTTTGTATTAAGCCGCCAGTCTTCTTCCTTCTCTCCCCATGCACTGCAGTCGTTATATCTACTCGTACCGTTTGTGTTGATCAGTATAGTGTGGTATGAACAGGGTCGCGTGCATGTGGAGCACAGCTTGCAGGGCCGACGGTGGAGGCGGCCAAGAGAAGCCCACCTGCCCTCGATGCTACAATGCCGCTGTGTCTCAAGTTGTACTGGAGAGAGTTTCGTCTGTTGTATACTATGGTGAAAGTTTGTGCATTCTCAAGAGGTGACACCATTGCCATTACGTAACGTCATTTCACTGGGAAGGAAAATCTGAATGACAGGACTGCCTCTGCGGCCATCAGACTCAAACCACGTACCGTGACGCACCAAGATCATAGCCTGCATGCAGTTCTTGAAAGTAAATGCAGCTTTACAAGAACAAGGGTACTGGAAATAGTGTATACACTAAACTTAAATATCCATATTGTTTTATTCCTTGGTGAAAACGCAAGCCTCTTTTTTCTTTTCTTTCTTTCTCTCTCTCTCTCGCTTTTGATGAAAAGAAAATACGCCATTGGTATGAAATTTTCATTTTATTGAATAAATAAATGACACATATTTACCAAACAGATTCGGTTGGTAAAAAGTGACAACCTTTGCATGACCCATACGGTGAACTGCCAGCAGTGCCAAACTTTGTGCTTCACGTGAAGTCTTTCCGTGGCTCTTTATGGTTTAGGTGTTTTTCGTATATGATGTGACCAGATCAAGAGTAGCTCTTGCTCGGTCTGTGACGTCCAGGTGATAAAAGGTGCTTAGGCATAGGTGTATCGGCCCTCAGGAGAGCGATTGCGATCCTCCTCGGCGGCCTTAGCGATCTGGTCCAGCACGAACTGGGGGATGGGGTGGGGGAACTCGGGGGCCACGGGCAGCAGGTCAGACTCTGGCTGGTAGCCGTGCTCGTTGGCGACAAACTTGACTTCAACGGGGGTGCCGTCAGGGGCGGTGTACCTGTAGGGACAAAGTGTGCATCAGACAAGGCCCACAACACCCTTCCCGCCAAACTGTCAAGAAACATACTACACTCGCTGCCGCCAGCTGAATGGTACTCACGAGAATACTCCACTCTTGACCACGGCGCCCTCGGGGCCGTCGGGGCTGCCGTGCTGAGCCACAGAGATGCCGTTGCTGGTCTTTACGTCCAGGTTGTACCTGCCATCTTCCTCGAGAAGGAAGTCGTGCTGCAGGATCTCTGCCTCCTCGCTGGATCCGGAGGCATAGGTGTTGTAGGGCCTGTCGGGGGCGGCGAAGGCCACGGCGGCGAGAGCGGCGATGATCACCTAATAGGTGGAAAAATTCAGATAAAAGCACATCGTGAATATTTACTGTCCACTGTCTTGTAAAATGTGATGAATATCAAAGATCATTCACATGAATATTTTTTGGTTCAGTTGCTACAATTATATTGTTAAGATATTAAGAATGAATTGTTGCACTTCTTTTCTCGTTCATCTACTGTTGGTACGATTTTCAGTGAGCGAGTGAGGACGTACAAACTTCATGTTGAGTTGTTGGCGTCGAGTGCTGCCCACATCAGCGCTGGACGCACTTATATACCGAGCGAGGCGCTGTAGTAGCGAGGAAGTCTTTCGTAAGGTCGCCGCTGACCTCCTATTTCGAGCAACGGGATCAAGCCGCTGATCGTTTTTCTTCCTCTCGTTCAGGATTGGCCTGGGAGTGTTGAAAGAGGCGGCCTAGTGAAGGTGAGGACGGCACCGGCACGGCAAGCACGGGATAGGTGAGTCCACTCTCTCTCTCTCTCTCTCTCTCTCTCTCTCTCTCTCTCTCTCTCTCTCTCTCTCTCTCTCTCTCTCTCTCTCTCTCTCTCTCTCTCTCTCTCTCTCTCTCTCTCTCTCTCTCTCTCTCTCTCTCTCTCTCTCTCTCTCTCTCTCTCTCTCTCTCTCTCTCTCTCTCTCTCTCTCTCTCTCTCTCTCTCTCTCTCTCTCTCTCTCTCTCTCTCTCTCGACAGTCATCCTGCCATTATCTTCTTACCACTGACATGCATGACAGAAAGGCGCAGAAGGTAAGGAGGCGTGGATCCATAATGCTGTCCTGTCTTTGTGTGTGTGTGTGTTGTTAAGTTGGCGGTCTGGTGAGAGTGTAGTACGTGTCACTGGCGCCACCCCAAGGGGTTCCACGAGCGTCTGTACTGGTGTTTGTTTGTCGTGATGGTGTGGTGATGAGTATTGTCATAGAAGTCGAAATTATAGTGGTAATGGAAGTATTTATAATTATAGAGCTAATATCAATAGGAGGAGAAGAGAAGGCGGAAGGGGAGGAAGATGAATAAAAGGAAATACAAGCGGAAGAGAAGAAGGTGCAGCAGTAACAACAACTGTCTAGAATGAATTATTATTTCCAAAAGGATTGTAGTTACATTCTTTTGATTTATATTTTTGAAAGTTGCTCAACGAGTCCAGCAAGTCAAGGTGCTCCGTGATAAAAATGCACATAATCCTCAGTCAGAGACCACAAGTCCACTGGCTTTGTTAGTAGAGAGTTTTGCTGAAATGACGGTAACACAGTGCACCACATTGATGATATACGTACACACTCTTTGCCATTTCTTCTGATATTTTTAATGGAAAATTTTAGCCATATATTAATTTCAACAGAGTAATTTCATTCACACACACACACACACACACACACACACACACACACACACACACACACACACACACACACACACACACACACACACACACACACACCAAAATGCATATTCAGTCTTCACAGCGTGCCTGAAGTGGAACACATGACACAAAATACTTCGTTGCTGTAAAGGCTCACTGTCGATGATTTTCTTTTCTTGCGGTCTTTGAAGCGAGCATTTTGGACTTCCATTCCCTGCAGGTTTCAGTAACGCATAAGACAAGGGACTATAGCCGTTCTCATCGCGACCAACTTAATGAGGAGGGTCGACGTGCATTAGGGGCCGTGTTGTTGTGAGGTCAAGATGTGCACCAGAAAAATCATATCACACCCCCTGTCAGTGTAGCAAGACCCAGACAACACTCGCTGCCTCCAGGCCAGTGGGATTCACAAGATTTTCAATCTTGACCACGGCGGTCTTAGCGCTGCGGGATCCACCGTGGCACAGATATCCCGCTGCCACTCCTGACGGCTCTGTTGTTCCTATCTTGCCAAAGAATAACAAAGCTGTCCCTGGTGATCTTTGCTAATTCACCCGATCCCTTGTAGGAATGCCATTGCACCGAGAATGAACTACAGAAAATTGTTCAGATTAAGTAATGTAACTTCTTATTACTAGTACAGTTTTCTGAATTTAGGCATGAAACATTTCCTAGTCAAAAATTTCTTACTGCCACAAATCCTTACTGACAAAGAGCGTGACCATCAATGATTAACACCCGAATATCAACTGTTTCTTTTCGCATTCTAAGATTGGAAAACATAATTCCTGTGAGTGGCAGTGGCGAGTCTGGACCTATGAACTTCAGGTTGAGGCGGTGGCGTTGAGTGTTGCCATTATCACGGGACGCACCCAGCGAGGCGAAACGAACGGCAATTAAGGCACATATGAATCTTGAGGCCATTGACATCAGCTAAGTACAGTAACAGCAAGAAGCGCTGGAAAACTTTACATTTTCTATCCAGAACAAAATAGAAAGGATTCAACGCCACATCATTTTTTGCATGATCATTATTCTATTTTATGTGCACGAAGAAAAAATATACTTTATGTACGATAAACATTTCCATTGCATCTATATGAGAACAAAATATTAAAGACATCAAAAAGCTGGTCTGACCTTGCAGTGTCCCCCGCGGCGCCCGTCGCGGCCTACGAATTCTCAAGCCAGGCTGGGAGTGACACTTGTCCTTGGCGAGAAGCTGCAGGAGCAAGGAGCGGTTTCATAATGTCTTTATGCTGCTCCAATATATGATCTCCTCCATCATCTGTTTCGAAGGAACAGGATCAAGATTCCCATTAATTATGCACACCCGGAGTGGGATTGACCTGGCAGCTCCTGGCCTGGCATCGGTGTCGAAACAGGCGCGTCTGGGTCAAGGTGAAGACCAAACTTACCCTCACAAAAACAAGACGTGTCAGTCCCGGTCATCGTGATGTTGATAAACAAAAACAAAAGAAAGGAAGGAAAGAATAAAGAAATAAAAGAAAAACTTATCCATTGTATATATATTTTCACGTACAAGAGCTTGGCTAAGGCATATAAAATGATAGAAAAAAAAGCTGCTTAATTATCTCGTAACAATCCCAGAGAGCATGTTGTGAGAAAAATGTAAAAGGGAAAGTCAGTCTAGTCTTAAAAGTCTTGATTCTCCTCAGTTACATGAGTTCAAGACACAGGAGATGAAAAAAAAAAAAAAGAAACAGTGTTCAAGAGGTTACCAGTGAAAGACATGAAAGAGTGAAGGTACTGGTTAACACTCGAACTAATAGGATGAACACAATTGGAAGAGTGACCAGGAATGTTTGTATAATAAGGCCGTAGAAGGAAGAATGATTTATGCCGTTAACAAGATCAGAAGAACGATAGCGGTAAATATGCAGATGCAACATTACGGGAGACTGTAACATATTGAGACGAACATTTTTGACACCAGTCTCTTCAGGAGAGATATATGAGTCGCGCTCCCACATACGAAAGGTGTACTCTACAAACAGATAAGTAAGGTTCTTTTATGAAGCCAGCATCTGGGAAGGGAAAGTCATCGCCGGAGAGTACACAAAACACCAAATTTTTAAGGCACAAGTTCTAGCAAGAGATCATATGTGAGCATTCCATTAGTGATTTTCAGAAAACGGTAATTTAAGAATAAGAGGAGTTAGTTGTTTCAAAGATGTCGAAAGCAATGGTAAAACGATAGGTATTTTTGAGGCACTGAAAACACAGCATTCACCGTATTCATAAATCGGAAAAAGTTAAGAAATCGGACGTTTCTTCCTCTTCAACTTTAGGACATTAAGTATCATTCAGATGATCGTTGCAAAATATTAGATAAACTGTGGGTGGCAGTAAAAAACTGTGGAACACCTCTACTAATACGTGTAGGACAGCAGCGCCCATCTACCATTGCAGTAATAGAAAGGTCATAAAGAAACAGACAAGAATAAATTATAAAGAGTTACGTGAAAACGATCAAAGGCTTTGGTTACACAACAAAAAAATCATTAGAACACCCTAAGAATGAGCGTCAAGAACCAGGGAACAACAACAGATTATGAGTGGATTGCCCTTTGTTGATTCCTACCGTTGATCAAATAGAAAATTATACGCAGACATATACGTAAGAATTTTCTTCATGAGAACTGACTTAAAAGTTTAAGGATAGATTGTCAGAGGCATAGGTTAGGAGTTTGAAGGATTAAAGCGGTCACTCGCATTTTCAATGGAGGAAAATTTTCAGAAGGAAAATTAAGATATAAGCAAATAAATAAAATTATTGGGAAGAATAAAAGAGTTCCATCAGAACCATATTGCCATCGATGATCAAGACCACATAGGACAGTGTAGATATAGTTACAGAACATGCTCAAAACAAGCAGAGGGGAAGAAGAAGAAGTAAACCCAAAATCAATCTATATATTTTGTGTTTGTGTGTGTGTGTGTGTGTGTATGTCTGGGAGAAGACCGAAGCTTTAGCATAGAGATGGCAGTGGGAAGGAAAATCATTAAATATTTTCCTTGAATTAGAGTTTTATTCTAGATATAAATAAAAAAAAACATATCTATACAAACAACGGGCATCACGCTCCACCACACCCTAAGTGAAAAAATTCGCGCCTCGCATGAAGAGGACTCGCCACCTCGGCGCTTGATGGATATCATTAATCGTTCATGGTCTTGTGTGTTTGCTGTGATCAGTTCAGGCGTTGTTCTTGCTCGGTCTGTGACGTCCAGGTGATGATAGGTGTTTAGGCATAGGTGTATCTGTCCTCGGGAGAGCGGTTGCGGTCCTCCTCGGCGGCCTTAGCGATCTGGTCCAGCACAAACTGGGGGATGGGGTGGGGGAACTCGGGGGCCACGGGCAGCAGGTCAGATTCTGGCTGGTAACCGTGCTCGTTGGCGACGAACTTGACCTCAACGGGGGTGCCGTCAGGGGCGGTGTAGCTGTGGGGACAAAGTGTGCATCAGACTTAATGCTGTTACTACTAATACTACTGTTCCTATAACACAGTTTCTGCCAAACCGTCAACGAACAGACAACACTCACTGCCGCCAGCCGAGTAGTACTCACGAGAACACTCCACTCTTGACCACGGCGCCCTCGGGGCCGTCAGGGCTACCGTGCTGAGCCACAGAGATGCCGTTGCTGGTCTTCACGTCCAGGTTGTATCTGCCGTCCTCCTCAAGAACGAAGTCGTGCTGCAGGATTTCTGCCTCCTCGCTGGATCCGGAGCCATAGCTGTTATAGGGCCTGTCGGGGGCGGCGAAGGCCACGGCGACGAGGGCGGCTATGATCACCTGACAGAAGGAAAACTGTTTTTAGTTCAAAGAAAACGTTGGGCAAAGCCCACAGTAATGCGTGTATGAAGTCGTTTACTACTTCGCTTGATCAAGATACGAAGATATAATTATTTGATGTTTATAACTGATAAACTAGTTTTTCGTGAATTTCGCAGCTCCCTTTCGTTTTAGAGTTGTACTGAACAGTAATGGCGAGAGTGGACGTACAAGCTTCATGTTGAGTTGCTGGGCGTCGAGTGCTGCCCTCCTCAGCACCGGCCCTGCTTATATATCTGGGCCAGAGGCAGCGACAGGCAGAGGCTCTTTCGTAATAATTCCGCTGGTCCAGTGTGTGACCTCCTACACCTCCCACGCATCTCGAAGAAGGAGGATCAAGTTTGAGATTAATTTTGCATATCCTGAGCAGTAGTGACCCAGTAGTGGCTGGGCGCTGTGTTGAAAGAGACGCCTCCCCTGAAGGTTAACACTCGGTTACCTCAATAAAAAAAACCGACAGATGAGTACAGCTAATTGTGGTGCGCGTATATATAATTATATATTTATGTGAGTGTGTGTGTGTGTGTGTGTGTGTGTGTGTGTGTGTGTGTGTGTGTGTGTGTGAGTATATATGTGTGTGTGTATATATATATATATATATATATATATATATATATATATATATATATATATATATATATATATATATATATATATATATATATATATATATATATGAGAGAGAGAGAGAGAGAGAGAGAGAGAGAGAGAGAGAGAGAGAGAGAGAGAGAGAGAGAGAGAGAGAGAGAGAGAGAGAGAGAGAGAGAGAGAGAGAGAGAGAGAGAGACTACACGCACACACACACACACACACACACTCTCTCTCTCTCTCTCTCTCTCTCTCTCTCTCTCTCTCTCTCTCTCTCTCTCTCTTTCTCTCTCTGTATCTTTGTGTAGATTGGGCCTCTGGTTCATTTATGTATTTGGTTCTAAGCTGGTGATAAGCACCATCATTTCGAAGAATTCCCCATTAATTGCGTGGCGGCATTGTGCTTGGCTGGTGTGTGCTGGTGTGCGGGAACAGACTGACGGCAGCGTAATTCAAGACATTCTTAGGATAGGAGAGATTTCCTTAACAGTGCGCTACATCAATATTTTTTTTCTATTATGTATAGTTTTTTCCTATAGTACTCAGTAAATATTACTTTTAAATCTAAAAAAAAAAAATCGTTCAAACATGTTACTGGATTGCGCGTTTATGTGGACGAGACTGTGGACGTGTGAGTGGCGGTGTTGTGGTCAGAATTTATGAAGCACATTCGATACCGTGTCTGTTCATCTTGTAATGATATCGAATCATGTTATGAAACACTTGAAAATTTTTGTAAAGTGTAAAACTCATATGAAAGAGAAGTAGCCAGGGATCAAACACAAGATTACGTTCAAGAAATACAACTCCTCACCTCTCGAGTGATAACGATCAACATAGATGGAAGAGATTCTTATGGACCTCGGTTGTCTAGCCTGTACCACTGCAGTAATTCCGTCTTAGATTAATTATTCCTAGTATTAACTCCAATGAACCAGTGAAGGAGGGCATTCACGCAGACAACAGTCCAGTCTTGTCAGTTGTCAAAGCCAAGGATTCAGCCATAAGTTGATGTGGGATAGGGGCGAAGACCCACCAAAAACAAAGACCTGTACACTGCCTCCCAGGTGACGCCTTCTAATCGGCTTATCCATTTACCGCTATGGTAATAAGCACTACCTGGTAAGATAACGTAAGAATATAAGAAATCAAGGAAGCTACAAGAAGCCATCCGACCTACATGTGGCAGTCTCTGTATGAAATATACCTACCTATTTCCATCTATCATCCCCATCCATAAATCTTTCTAATCTTCTCTTAAAGCTCCCTAATGACTTAACACTAACAGCTTGATTACTGAATCCGTTCAATTCATCTACTACTCTATTTGAGAACCAGTTTCTTCCTATCTCTTTTTTTAAACCTAAATTTTTCAAGCTTGAACCCGTTATTTTTTTTTTCTTATATCCAGGCTACTGACCCTAAGAATTTTGCTTACGTCCCCTTTATTGTATCCCTTATACCACTTAAAGACTTCTATCAGGTTCCCTCTTAACCTTCGTCTCTAAAGAATGCAAATTTAACAGTTTCAGTCTCGCTTCGTAAGGAATACTCTTCATCCCCTGTATCCACAGCAGAGAGGCGTCTCATCTGCCCGGTGGCAATGATTATATGTGCTCTAAATTGTCACCTCTACAGATATCTAAGTTCAGATCAATTTTTGGTTTCATTGAATTCATGTGTCTTATTTCAAGAGCCATTCCAAACCAGCATCAATTTTCCTATAAGAAATATAATTCATTATTTTTTTTCAAATTTCAAAAATCAAACTCTCCAATTTATTTTCAGGGATAAATTGTGAACAAACCAAACATTTTAAAATAAGATTTTATTCTAGACAAAAATAAATAAAACACATCTTAACAAGCATCGGGCATCACGGTCCCGAGTGACAAGACTCGCGCCGAACATCAAGGAGAACCGTCACGACTGGCGGGTCTTGCGCCTCATGGGTGTGACTCACTCTTCATGGTCTTGTGTGTTTGCTGTGATCAGTTCAGGCGTAGCTCTTGCTCGATCTGTGATATCCAGGTGTTTAGGCATAAGTGTATCTGTCCTCGGGAGAGCGGTTGCGGTCCTCCTCGGCGGCCTTAGCGATCTGGTCAAGCACGAACTGGGGGATGGGATGGGGGAACTCGGGGGCCACGGGCAGCAGGTCAGACTCTGGCTGGTAGCCGTGCTCGTTGGCGACAAACTTGAGCTCAACGGGGGTGCCGTCAGGGGCGGTGTATCTGTGGGGACAAAGTGCGGATGAGACTTAATGCTGTTACTATAACTACTAATACTCTATTATAACACGGTTTTCACCAGACTTCCAAGAAACAGACAACACTCGCTGACGCCAGCAGAGTGGTACTCACGAGAACACTCCACTCTTGACAACGGCGCCCTCGGGGCCGTCGGGGCTGCCGTGCTGGGAAACAGAGATGCCGTTGCTGGTCTTCACGTCCAGGTTGTACCTGCCGTCCTCCTCAAGAACGAAGTCGTGCTGCAGGATCTCTGCCTCTTCGCTTGATCCCACAGAGCCATAGTCGGCGAAAGCCACGGCGGCGAGAGCGGCGATGATCACCTAATGGATAGAAAATTGTTCTTAGTGCAAAGATAACGTTCGGCAAAGTTCACAATAATGTTGCATGCGTAAAACTGTTCATTAATGTCTGTAATTAAGACACGAGTGTAGAAGAACTAGTAGCTTGTAACTAGCAAACTTGATTCTCAATCATTGTTAAATTCAAACAGCAAAAAGTGAATTCCACTGCTTCCTTTCGATTTAAACCTCAATGGCAACGTACAAACTTCATGTTGAGGCGCTGGGTGTCGAGTGCTGCCCTCGTCAACACCGGCCCTGCTTATATATCTGGACCAGAGACAGCGACAGGCACAGGCTCTTTCGTAATAATTATTCTGATGAAGTACTTGACCTACACCTCCCACGTATTTCGAGGCAAGACGATCAGGTTTTTAATTAATTTTGCATATCCTGAGCAGTAGTGACCCAGTAGCGCCTGGCTACTGTGTTGAAAGAGATGCCCCACCTCAGTGACACCTGAAGGTTAAGATTCGGTTACCTCAACAAAAAATCAACAGATGAGTACCGCTAATCGTGGTGCGCGTAAATATGCATGTGAACTGCCATGTTATCTCTTGATTAATATCATGTTACCAAATAGTGACTGACTGGATCATTCATGTAAACGACTTTTAAGCGTGAGATCATCACAACTCTCCTTTTGATTACCACCATTAATTTTGTGGCGTATATTATGTGGTGTTGCTAGGAACCTAAGGACTTGTAAAGTTTAGGAAGGAGTTCCTCCAGAGAGTATTGTAACTTTTTTTTATTATATTCAGTGTCTCCTATTTAAATCGATTATTTTATAATCCTTGGCATAGATAATGTGTTGATATTTTTTATTCCTTTCATAATTTTAAAGTGATAGAATTTTATTTATCTTTTCCGTCCAACAATTTAATTTTCAACTCTCTATTTTATATGTCTAATTTAAGGCATTCCTTTCATAATTTTAAAGTGATAGAATTTTATTTATCTTTTCTGTCCAACAATTTAATTTTCAAATCTCTATTTTATATGTCTAATTTAAGGTACTTTTTGTAAGACTAAAGCATTTTGATTTTAATTTTAATTTAATTTTATTTCAATTTAATGTTTGTCACTGCCGGTTATATTCCAAAACGACAGTGTTCGAATTTCACACATGCCACTAACTAAAGACGGAGGCCGTTTTGTCGCTGGTACCGACAAGACTGTTGTCTAAAGCTTTGGACGTGAATGTTGCAGATTGTTAACGTGTGAGTAGCAACACTGGAGACCACGTATTTGAATAGAAGGTCGACCCTGTGTCCCTCTTTCGTGTAACGGTTTCAACTCATGTTTTTGAACGCTTCGGAAATTATCCAAAGTACTGAGCTTACGAGGAAGAGGAGCGGCAGGGTATGCAACGTACGACGGCACTAGCAAAGTGTAGGACTCTACCTATCGAGCCACAAAAATCACCATGACACTTGATTGTTCGGTCATTAATATTGCAGTGATTCGGTCTTTGATTTCTTTCATAAAATCACTCTATTTAAAGCTCGTTACTCATAGAAACAGTTGTCCAGTCTTGCCACTTCTTACAACATTAATAAGGTTGTGTTAGACAAGCGCTCACCTACAACACCGTGCAAGTTGGAAGCGAAAGACGCACCACAATAGCTGAAGAATTATTTACTATCTCTCAAGTGACGCTTTCACACCCATTTATTTGTTTACTGCCTAGGTAATAAGCACTGTCTGGAATGAGTGTCAGTTGAAGCCCAACGTGTAAGAGGAACATCAAACCATCTCATGAACTACGTAAGTTGTCCTTTACTTTTTCGAGTAATTCAACTACATACTTTTTTTTTTTTTATGGAGCAGCAATCAAAAGGAAAAAGTGACAGCCTGGACGGAAGACGTAGATAAAGTGGTAAAGAGAAAAGAACAAACAGACAGGGAAGGGGAAGGAAACTGGAGATAATAAAAGTCCAGCATGATCCAGTCTTCTGCAGCAATGTGACCCAAGAAGCCCGCCACGCCTGACAGGCGGTCTCACCTGTTCAGCAGCAGTGACAACCTTCCACCTCAATTCTCAGCTCCATACATTTCTAACCTTGTGTTTGATTGGGATTCAAGAATCTCAAGTGAAAGCAGAGGTCTCAGATTCAGTTCCTTTATATGCCAGGTTCTTTTGTGGATGCGACTCAGACTTATAAATATGTTTCATTCCATAATGGAATATTAGCGGGTGCTTCGGAAAAATTCATTCATTTCATGTTTTTTAAACTCAAAAAAACAAAATTAGTACTATGTCTTTAGGATCAAGAACAAAATATTTGGAAATATAACTTTATTTCAGACAAATTAAATAAAAAAATGTATCTATACAAACAACGCGCATCACACTTCACTGCGCCTCAAGTGAGAAGTCTCCCGCCGCTCGTCACGGCTAGCGGAAGTCTTGTGCCTCATGGGTGTCACTCACTTCTCATGGTCTTGTGTGTTTGTTGTGATCAGTTCAGGCGTAGTTCTTGCTCGGTCTATGACGTCCAGGTAATGGAAGGTGTTTAGGCATAGGTGTATCTGTCCTCGGGAGAGCGGTTGCGGTCCTCCTCGGCGGCCTTAGCGATCTGGTCCAGCACGAACTGGGGGATGGGGTGGGGGAACTCGGGGGCCACGGGCAGCAGGTCAGACTCTGGCTGGTAACCGTGCTCGTTGGCGACAAACTTGAGCTCAACGGGGGTGCCGTCAGGGGCGGTGTACCTGTGGGGACAAAGTGCGGATGAGACTTAATGCTGTTACTATAACTACTGATACCCTGTTATAACACGGTTTTCACCAGACTTCCAAGAAACAGACAACACTCTCTGCCGCCAGCCGAATGATACTCACGAGAACACTCCACTCTTAACCACGGCGCCCTCGGGGCCGTCGGGGCTGCCGTGTTGGGAAACAGAGATGCCGTTGCTGGTCTTCACGTCCAGGTTGTATCTGCCGTCCTCCTCAAGAACGAAGTCGTGCTGCAGGATTTCTGCCTCCTCGCTGGATCCGGAGCCATAGCTGTTATAGGGCCTGTCGGGGGCGGCGAAGGCCACGGCGACGAGGGCGGCTATGATCACCTGACAGAAGGAAAACTGTTTTTAGTTCAAAGAAAACGTTGGGCAAAGCCCACAGTAATGCGTGTATGAAGTCGTTTACTACTTCGCTTGATCAAGATACGAAGAAATAATTATTTGATGTTTATAACTGGTAAACTAGTTTTTCGTGAATTTCGCAGCTCCCTTTCGTTTTAGAGTTGTACTGAACAGTAATGGCGAGAGTGGACGTACAAGCTTCATGTTGAGTTGCTGGGCGTCGAGTGCTGCCCTCCTCAGCACCGGCCCTGCTTATATATCTGGGCCAGAGGCAGCGACAGGCAGAGGCTCTTTCGTAATAATTCCGCTGGTCCAGTGTGTGACCTCCTACACCTCCCACGCATTTCGAAGAAGGAGGATCAAGTTTGAGATTAATTTTGCATATCCTGAGCAGTAGTGACCCAGTAGTGGCTGGGCGCTGTGTTGAAAGAGACGCCTCCCCTGAAGGTTAACACTCGGTTACCTCAATAAAAAAAACCGACAGATGAGTACAGCTAATTGTGGTGCGCGTAGATATAATTATATATTTATGTGTGTGTGTGTGTGTGTGTGTGTGTGTGTGTGTGTGTGTGTGTGTGTGTATATATATATATATATATATATATATATATATATATATATATATATATATATATATATATATATATATATATATATATATATATATATATATATATATATATATATATATATATGCGTGTGTGTGTGTGTGTGTGTGTGTGTCTGTGTGTGTATGTAAAAATATATAATATACTTTCTTGCTCTAAGTTAGGAGGTGTTTTATCTTATAACCAATATACACGTCGACAAACACTATACTTGTCTTAAGTGAGTGACTGGATCATTCATGTAATTGATTCTTAAGTGTATGATACCCACACTCCGCCTGATGATTACCGCCATTATTCTCGAGTTGCGCAATGTGCTTGGCTGGCCTGTGCTGGTGAGCGGGCGCTGCTTGATGACGGCTTGGTGGCGGTGCAGGGGAGACGCGACCATTGAGAGAGTAGGACGTTTGGGAGAATGTTTGGAAGGGCCCACTGTATCGTCGAAGAGAAGACGTACCAGAAGAAGATGAAATGATTAATAGGTGATCAATAGGTGATCTGTGGCGTCAACGGGGAATCCGTGAGACGAAGAGCGTGGATGGAAACTTGATAATACATGCGATAGTCACTCTCTGCAGATGCTACTGTGGAGAAAAGAAAGAAAGTAAAGATGTAATAAATAAAGGACGAAACTACCTTTAGAAGACCTCACCAAAACGTTTTTCCATTCTGAATCGACGTGGCATTTTCAGCCTCATGCATCAGCAGCGATATACGTGAAACAGTAACTTTTCTCCGTCGATGTAATAATGCTTGACGATGTTCACCGATTGCAAGGCATGTTTTTTTTTTTTTTCTGAAGAGAGGAAAGAGGTTAATCTCACGCCTTGATTTAGTATTCTGTTTATTAATAGCAGTCAAGGACATCCAGAAAGCAGTTGCCATCGTATATCTATATATATTTTTTTTTACCGGTCAAGAATTCCCTTCACTTTATGCCTATCTGTTCATTGTTTATTCCCACCACACACACACACACACACACACACACACACACACACACACACACACACACACACACACACACACACACACACACACACACACACACACACACACACACACACACACACACACACACACACAACACCTCACCTCAACTCGCCTCACCTCACCACACCACACCACACCACGCAGCTAAACAGATGAATAAACAGACAAATAATTTAGTTACAAAACAATTCGAAAACAAATGTGATGTATAGAACACAAAATACTTAAAGTGCAAATTAAAATTCACAAAACAGCGGTCAATAAATCATGAAAATCAACTGTACAACAAATTAAAAAGTGTAAGACATAGTAATTCAAAATACGAGCTAGTAACAGACGAGCATAAAATTAATACATAACATATTCTTTAAAACATTAGAGCCATAACTCACTCCCAAAACAAGCAAAACACAATTATTAAAACACACACACACACACACACACAAACAATGAACACACAACAGTAAATTAAAAGTGTGAAATATGGACCAATGCATCAAAACTATTAAATATACACAACATCTGCTCTCACACACACACACACACACACACACACACACACACACACACACACACCTTGTCTGGGTAGTAGTGACGCGACTGTTAGTGAGGAGGACAAATAAGCACAACACTTATGATAAAGGTAACTCACTCTAACTCACAATTCTTTATTTACTGTACCTTCTTTCCTGCTACACCCTTTACTCCATAACACACGCCTTATCTCACCATTCACAGTAGACAGAGGGAAAGTAAATGGAAACTTCGACTTAGTACTTGAGAATTCTGCAAGACAGGGGTTAGTGTTAAGTGGCATATGAGTGAGGGTCATGAGTCTGTGCAGGTTAATCCTCGGGTGGAAGTCCTGCAGGAGAATTTAGTAAGGGATGAATTCCGAAATGTAATATAAAAAGAGAGAGAGTAAAAGAAAAAACGTAAATAAATAAGTTGATAAAAGTGAATAAATAACTATGGGTGTGCACCGGTTGTGCATTCGACTTTGAAAATACCTGCAGTTGGTAAGCTGGTGCAGACGTACTTGTGGTGGGGACGAAGGTGGCGGTGGAGGTAATTGTCCTGGAGACTGTACCTGGAGTGTATGTACCTGTAGTGGAGGCTAGGTGGGGGGTGGAGATAGTTGTAGTTTGGTCGAGGCGGGAACCGTATACTTGTACACGAAGAGGCGGGGTTAGCGGTGTTTGTACGTAGTGGGTGCGGGGCGGGGCAGGGCGGGACGGGGCGGGTCAACACGTTAGTCAGGCGGGCTAACCAGGGCAGCCGCTTTCATGAGATTACAGGGTCGGGGGAGGAATGTCGCTGAAGGTAACAGGTCATGAGCGGTGGAACGGAAACAAGCGGGTGGCGAGGACTCTGAGAGGATGTAGGTTAAGGGAAACGGATTACGTGAGGTGAGGTTTAGGTGTGAAAGGCAAATATATATGTCTGTATAGGACTGTATAGGTCAGTGGAGGGAGGTATCCTGACTGTTAACTGAAGAAAGGCAGGCAGGCAGGTAAGCAGGTAGGTTAGCTTATCATTTATGGATGAGACTATATGCTTGATCTAAATCTCAGGCACGTTTGGACATCTGGATCTTTTTTTTTTTTTCTTCTTCAGGAGAGGTCATTCCGTGATGGCCTTATAAACTTTCAGCATCAAGCATTGTGAACACTACTGAACAATATACTAAATGTTTGCTGTGTTTCTAGACTTTGTAGGAGCTAGGAGGGTGTGAGTTCTATGAAAAAATGTTTAGCTAGTGTGGTACTGCCGGCGTGGTGGAGGTGCGAGTCACATACGAAAGAAAAAAAAAAATTGTTTGTGTTGTGTGAGGTAGACGATAGTCATGTATAAAGCAAATCTGAGTCTGGAGCATTTGAAAGCATAAGCACTGCAGGTGCAAGGCTAGTACTGGTCAGAAAATAATATCTTTTAGTTTTAAAGCAGATACAGGCACAAGTGTTAAGGGCGTGGGTCGAGTGAGCTGTGAAGTTACTTACTCATGCAGACGTCTGGTGTCCTTTGTGTGAGCGTCAGGGCAGCAGTCCTCGGATCTTATGGCGACACTGTAACCTGAGACCTTGCAGTATAAGAGGGAGTTTCTCAAGGCCATGGTCAAGTGTTGACCAATTTGTTTTGTCTATTTGCAGTGTTTGTGCTGTACCATTATATTGATATTTGTTGTTGTTAAAAATGCGTATCTCGGAGTAATTTTCTTGTTTGTTTAGATGAATGCAGTGACTAAAATCTGAGTATTTTTTTATTTACTTGTTAGATTAATTATGTATTTATGTATTTATTTACTTATTAATTCATTTATTTACTTATTTACATATTTATTTTTCTGGTTATTTTTTTATTCATTCAGTTATTAATTTGCTTGTTTACTAAATAATTATCTACTTATTGTAATTTATCTTATATACCATATTTACTATTTAATTTATTAGTTTTAGTGGATCAGGTAGGCGTTGTCTTCGTCGACTGTACAGTACGTTTATGTGTCATTCTTATGTCTCCTTTTCTAATTACTGCACGTCGTGATAAGGTCAGCAGGTGGCAGGCGCGCCAGACTCAAGTACAAGTAGGAGCAGCTCATGACGTAAAACTGTAACTGTTCCAGCCGTGGCCACATCACTGCTGCCGCCACATGCTGACAAATTACGTGTTCCCTACTGTATGTCTGGCAACGTAAATGTGACCTCTCATCCATTGCACTTCTAGGGCATTCATAGTGTTTGCACGGATACTAGTCTTGGGCGCGAGCACACGAACACTAGCTCTGGTTTCAGAAAGTTTTGAGAATTACCGTTGAGTTGCTTCTTGGATGTGCAAAAAAAAAAAAAAAAAAGTAATAGACAACTAAACCCCTTCATTGGACAATCTTTATGTAAAACGCATTCGTGCCACACCAACATTAAAAACGTACTGCCTTATGAAGAAAAAAATTCATTATAGTCAAATGAAAGTTACGAAAATACTCGTAGATATACGAGTTTGACTCTGTTCCTTTTTTCACGTGATTTGTTGTTAATGACGTGTGTAAATATATCAGTGAGACATACCAGACTATGCTTGATTGAGATTACTTACTGTGTCCCATTATTAAGTAGGTGTAGTTCGGTGGGCCACGAGACTGTCACTTTCCACCAGGGGCCGGCGGAGCTAAGAGTATGAATGACGTGTGTGTTAGTGCGTGGTGCTTTGATAGATGGATAGATAATTAAATTACTTCAAACTTCATTGCATCATGGTATTTCGTTGACCGACCAATAAGATATAGCTATTAAGAAATAAAGTACAGTGTGCGGCAAGTCGGTGAGAGGGAGCGGGCTATTCAAAACAGACAACATATGCAACTCACAAAGACGATGACTTAGAATTCTTCACTACAACATTAAATTCATTCATGCATTTTTTTTATATACATGTGAATGAGCTCTGTAGAAAAAAAAAAGTAGAAAATAAGTGAGTATTTATTTTAAATAGTTTGCCCGTTTTGAATGGTTCCGTTTTACTTTGCGACTTCTTACAGACTACTTTATTTCTTAGTAAATTTTACTGATTTGTAAGAAAGGTACCGTAATACAACAGAATTACGTGTGTTTATCAGTAATGCATAGAATAATTTTGATCACGAATGTTTGTTACGACTCAGATAATTTCTTTCGCCACCAACTGCCAATCAGGGGGGAAAGGACGGAGCTGAACAGGCAAAGAGGGACTGGCTTCCCGGAGGAAATGTGCCTTCCTAATTTGAACTAACTATATTCGATGTTTTCGTGGATAGAAAAAAAAAAAAATATATATATATATATATATATATATATATATATATATATATATATATATATATATATATATATATATATATATATATATATATATATATATATATATATATATATAATGATTAAAATGAAAAGAACCCATTCCTGTCAACATTTTTGGCGTCAGTTAGAAAGGAAAATGCATTTTTTTCCGCCATAAAGGAATGTATTCATGCAAAATTTTTATTTATATAAATTATCATACATATAAATAAATCGATAAAAAAAAACACCACACACGCACCATGTTTTGTTCTACCAGACATTCACAACTTTCACTCTGTGTATCAGGTGTTTAATTAAGCATAAGTGTATCTGTCCTCGGGAGAACGGTTGCGGTCCTCCTCGGCGGCCTTAGCGATCTGGTCCAGCACAAACTGGGGGATGGGGTGTGGGAACTCGGGGGCCACGGGCAACAGGTCAGACTCTGGCTGGTAGCCGTGCTCGTTGGCGACGAACTTGACCTCAACGGGAGTGCCGTCAGGGGCGGTGTAGCTGTTGGTGACAAAGTGTGCATCAGACTTGGTGCTGGTACTACTACTATTAATACTGTTCCAATAACACTACGCCAAACTGTCAACAAACAGACAATACTCGTTGCTGCCAGCCGAGTGATACTCACGAGAACACTCCACTCTTGACCACGGCACCCTCGGGGCCGTCTGGGCTGCCGTGCTGGGACACCAAGATGCCGTTGCTGGTCTTCACGTCCAGATTGTACCTGCCGTCTTCTTCAAGAACGAAGTCGTGCTGCAGGATTTCTGCCTCCTCGCTGGATCCCACGGAGCCATAGTCGGCGAAGGCCACGGCGGCGAGGGCGGCGATGATCACCTAATAAATAGAAACTGTTATGTAATACACTTTTACCTTATATTGATCATGAAATGAAATCAGTATGAGCCGCTTGGTTACTCCATGCATCAGTATTACATAAGAGACGAGTTTGGACGTACAAACTTCATGTTGAGGTTTTGGAGTGCTGTAGTCGAGTACTGTCCATTTCATCGCCGGCCGCTCTTATATACAAGTGAGCCGGCAGCGGGGGCAGCAAGGAGTTCTGTCGTAAGGCTACCGCCGATCCAGTTTCCCCTTGACCTCGTGCGACGAAGTATTGGGACCAAATCTTTTATTTTTTTCCTTCCTCTGCTCCTCCTACCTGATCACCAGGTGGCGCCGGCTGTCCGGAGTGCCGGTGTCGCTCAAAATACGCGAGTGTGTGTGTGTGTGTGTGTGTGTGTGTGTGTGTGTGTGTGTGTGTGTGTGTGTGTTTGTGTGTGTGTGTGTGTGTGTGTGAAGTTTAAAACATACTAAAAAAATACCGTTGTTTCTTCCCCTCAGCAATGAAAGATCTATTGGTGACGATTTTTCCCTTTATGCAGTAAACATCATATTACTACTTCCCTAGCCACTGTTATCTGCCTCAAGCGCGACCAGTTAAACAACGTGTCTTTCACTGCCTGTTACACATTAAGCAGTACCATGACCCACTCATCACTTGCATCACGTCGCTGCCCGTCTGAATTCAGTGCCATTATGAAAATAGTATAAGATACGAGTATGATATATTTCCCGGACACCATCGCTTGTACATCACCTTACTGATGCTTGAACTGTCAGTCATGAGGACAATATGATAGAAATTCATCATAGTCTTTCCTAAATCTTTCATTATTAGTATAATTAATGTTTTCAACTCCTTCAAAATCCTGACACATAGAATCACTCCATTTCCGTTTTGATAGCCATGCATTCATCAGTCCTCAGCAGCGTGTAGGGAGTAGAACCGTTATACACAGGTGGCCACTGGAATCGGAAGGGATCAGTAATGTGCAGCAAAAGTGAACGGGACTCTAGGTGACATTTACAAAAATATGTTATGAACGTTGGTGATAACCAGCACAACATTTTAAAAAGAACGCTTTTATGAGAAATAAAATTCTATGTTGAATATGTTTATCTGCAGCTTTATGAGGTGCATGAACACCGCCCCCCCCCCATGCTCCGCCACTATGAGCACATTGAAGCAGCAGTAACGGCAACCATCATACCCTGTTGACACGTGCACGTCAGCGGCTCGTCAGCGGTTTGACTGGTTAAGCAGGAAAAACTATAAGTCATGTAGGAGCAGGAATATTATTCAAAATACCATTGGGAGATGAAAATACTTAAATATTTCAACTAACTTGCTATTAATGTTTGAGACTTACCGAAAATGTGCCTTAATGTATTATAAAGAAACTGTTTCATGATTAAGCTTTACCTCCATGGTCGATTGCTCAGTGACCATGAACGTAGATAATTGATATTGATAAGCCGCAAAATGTTTGCGCAATAGTATATTTTCTAGGATGAATACATACTTTTAATTAGTAGAATTCGTATCATCACTTATTTTAATCGCAAAATAAAGACACTACACTTTTTGTCTGCACAATTTGAAGAAGCCTTCATGAATACCTAAATGGTTGAAAAACTGCCTGGGATCACAGACATTCATACCTCTGCCATCACACTTCCTGATGCCGACTCACTTTGTGGTTATCTTCGGACTTCCTGACATGCCCTGATCGTCACTTGCACTATCGCTTACCTCTAAATCTTCGTACATTCTCTTTTGTTTTCGTGAACATTACTAAAGGTTATTCCTTTATTAGGAAAGTGCATCAGTCTTGCACGATTTTTTATTTATTTATGGCGTCGGCAGCATTAATTACTGGCATTTACTGATAGTAACTCTAGACATCATGGAGAGCTGGCATGATGTCGCAGCTACGGAGGATTAAGGAAATGTACACACTATTTTCTCTTTAGATCTTCTTTCTTATTAGGACCAATAAGTGGCCCAGGAAAGGCACTGTTTTAAGTTCATTCCTGCTCATTTTATAAATACTCAACAAGATAGTGTTTCTGAACTGAGTGGATTAATGACTGCTAATAATGCACGCAGTGCATTATTGACATTAAGGCGTTTGTTTGTTCACTCTGATGACATACACAATACAATGCTGAAAAGCATACAGAATCAGGAACAAAACACTATATGATGCAATTATAGTGGACTGAAACAAAAGATAATTTTGGTTTTGCTTCCTCGCATCCTGCACCGCCTGTTTTCCGTTCACCTACAAGTGAACGGGTACAGGCGCCAAGACACCCTTAGCCATTTTAATGCATTTACTATCGCTTGATAATCACCATGCGGCTTTCATTTATTGCAATGGTTGGTGGCAGGTCTGCCGTTTCGTCTCATCCTGAAGTCATTGAATTTTTTTTTATTTTTTTCTTTGTTTCTGTTTGTGTGTGTGTGTGTGTGTGTGTGTGTCTCCTATGAGTGGAAAGCGCACATATATGTGGAGGAAAAAGTTGTATAAAGAGAAAAATGTTTCTTTCAAATATGACTTATATTTACATAGATAAATAAATAATTAAATAAGTAAAGTTGCACTGGATTACAGTGTCACAAGCTCTACACTCTATCAGGTGCATTGCCAGCGGCTCTGAAACCCGTGTGCCTCAGGACTGTCTGTCGTTGTTCAGAGTCGTATGGTCAGTTTTTTTATCAGCTTAAGCGTAGCTCCTGCTGGAGCCCCTGCGGTCCTCCTCGGCGGCCTTAGCGATCTGGTCCAGCACGAACTGGGGGATGGGGTGGGGGAACTCGGGAGCCACGGGCAGCAGATCAGACTGAGGCTGGAAACCACCGGCATCGGCTACGAACCTGACCTCAACGGGGGTGCCGTCAGGGGCGGTGTAGCTGTGGGGACAAAGTGTACATCAGATTTACTACTACTACTACTACTACTACTACTAATAATAATAATAATAATAATAATAATAATAATAATAGTAATAATAATAATAATAGTACTACTACTACTAATAATAATAATAATAATAATGATAATAATACTGCTGCTGGTGCCGCTACTACTGCTGTTATTACAGCTGATGTTGCTGTTGATGCTGCTGTCGTTACTGCTGCTGCTGCCGCTGCTGTTACTACTACTACTACTACTACTACTACTACTACTACTACTACTACTACTACTACTACTACTGTTACTGCTGCTGCTGCTGCTACTACTGGTACTGCTTCTACTACTACTACTACTACTACTACTACTACTACTACTACTACTACTACTACTACTACTGCTACTACTACTACTACTACTACTACTACTGCTGCTGCTGCTGCTGCTGCTGCTGCTGCTGCTACTACTACTACTACTACTACTACTACTACTACTACTACTACTACTACTACTAGTACACGCCTCCCGACAAGCTGTCAACAAACAGACAACTCTCGCTGCCACCAGGAGAGTGGTACTCACGAGAACACTCCACTCTTGACCACGGCGCCCTTGGGGCCATCGGGGCTGCCGTGTTGGGAAACAGAGATGCCGTTGCTGGTCTTCACGTCCAGGTTGTATCTGCCGTCGTCTTGGAGATCGAAGTCGTGCTGCAGGATCTCTGCCTCCTCGCTGGATCCGGAGCCATAGCGGTTGTAGGGCCTGTCGGGGGCGGCGAAGGCCACGGCGGCGAGGGCGGCGATGATCACCTAACAGATTGAAAAATTAGAAAAGACACATAGCAATATGTTTTTTTTTTTTTTTTTTTAGTAAGAAGCGTTCCTTTGAGCTTTAAAAATCACCCACGCGAATATTTGGCTCAGTCACTACGGGTATATTCGATAAAATAGATTTTTTGAGAATCAATTCCTGCACTTATTTTTCTTGTTCATCTACTGTTGGTACAGATTCCTGTGAGCGAGTGAGGACGTACAAACTTCATGTTGAGGTGTTGGCGTTGAGTGCTGCCCACATCAGCATTGGATGCACTTATATACCGAGCGAGGCGCTGCAGTAGCGAGGAACTCTTTCGTAAGGTCGTCGTTAACCTCCAATTTCGAAGGAACGGGATCCAGCTGTTCTTCGTTTTTCTTCCTCTCGTTCATGATTGGCCCGGGAGCTGCTGTGGTGTTGAAACAAACGGCCTAGTGAAGGTGAGGACCGCGCCGCCCACTGCAATCACGAAATAAGTGAGTGCACGCTCCATACAGAGAGAGAGAGAGAGAGAGAGAGAGAGAGAGAGAGAGAGAGAGAGAGGTTTTCGTTTGAATGTCACTTTTCATAAATACGAGTATTCTTAATAATTCTAATAATTATTATTTTTAATAATAAGCAATAATGCCCTCATCGGGAACTGCAGTAATGACATCATTTATCATGCCCGTGGGAATGTGATTAGATTGTATAGCATGCTTTTATTGACTGACGACTGTATGTGACATGTGATTAGTTGTCCAATGAGTTAATAAAGGAATATCTGACGGATGGTGCATTGCTGTTAACCTTGTGCCCAAAGCATCATTTAGATTTTTTATGTGATGATTAAGTAGAAAAATAAAGAAAGAGAAAATACACAGAAGCAGAGAAAATACTTTTGCTCGTTTGTTTTATCCACCTTCTCATAATTTCTTAGCGTATGTTAGCCACTACACGACAAAAAAACTCCCGTGTTGTTTAGTGCATTTTAGGTTTTGTACCTTCTGATGTTTCTTCAGAGCAGTGGTTCCCTAATTGAAAATCCATGCCTCACTCGGAGACCCTAAATGCGTGTATGTACATGCTATGTTCATTACTAGTCATTTTGAGATCCTATACTTACTATTAATTTATTTATAATTTTTGAGACAGTCCATCGACCCTCAGAAACACCCTCGCAACCCTCATTTGAGTCACGACCATGGGTTTGTGAGCCATTGGGTTAGGGCATCTGGTCATGCCATCATGTTCGACTATAAGCTCAGTCATCGTCTCTCGCAGCAAACTTCCATCGCGTCAGACTCATCAGACTCAGTTCCAAAGGCCACATGAGGTTCATGTCGTGTTCCAGACCAGAAGCAAGTGTCGAGCCATAGACCATCATTTCCCAGTAATAGCAAGTTTTAATTGTACAGGTAACACACTAAAAGCATGTTTCCACTCGACATTGACTTAAAATTAGCAAGAAATATTATAGTTAACATATTTTTAATGTATCCGACCGGGACTTGAAACTTGTCCAGGTACTGGAGCTACAAAGCTAACCTGTTTTTTTTTTATTGTGTTGCTAAATAAATAGCTAATAGAATTATTATTGTTATTATCATTATATTATTATTATTATTATTATTATTATTATTATTATTATTATTATTGTTGTTGTTGTTGTTGTTGTTGTTGTTGTTGTTGTTGTTGTTGTTGTTGTTGTTGTTGTTGTTGTTGTTGTTGTTGTTGTTGTTCTTCTTCTTCTTCTTCTTCTTCTTCTTCTTCTTCTTCTTCTTCTTCTTCTTCTTCTTCTTCTTCTTCTTCTTCTTCTTCTTCTTCTTCTTCTTCTTCTTCTTCTTCTTCTGCTTCTTCTTCTTCTTCTTCTTCTTCTTCTTCTTCTTCTTCTTCTTCTTCTTCTTGCTGTTCCATTAACTTTGAATTTAATTTTAAGTGATAAACTACAATTCAACCATTGTTTCCTGTAACAGACTTTCGATAGTCCTGCAAGGGATTCCACATCCTATTCCTCTTCACCACTTCTGCCTCTGGAAAATTGTAGGCATGTAATTAAATGGAGACAACCGCTGGAACCCGAAAAAAAAAAATACAAGGATATACAAGGATAGAAACAGGGAAGCTGAAGACACTTCGTCTTTAGTTTGGGATAATCCTTTGGCTCTGTTCTTCAAGTACTAGTACGTCATTAGGCCCTTTTTCTTCCTTTTTGTAGATCTTCGCCAGTGTCCCTCTCACACAAAAAAATAAATAGATAAAAAAAGGGTATCTGTTCACATGTTTCAGCGCAGCAGCAACGCGCCATAAGCAGCATATCATCCTTTTTTTGCATGTGAAGTGTGCACAATCATGTCTCACCTCAAGGGTCACCAAGCCACGACCCGCGGGCCAGATGTGTCTGCGGTGGTGCGAGCTGTGTCGCAAGATGTTCACTGTGCCAGTTTTTGACCTCCTGCTCCTCCTGTTTCGCGCGAGATCCAGTATCTGGTGAGGCATATTTAATGTTCACCTTAGTAATATTGGTCTGGTAGCATACGAATGTACTGGCTGATGTGTGGAAACAGACGCGTCTTGGTCAAGGTGAAGACCAGAGTTATCAGAGGAAAAGAATGTATCAGATTACCGCTAATCCTGGTACGCACAAACCAGTTATATATATTGAATTATGTAAAAGTGCATGGCAGATGTTTGGCAAGTAAACACAAGACAGAACTACTGGAAAAATATGAGTTGAAATGTCGCAGGACTGTGTTGGGTGCATAAAAAAAGAAGAAAATGTGCATTTGGATCCACAATAGCATTACTTGTTCTGCCGACGAGGCAATCCAGATGTTAATTTCATCACAGTAGGAGTCTTGGCGAGAAGGAAACTTGCCGCTAATATTATGAAGTTAAGCAATGTGCCAGAGGGAGCAGTGCGGGTAGTAGACAGTAAGAGAAATAGTTTGTATTACAATCACATAGCCATTGCTGTTTAAGCACCGATGTCTCGGAGTTTATATATGAGTATGAAGAAAATGAGCATGGCACAAACCACATCTTAAATTGAGAAAGCACTGAATAGTTACTCTCTACTTACTGGAGACTTTAATGGTTATGTAGGCGAGGTGGAAAAAAAAAAAAAAACCGGAGAATCAAGTTTAGGAAAATTTGTTAAATGGAGAGGAAGGAACTTAGCGAACTATTGGTAAATTTTTCACAATAATTATACGACATGGAATTCATGACTACAATCTATTTAAAATTATTAAAAACGTGAGAGATTTGATTAAACCTAAATAGATTCTTGGAAAGAAGGAATATACTTGCCAGACAAAATATGCTATAAAACAAATGTTGCATATCAACAAGATCAATATAGAAAGTAACCAAAGAAAGGTAGATTGAAAAACAATGTTTATTTGAAAGTAAGAAAATATACGAGAAGTAGTTCTCACGAACTCAGTTCGTCAGAAAATGAAAAAAATAAATAAATCTAACTATGAAAGTTATCGAGCAGATTTATACTCTAAAGGTATTCTTACTGAAATTCCTCTTAATGAAATCACAAAGAGTGTTGTGTCTTTCCCGTGACAAAAGTGCGTGACAGAAATGATTAGCGAGACGGCTCTGAACTAGGACTGTACATTCATACACACCACCAGCTCTCTCTACCAGGAGGCTGAGCTGCTTTCATACCTCGATTGCGTCATTATCTGGAAAGACTTTTACAATACGTTTTGATATAACTGGAATTCTTATAACGATTATCTTTATAGGACATCACTCAGGCTGAGATCACCCTCCAGTCAAGACAGGACTTGCCATCTTGTGCCTGTTGGACTTTTGGTTGAGATAGAAGGGTAGCATCTGTTCTTGTCAGCTCGATATGAAATGATGAGAGAGATCAACAATTTTCTTATCAATTCAGAACACATCAAGTATTTTAACTACTGGTAATTCAGCTAAATTGTTAGCCTCATGCTGCAGGCGGCAGAGGGTGTGTTCAGGCTGCATCGCCCCCTTAAACATACACTACACTAAGCCAAGGCCCCACGCACACTGCGTTCTCTTTCTTTTTTAAGGTCAAACTACTTTTATATTGTCTTGCAAGCTTTCTTTGAAAACTAATTGATTGACTGATCGATTGATTTACTGACCAATTGAATTACTGAGTCATTAAATAGTTAACTCATTCATTTGATTTTTGCGGTGGCGTTGAATCAATCTTCACTTAAGCCACGTGCAGGCAGATCTTACAGTAGTTCATATATTCATATTGGAAACTTTCAAGGTACATAAAAAATAATAAAAGATAAACCACGAGGCCCAAACAATATAGCTTATTTATATGATGTAGAAATTATGCGAAACGGTACACACCAGCTCCCACTGAAGCCTTGACCTGCTTCCCGATATGGCAATAAAAAAAAAAATCTATCTAGAGCATAGTGTGAGGGCATGTCATTCGCAGTCATCCATTAGTTCGATCTTTGGTGCTACTTCCCTCCCAAATACGTCCACTGCATTCTATTCTACGACACTGAAGGCATGCACACAACTGCTACTGGACTGCTACTTTAGATATGCTGGAGTTTGTTATGGTAATGATGACGAAGTTTATACTGCTATTGCCATGATGGTGTTGCAGCGACAGTGTTGTGGCGGTAGATCAGCTGTTCCCGGTGTATTGCTGATGCCTTTAGTGTTTTGCATGGATAAGGGTGAAGTATAATTTTTTGCAGCATCTAACGTGTGGCAGCATGACTGGTGGTGCAATAGTGTGGAGACATTTTGTGTGTTAGCAAAAGTGTATGTGGTGTGTTGAAGAGCTAGTGCATCTAGTTTGTATTTCGTGTTGTACTAACTTATACTAGCTGTCATTGTGAGTAGTGTTTGGGATGGCTGGTTGTGTCGTGTGTTGCGTATCACAATGGTGTTGAGCATTCGCAGCAAGGCATCGGTAAGGCTCTCATTCGTACACACTATCTAGTAGCCTTGGACTGCTGGTGCACCTTTTGTAGAGGTGTTGCGTTGATGTGTACTTCAATTTCATTTTAGAATTTTGATTTCCTGTTTGACGTAATGTCGTGCTATGTAAATATGCTCTTATACTGATATTAAGTGATTCACATGATAAAATTTATTACTGAACGGTAACAATGATAATAAATAAATGATTAGAGAAGCGTTTCGCCCTTGTGGTCGAGGGTTTGGTCATGGAGGGTGTTTAGGCATAGGTGTATCTGTCCTCGGGAGAACGGTTGCGGTCCTCCTCGGCGGCCTTAGCGATCTGGTCAAGCACGAACTGGGGGATGGGGTGGGGGAACTCGGGGGCCACGGGCAGTAGATCGGAGTCGGGCTGGTAGCCACCGGCGTCGGCGACGAACTTCACCTCAACGGGGGTGCCGTCAGGGGCGGTGTAGCTGTGGGGACAAAGTGTGCATCAGTCTTCATGCTGCTACTACTAATACTAATACTATTATTACAGCACGCCTTCTGCCAAACTGTCAACAAACAGACAACTCTCGCTGTCCCCAGCCAAGTGGTACTCACGAGAATACTCCACTCTTGACCACGGCGCCCTCAGGTCCCTCGGGCCTGCCCTGCTGGGAAACAGAGATGCCGTTGCTGGTCTTCACGTCCAGCTTGTAACTGCCGTCGTCCTGGAGATCGAAGTCGTGCTGCAGGATCTCTGCCTCCTCGCTGGATCCCACGGAGCCATAGGGCTTCTCGGCGAAGGCCACGGCGGCCACAAGAGCGAGGATCACCTGTGTGGAAGACGTGTTAGCTTACGATAGATGCGTCTGACGTGAAATAGTGGGAGGAAACAGTTCAGTGCATGGAAAACTGTGGCAAGATTTACTGATTGTATGTAATTGTATCACGCAGTACTTCAGTATCAATCAAGGGAACAGCCTGCATCGCTCTATGCACACAGTGTTCCCGTGTGTCCTCACTCCACTTACAAATTTCATCTTGTCTGTCTGAAGGAGCTTCTGATGTCGAGAATGTCAGGTGGCAGCCTATATAGCAGTCACCAAATGCTAGTTGCCAGGTCTTGATTTAGTGATGGCAGACTGATCTTGTTTGTTGACCCCAGCGAGTCTTCATAGACGCGTCATTAAATGAGTTTACCCGGTCATTACCTCCTTTTTGCTTTATGAGCCAACACCAGACTGACTCGTGTCAACTCCTGATGTTTCTTGGAAAAAAACGAAAATAAAAAGAAAGGCCAATGTCATGAACTTAATACTTTCCTGTGATCAACGACCTTATCTGAGAGAAAGGACCGAATTGAGACTGTCTGCGTGTGTGTGTGCGTGTGAGTGAGTGAGTGTGTGTGTGTGTGTGTGTGTGTGTGTGTGTGTGTGTGTGTGTGTGTGTGTGTGTGTGTGTGTGTGTGCGGTTCTAAGGTCACAGTATACATAAACCAATTTTATTGTAAAGTAAGGCAAGTAAAACTCCTACACGTCAGTTATCCAGCGACGGCAAAGAAATAATTTTGTGACAAATAGACATATGGAAAGGAAGAAATGTTTGTGTGTATGGAACAGAGAGTGTGTGTATGTCTGTTTTACAGGCAGTAAGGAGATTGAAAGTGTCACTGAGGTTAAGATGATTAGATGTACATGATTCTGCCTCTTCTTGAAGATGCTGAATGAGAGAGAGAGAGAGAGAGAGAGAGAGAGAGAGAGAGAGAGAGAGAGAGAGAGAGAGAGAGAGAGAGAGAGAGAGAGAGAGAGAGAGAGAGAGTGCACCTCGTATAAAACGCAAATTCAGTAACATGATGGATAGTTGAGCCCGTCAGTTTACATCTGCTTGCGGGAGGTGATGATGATGGTGGCGGCAGCCGGGAAAGGGAAAATACTATTACTTGGGATGATGGTGAAAAACAACTGCCACTTTACGACTCGCTGCCTGAAGTGTTGCTGGCCCACTTCAATTTTTTTTTTTTTTTAAGTGTGCTTAGGCGTGTTTGTGTACTGAGCGATGCTGTCAGGTGTGTCTGTGTGTGTGTGTGTGTGTGTGTGTGTGTGTGTGTGTGTGTGTGTGTGTGTGTGTGTGTGTGTGAATGAAGAAGAAATGGGAAGAGTATTAGAGTTTATGACAATATATCCCTTGAATTAACAAAACGTAAACTATACTAATGTATTAGCTTAAATGTTTCTTTCTTTTCATATATATCATCTGATGTCATAGTTCATAATTTCCGTTGGAAAAGTGTAGGCAAACTTCATATCTAGATATTATAAAAAAAAACGCAGTAGTCATGATGTCGTTTAATTTTTTTTTATTTCTTATACACAGAATAAACGTGGGAGAAGGAGCGGGATTGTTTATAAACTTTCATGTATCACAGAACTAAACAAATTGATCAACGATTGTAATATTGAATAATAAACGCTGTTCCGTCGTGTGGCGTTACAGTGTAGAATAAGAGTATTGTTATCGTGCTTAAGAGTGAAAGAATGTCATGTTTTTTTTTGTCACTGGAAGAATGTCATCTGTATAGCAATGAATCAGGATTGTTATTAATTACTAGGCGCTGTATTTAGTAGTGGTGCATGAAATACATCGGAATAATAAGCCTATGACAATAGTAGTAGTAGTAGTAGTAGTAGTAGTAGTAGTAGTAGTAGTAGTAGTAATAGTAGTAGTAGTAGTAGTAGTAGTAGTAGTAGTAGTAGTAGTAGAAGTGTTGTTGTTTTTGTTGTGTTGTTGTTGTTGTTGTTGTTGTTGTTGTTGTTGTCGTTGTTGTTGTTGTTGTACTACTATTATTATTACTGCAGCAGCAATAATAACAATAGTAGTACTAGTGATGGCGGTGGTGGTGGTAGTGAAGACAATAGTGATAGTTGTACTACCAATGGTGCAGATGGTAGTGGTAATGGAGATGTCAGCAATGGTGGTAGCAGCAATAATAGTGGTAATTAGTATAATAGTGTTGGAGGTGATGACATTACTAATAACAGACTGTTTTTTTATTCCAGTGATAAAGGAATGGGTGTTTGTGCTCGCTGCCGTGACGTGCCAGACTCTCTTGTAGAGTTCTTTGCTGAAAAAAAAAAAAAATACAGTCGACGATAAATTTCATACAGGGACTGCCACGTGTAAGCCTGGTCGCTTCTTGCAGCTTCCCTTATTTCTTATGTTCTTATGTTCTTATTTATTTATTTTTTTTTTATTCGTTTTCATCTTGCATAGGCTCGCAAACATTCCGCAGTGAATGATGCTGGTTTCATTCGCATGTTCGACCTTATTGCTATGAAACTGCGAGAACAGTCAGACAAACAGACAGTATTAGTTCGTCTTTAGCTCTCCTAGTAACAGGTATATTACGAATGACAGAAAAGAAGTGGCGTCATGATGAATATTCAGAACACGGAATACCGTACTTCACGAGTATTGAAGCAAATGTTGACATCTTGATTTTCACATCAAATATTTCAATAAAGAATGAACTAAGACTGCGATGCTGAGGTCACTACAGTAACTGCAGTACTTGCACTTGCGTTATGAAGTTACTGGTAACGTCCTACAGATACGCTATCAATGCTTTTAGGAAGCGAATATTCTCATATCGTAGTGACAGTGGTGGTGGAGGTGGTAGTGAATGTTCCACAAGGCAGCAGTAGTTTCTTTTCTTATCTCATATTTCAGAGTGTGGTGGACGTACCACATTCAGGCATCGATTTTCATACACTTGCTACGTTTCATGTTTGCTATGTTTTCATACTAAATAAATATATATGTTCATGTTCTTCTTAAATACAAGTGAATTCACATGAAAAGATTTATTATTGCATGACAACAATGGTAATAAATAGATGATTAGAGGAGGAGCGTTTTGCCTTTGTGGTCGAGGGTTTGGTCATGGAGAGTGTTTAGGCATAGCTGTATCTCCTCTCGGGAGAGCGGTTGCGGTCCTCCTCGGCGGCCTTAGCGATCTGGTCAAGCACGAACTGAGGGATGGGGTGGGGGAACTCGGGGGCCACGGGCAGCAGGTCAGAGTCAGGCTGGAAGCCACCGGCGTCGGCGACGAACTTCACCTCAACAGGGGTGCCGTCAGGGGCGGTGTAGCTGTGGGGACAAAGTGTGCATCAGTCTTCATCCTGCTATTACTAATACTGATACTATTATCGCTCCATGCCTCCCGCCAAACTGTCATCAAACAGGCAACACTCGCTGCCGACAACCGAGTGGTACTCACGAGAACACTCCACTCGTGACAACGGCGCCATCAGGGCCCTCGGGCCTGCCCTGCTCGGACACCAAGATGCCGTTGCTGGTCTTTACGTCCAGCTTGTAACTGCCGTCGTCCTGGAGATCGAAGTCGTGCTGCAGGATCTCTGCCTCCTCGCTGGATCCGGATCCGGAGGCATAGGTGTTGTAGGGCCTGTCGGGGGCGGCGAAGGCCACGGCGGCGAGGGCGGCGATGATCACCTGCGTGGAAGACTTCTGTTAACTTACGACGAACGTGTCTATTGTTTAAATAAGCAAGATAAAAGAATGGTTCAAGTCACACTGTCTACTGGTCTAGTGGTAGTAATCACATCACATAACACGCCGCTGTGATGCGGCGCGATAACTGTTATCGCGGCACTCCGTGTCTCCGTGTGCTGCCTTTGGACTTACGAATTTCATGTTGCCTGGTGAAGCTTGTGACGACTGGAGGCCCATGTGCCAGTCTATATAGGAGTACCTGTGGAGCGGCCGCGAGTTGCCAGCTACTGAAATTGGCAGGAAATATCTGGTTTGGCCACTTTACAGAGTTTCATGAATGCGTTACGTCAGTACTCGACTGTGCCTGACCATCATCCTTTTTTTTGTGCATGGCTGTGGAGTGGAAAGGCTCGTGCTGGTCGCTGGCTCACAGCACGAGTTCAGGGTCACGGGGCTCATACTTTCGGCAGTGACTGACGACCTTAGTCAAGAATTGAAGCAAGAGCACGACATGTGAGTTTAAAGATGTGAAGATAATTATCAAGTATATAATTTGAAACTATATGTTTTTTTGACTGACTTTTGTCGCTTATTTCTTTTTTTTTTATGCACATACTTTCCACTCACTTAAAGAAACAAAAACTAAAAATGTAAAAAAAAAAAAATCTAAATAATGGAAGCAACGAAAAAGATAAGAATATTGAAAATCCTTCAGAAATGAAATATTTTTTTCTTATTTTAGAATCTTAACGTTGTTCGAGTATGTAGAGTCATACGTACAATCCTACATACATACATACCTAAATACATATATACATGGTCAGATAGAAAGTATTAGATTAATTTATAGATACAGGATAAATTAATTGATAGATAAACAGATAAAGACAGGTCAATAGATGAATAGGTAGATTTAAAGAAAGGTAAAGTAAATATAAAGATAAGCAGGTAGGGAAATATGTTGATGGATAATACTTACATATATATACATCCATACATACATACATACATACACTGATTGATAGGTACCAAACTATATTCCCTAAAAGCCAAGCTGTCATCGGTGTGAGATAATATAACATTACTCTCAGGAGGATACGTAAATATATTCAGCTTATCTCTCACAGTCCTCTATGTACTGCAGTCAACATACGTGGTGAAGAATCTCAGAGTGTGTCCGAGCAGACCATACACCACCAACTGTCCGCCCTAACCTTCGTGAACTAAGAGAATAGAAGGGGAATCTTGGGAAACTCAGAGAATATTAGGCTGAATCTAATCACTTGCCAACACAAAGTAAAGGTTTTTCAGAGAATCATTATCCATGGAATTATGGGTAGAATACAACTACTAATGAAGCATTTCGTTGGAGTGTTAGGGCTTGAAGGCAGCCAGATAAAGGAGGAGAATTTATTTAGAATATATTTTATTTATTCAAACAATGTGAGTGGCCCACCTCATACACTGAAGCCATAAACTTCTTCTTGTTATGAAATAATGCCACTGGACACTTAACAGAAACGCTAAGAAGCTGATCTGAAGGAAGGAAAATCTTTAGCCATGAGAGGTCTTAACTGGGGATTGAAACCCTGATAAGAACAAAAGGCAGCGCCGTAAACGTCAGGACCATTATGATTGCCAGATACTAATGTCATTTTTAAGGTCTTTGTACTCCTGGTCACTACACTCTTCTTCTTCTTTTTCATCTTCTTCTTCTTCTTCTTCTTCTTCTTCTTCTTCTTCTTCTTCTTCTTCTTCTTCTTCTTCTTCTTCTTCTTTTTCTTCATTATCTTCTTCTTCTTCTTCTTCTTCTTCTTCTTCTTCTTCTTCTTTTTCTTCTTTTCTTCTTCACCTCATCTTACCTTAACCAGAAATGCTGTATTCTTAATGACTGATGAAGTATTACATAGAGTAACAAGAACATAATTGAGACACCAATAATACTTGTTGTCACTGTATACAGTGTGGTGACAACCGAAGAAGGAAAGGTGGTACAGAAAATCATGAACAGTAAGTAGGAATAATATATCATATATTCCCTTATTTCTTCAGCTGCGGAGAGAAAGAGGAAGCTCTAACGTCATAATTCCATTATAGTACTCCTGCTTCAGCTAGTATCTCAGAGCAGAGAATGCTGGCAAGGGTTGCGAATTTTGAGTTTTGTTAGGGTTTGTAAAAGACTGCCAAACAGTTTGCAAACAGTTTTCAGCGTCGCAAATAGTTTTTTTCTTTTTTCTTCTTCTTTTCTAAACGAAATTTTGAGCACAAATTTTTTAACATGTTCAAAATTAATTTGTGATTTTTTTTTTCGTAAACAGTTGCAAGCGCTAGCAAAACTGTTGTAAGTTTTCCAAACGGTTGCAAAACTGTTGTAAGTGCTCTAAAACTATTGTAAAAACAGTTGTAAGCTTATGTAAATGGTTTTAAAACAGTTGTAAGCCTGTGCAAACGACTGTAACACATTTCTCTAAAGTTCATTTTTGTTAGCCAAGTAGTGAACGAATGCCAACAAAGCAATTCCTCCTCAATGGTTGGGTTTCTTTCTGACAGAAATTCATTTCCATATTCTGGAAATTTGTCATCTATATCTTCTATATAGTTTATGCACACAAGTCTTCTGAGTTCTGCCTTCCACAGTGGTCACGAGAAATTTGAATGCTGGGGTTCATTAACAGGGGTAAGGGTAGTTCCTTTCCAAGATTTGCCTGACACTCGCCTGGTATTTTACCTGCAGCTTGCAAAAGTTTCTAAACATTCCCAAACAGTGGCAAAAGAGAGGTAAGTAGATGCTAATCGTCGCAATTACTGTCGCTAAAATTTTCAAACAGTCGCTGCTGTTAGCCAGCTGTCTTTCCTACTTTCGTTAGCCTTCCCACAAATGTTGTTAATTGTCGTTAAACGACGCTAAATATCCTTAATGACAAAACAAAAACCTGCTTTTCGCCAACATTCATCAGAAAAGTAGGTTAATTAAAAAAAAAATTCGCTAGCTCCGTAAGATACTTCCTCTCAGTCTGAGTTTCTTTATGTTCATGACTCTTTTATCTCCTTTACTGTCCAACTCTTGATGTCTCCGTACCTTGCGTAGGCACACATAATACAGATGTCCGTTGCAGATCATGTGAACTCCGCAGGAAAGTGCTCGTAATAATTACCTTGAGTTTATTTTCCTGAGAGTAATCATCATAGTGAATATGTTCTGTTGTTTCAGCGTCATTGAAGTTTTTTTTTTTTTTTTTTTGTAAGATGTTCACATAAAAAGTGTGAAGCAGTGGTAATGTTCCTGTACTTTTGGATATTATAATAATTCGATTTCTCCACGTTGTGTGTTGATAAGGTGTTGTTGCGTTGCAATGGAGAAGTTCTGCATGTATACTAGGGAGGTGTGTCGCTTCATCTGTTGTGTTGAGGTGGTAATACTTTTTGCATCGTGTGTGTGTTGAAGTGTTAATGCTGCTTGTTTATAGATCATTTTGTACATTGCTTAGTATAAAGTCTTCCTAAAGGGTAAATATACTTGTGGACTGATTAAATATAAGGTATTATACATAAAAGAGTTTATTATTGCATGACAACAATGGTAATAAATAGATGATTAGAGGAGGAGCGTTTTGCTTTTGTGGTCGAGGGTTTGGTCATGGAGAGTGTTTAGGCATAGCTGTATCTCCTCTCGGGAGAACGGTTGCGGTCCTCCTCGGCGGCCTTAGCGATCTGGTCCAGCACGAACTGGGGGATGGGGTGGGGGAACTCAGGGGCCACGGGCAGCAGGTCAGAGTCGGGCTGGTAGCCACCGGCGTCGGCGACGAACTTCACCTCAACAGGGGTGCCGTCAGGGGCGGTGTAGCTGTGGGGACAAAGTGTGCATCAGTCTTCATCCTGCTATTACTAATACTGATACTATTATCGCTCCATGCCTCCCGCCAAACTGTCATCAAACAGGCAACACTCGCTGCCGACAACCGAGTGGTACTCACGAGAACACTCCACTCGTGACAACGGCGCCATCAGGGCCCTCGGGCCTGCCCTGCTCGGACACCAAGATGCCGTTGCTGGTCTTCACGTCCAGCTTGTAACTGCCGTCGTCCTGGAGATCGAAGTCGTGCTGCAGGATCTCTGCCTCCTCGCTGGATCCGGAGCCATAGGTGTTGTAGGGCCTGTCGGGGGCGGCGAAGGCCACGGCGGCGAGGGCGGCGATGATCACCTGCGTGGAAGACTTCTGTTAGCTTACGACGGACGTGTCTGTCATTCAAATAAGCAAGATAAAAGAATGGTGTCTACTGGTCTAGTGGTAGTAATCACATCACATAACACGCCGCTATGATGCGGCGCGATAACTGTTATCGCGGCACTCCGTGTCTCCGTGTGCTGCCTTTGGACTTACGAATTTCATGTTGCCTGGTGAAGCTTGTGACGACTGGAGGCCCATGTGCCAATCTATATAGGAGTACTTGCGGGGTTGCCAGCTGCTGATATTGGCAGTATGTGTAAATGTAATCCAGTTTGTCCACTTTGCCGACCCTCATGAACGCGTCAGGTCATTACTCACCTGTGCCTGACCATCATCATTTTTTGTGTATGGATTTGGAGTAGAAAGCCTCATGCTGGCCGCTGCCACACTGCACGAGGTCAGGGTCGCGGGGCTGATACTTTCGGCAGTGACTTACGACCTTAGCCAAGAACTGAAGCAAGAGCACGGCGTGTGAGTTTAAAGGTGCAAAGGTAATTATCAAATATATAATTTGAAACTCTATACTACTCTGATTCTTGTCTTTCACACGAACTCTATAACAAGAGCGAACATCCTTCGGAAATTATTTTTATTTCTTAGTGTTTCAATGTTTTTCGTGGTACGGGTGTCCGAACTTATAAATTCATGTTTACCTACCTACGTGCCAGCCTACCTATATACCCATTTACATACATACATGCATACATAGAAAGTAATAGACTACTTAAATAATACAGGATAGATAGGCAACTAAATAACTAAATCGAAACAGATCAATAGATGAATAGCAAGATTCATAAAAAGATTAATGTATAGGTAAGTCGGTAGGGAAATAGATTAGAACGTAAGAAAATAAGTGAAGCTACAAGAAGCCGTCAGGCCTGCGCGTGGTAGTCCCTAGACTGATCGGTAATACATACATACATACATACATACATACATACATACGCATACATACATACATACATACATATATGCATAAAGTGATAGATGGCAAACCATACCACCTTACAAGCCAAGCTGTCATTTGCGTGAGATAATATAACATTACAGTAAGGAGCCTACGTAAATATAGCTAAAATATTTCACACAGTCCTCTAATGTATCAGGTCAACATACACGGTGAAGACTGAGAGCGTGGCCGAGCAGATCGTTCACCACCACCCTGCCCGTCCTAACCTTTGGGAACTAAGAGTATAAAAAAAGAAATCTTACGGAAGTCAAAGAATGTTAGTTTCATTGACACTGTCAGCTCAGCGTCACGAATCTAGTCATTTACTACCACAGAATAAAAGTTTCCAGAGAATAATTATCCATGGAAATAGTGGTAAAGTAAAGCAACAGATGCAGTATTTCGGAAGAGTGTGAAAGCTTGATGACAATCGGTTAAAGGATAATTTATATAGTGGAATCTTTTAATTCTATCCATTCTAATTTAACAATGTGAATGAAGCACTACACGCATTAAAGCCATAAGCCATACAAAAACTTCTTGTTCTGCAGTGCTCCCATTAGGTGTCTCATAGCAACACTGAGAAACTGATTTGAAGGCTAGAAAGTCTTTAGACACGAGAGGGCATAGCCGGGGATGGATCCCTGACAAGTAGAACAGAAGACAGCGCCACAAATGTCGGGATCATAACGATTGCCAGGTCGAAAGGTCATTTTAAGGCTTCTACACTCCTACTCAGAAGGATTCTTTTTTTTTTTTGTTTGCTTGCTTCTTTTTCTTCTTTTCTTCTTCTTCTTCTCCTTTTTCTTCTTCTTCTTCTTCTTCTTCTTTGTAGATTGGATCAGAAATGCTACCTTTTTTAATGTCTGACGTAGGGATGTTGATTGTAGTTTTAATTGTAAGCAGTGTGGGGATTCTCTAAATTTTTCAGCTTCAAGGAAGCGTAGTCCCTAACATAACAGAATATATTTGTATGAAAGTACTTTTTCAGTTTAAGTTTCATTATTTCGTCTTCACCCTCTTTTCTTCTTTACTGCACAGTTCCTGAAAGGTGCTTAAGCTTGCGTGTGCCCACGCAAGCCTAAGCACTTAAGCTGGTCATGGTATCTCAGCAAGAAACTGTTCATAATAACCACCGTCAGTTTATTTTGCAAAAAGTAATTATCAAAGTGAATATGTTTTGTAGTTTCGGAGGCAGTGTTGTTCATGTATCTAGTGAATAGCTGTGGTAATGCTTCAGTACATTGGACGTCGCAATGGTAAAATTTATGCATGTTCTGTATTGACGAGGTAATGTTGTATAGAGTGTTGCAGTGATAAGAATTTTACATGCATACGAGTATTAGGGAGGTAGTGTCGCTACACCTGATGTGTTGAGGTGATAATATTTTTTGCATCTTGTGTGATGAGGTTAAAATGTTACTTATTTATAGAGATTTCTATGCATTGGTGGATGTAATGCCTTCGTAGAAGATGAATATGTTGGTAGACTGATTAAGCATAAGGTACTTTACATGAAAGAATTTATTATACAATGTCAACAATAGTAATAAATAGACGATTAGAGAAGAAGCGTTTCGCCCTTGTGGTCGAGGGTTTAGTCATGGAGGGTGTTTAGGCATAGGTGTATCTGTCTTCGGGAGAGCGGTTGCGGTCCTCCTCGGCGGCCTTAGCGATCTGGTCCAGCACGAACTGGGGGATGGGGTGGGGGAACTCAGGGGCCACGGGCAGCAGGTCAGAGTCGGGCTGGAAGCCACCGGCGTCGGCGACGAACTTCACCTCAACAGGGGTGCCGTCAGGGGCGGTGTAGCTGTGGGGACAAAGTGTGCATCAGTCTTCATCCTGCTATTACTAATACTGATACTATTATCGCTCCATGCCTCCCGCCAAACTGTCATCAAACAGGCAACACTCGCTGCCGACAACCGAGTGGTACTCACGAGAACACTCCACTCGTGACAACGGCGCCATCAGGGCCCTCGGGCCTGCCCTGCTCGGACACCAAGATGCCGTTGCTGGTCTTTACTTCCAGCTTGTAACTGCCGTCGTCCTGGAGATCGAAGTCGTGCTGCAGGATCTCTGCCTCCTCGCTGGATCCGGAGCCATAGGTGTTGTAGGGCCTGTCGGGGGCGGCGAAGGCCACGGCGGCGAGGGCGGCGATGATCACCTGCGTGGAAGACTTCTGTTAGCTTACGACGGACGTGTCTGTCATTCAAATAAGCAAGATAAAAGAATAGTGCAAGTCACACTGTCTACTGGTCTAGTGGTAGTAATCACATCACATAACACGCCGCTGCGATGCGGCGCGATAACTGTTATCGCGGCACTCCGTGTCTCCGTGTCTCCGTGTGCTGCCTTTGGACTTACGAATTTCATGTTGCCTGGTGAAGCTTGTGACGACTGGAGGCCCATGTGCCAGTCTATATAGGAGTACCTGTGGAGCGGCCGCGAGTTGCCAGCAGCTGAAATTAGCAGGAAATATCTGGTTTGGCCACTTTACCGAGTCTCATGAAGGCGTTACGTCAGTACTCGACTGTGCCTGACCATCATCATTTTTTTGTATATGGCTGTGGAGTAGAAAGCCTCGTACTGGTCGCTGGCACACAGCACAAGGTCAGGGTCGCGGGGCTTATAATTTCGGCAGTGACTGAGGACCTTAGTCAAGAACTGAAGCAAGAGAACAACGTGTGAGTTTGGGAGGTTCTTGAAATAGATTGATTTTCGTGTGGCCCATCGACTGCTTATGTACTCGGCTGTTTTTTTTTTTTTTTTCATTATCTAAATGAGCAATAACTAACATTTACATTTAAAAAAAAAATTTTGTCTTGACAATGAATACAAGGAAGGCCACAGCAATAACGTTTCCCTTTATAGGTAATCTTTCAATGTTCACAATTTTACATACATATACATACTTGTTTTATCATACCTCCGTACATGTGTAAGTGAATAGGTAGAAAATTTAGTAATTGAGCTGGTAGACACATAGACTGATAGAGCGAGAGATAAAAAGAAAGGTGGATAAATAGATTGATATATAGACAGATAGATGGATAGACAGAAAATAAATATATAGCTAGATAAATAAATAGATAGATATATAAACAATCAGACAGAAAAATAGCTAGGTATGCAGATAAACGGACAGACAGAGTGATTGATAAATAGATAGTTACACAGATAGATAAAATAATCACATAGGTAATAAGCAGCTGCCGTTATTATCTTGGTTCGGTATAACCACACTGCTAATGATAAGAAGACACCAAACTATATGACTCAAAAAAGTTAAATATTTATTGACGTAACGTGAGTACAACATATTCTAAGGACACTACTTAAATATGTTTAATTAATCTCACACAATCCTCAATATGTAGTAATCAGTCCACGTGGCCAGCTTCTTATAGCAACTGTCTTCATGTATGTGATAGAAAGATTGTCCTGAGCATGAACGTGTCTTTCAAGTCGAATTTTTTTCAAGGAGAGCAAAGACGAATATCATATTACTCCAGTTTCCCTCGCAGGATGGAGCTTTCATGCTACACTTCCTAAATATGCACTTGCCTTACGTTTATTCTAAGCGAATCTGATTAACTGTTGCTGCTGTTGCTGCTGCTGTTATTGTTGTTGTTGTAGTTATTGTTGTTATTGTTGTAGTTGTTGTAGTTGTTGTTATTGTTGTTGTTGTTGTTGTTGTTGTTGTTGTTGTTGTTGTTGTTGTTGTTGTTGTTGTTGTTGTCGTTGTTGTTGTTGTTCCTCTTCTTCTTCTTCTTCTTCTTCTTCTTCTTATTATTATTATTATTATTATTATTATTATTATTATTATTATTATTATTATTATTATTATTATTATTATTGTTATTATTATTATTATTATTATTATTATTATTATTATTATTATTATTGTTGTTGTTGTTGTTATTATTTGAATTAATGTTGGTGTTGTTGTTGTTGTTGTTGTTATTTTTGTTTTTGTTGTTATTGTTGTTGTTGTTGTTGTTGTTGTTGTTGTTGTTGTTGTTGTTCTTGTTCTTGTTCTTGTTCTTCTTCTTCTTCCTCTTCTCAATTTTCTTATTATTATTTTCTTCTTTCTTTCCCGTATTGCTCTTCTCTGTCGCCTGGTTCTTGTCCCTTTCATATTTAACCGGAGAAATTTTTGAAACGCAACACTTCGGGTGGTTGGTGAAATATCTGGAACAAAAAGCCTTACATTTATCCAAGGTTTGTTTGTTTCCCTCATTTTTTTTTTTTACCGTCTTAATGGAAGCGGTATCTTCACTGGCCCTTTCTTTTGTCATCTTTTTATTGTCCTTGGCCGGTGACCCTTCTCAATAAAAAAAAATATAATAAAAAAGTGTGCAAAACGAAGCGCAGTGGTAGTATTACATGTAAAACCAGGAAACTCTTGAGGTGAAACTCGTCATAGAAAAAATTTGCCTCAAATAGCAGTATTATTTAAGTTTGGTTGCTCCTTACGGTGCTATTTGTGATTAACTGCACTAGAACATTCCACTACAGTTAAAAGATGTAGATTGTAAAGAGCGAGAGTAATTGTCACTTTGGACACACACTGAATAAAGTAATCACTTATTTTATTTTATTTTTTTATTCTATTTTATTCATTTATTTATTTATTTTACTTTATTTATTTATTTATTCATTTATTTATTTATTTTTATTTTATTACTATTATTTTATTTTATTTATTCTATTTTATTTATTTATTTATTTTTCTTTTTTTTTTTTTTTCACCTGGTTTCGGCGGCACTGTTGGTTGCTGTGTCCAAAGTTTTGATGCATATACTCGTAAAATTAAGTGATGGTGGTGGTGATGTTGCTGCTCCCGCTGTGTTCCAGCGGTAGTTTCAACGCCAAAGGTCTGTTACACTGGTAATAGTGTTGCTGCAGCTAATGTGTTGCAGAGATAATATTTCTGAATCTGCCGTGTTGTGTAGGGACTATTGCTGAATATGATTTGCTAAAGTGTTGAAGAGATTTCCCTGCATTTTTAGTAATATACTTTCAGACAAGATGAGTATATTTGTACACTGATTAAATGAAAGGCACTTTATATGGAATAATTCATTATACAATGTCAACAATGGTAATAAATAGATGATCAGAGAAGGAGCGTTTCGCCCTTGTGGTCGAGGGTTTGGTCATGGAGGGTGTTTAGGCATAGCTGTATCTCCTCTCGGGAGAACGGTTGCGGTCCTCCTCGGCGGCCTTAGCGATCTGGTCCAGCACGAACTGGGGGATGGGGTGGGGGAACTCAGGGGCCACGGGCAGCAGGTCAGAGTCGGGCTGGTAGCCACCGGCGTCGGCGACGAACTTCACCTCAACAGGGGTGCCGTCAGGGGCGGTGTAGCTGTGGGGACAAAGTGTGCATCAGTCTTCATCCTGCTATTACTAATACTGATACTATTATCGCTCCATGCCTCCCGCCAAACTGTCATCAAACAGGCAACACTCGCTGCCGACGGTACTCACGAGAACACTCCACTCGTGACAACGGCGCCATCAGGGCCTTCTGGCCTGCCCTGCTCGGACACCAAGATGCCGTTGCTGGTCTTCACGTCCAGCTTGTAACTGCCGTCGTCCTGGAGATCGAAGTCGTGCTGCAGGATCTCTGCCTCCTCGCTGGATCCGGAGCCATAGGTGTTGTAGGGCCTGTCGGGGGCGGCGAAGGCCACGGCGGCGAGGGCGGCGATGATCACCTGCGTGGAAGACTTCTGTTAGCTTACGACGGACGTGTCTATTGCTCAGATAAGCAAGATAAAAGAATGGTTCAAGTCACACTGTCTACTGGTCTAGTGGTAGTAATCACATCACATAACACGCCGCTGTGATGCGGCGCGATAACTGTTATCGCGGCACTCCGTGTCTCCGTGTGCTGCCTTTGGACTTACGAATTTCATGTTGCCTGGTGAAGCTTGTGACGACTGGAGGCCCATGTGCCAGCCTATATAGGAGTACCTGCTGAGTGGCCGCGAGTTGCCAGTTGCTGATATTGGCAGGAAATACCTGGTTTGGCCACTTTACCGAGTCTCATGAAGGCGTTACGTCAGTACTCGACTGTGCCTGACCATCATCCTTTTTTGTGCACGGGTGCGGAGTGGAAAGCCTCGTGGTGGCCGCTGGCACACAGCACAAGGTCAGGGTCGCGGGGCTAATACTTTTGGCAGTGACTGACGACCTTAGTCAAGAACTGAAGCAAGAGCACAACGTGTTGCCTTTGGGGAGGATATTCCAAAATACTAAGTTGACTTTTGCGTGAACTATTAGCTGCTTATTAACTTACCTACTGATTTATCTCACTTGTCTGAATGAACACTAACTTATAAATTGAAAAATATCTCTGTCTTAATAAAAAATACACACTAAAATACAAAATTATATCGGTGTGAGATGACACAACGTTACTGTCAGAACGCTACGTAAATGCATTCGTTTGTTCTTACACAGTCCTGTTATGTGTAGTACTGAACACACGTAGCTGAAACTCCGAGGGCAAAGACCGAGCAAACAATACACCGCCACTCTGCCCTGAACTTAGCGTAATAAAAGCATACAAGGGAGTAATAAGGAAGGAAATTTGTTGCTTTCATTAAACCAAGAAAGGGTCTTTTACCTGCTACTTACTATAAGAAAATGGTACTATGGGTACCTGTATATCCAGGGTATGAAATGTCAAACCTGGCGGTGCATTCTATATTGTTCTGCAAAACAGAGTCGAGACTACAAAAACAGAGTCGAGAGCAATAGTGATTCAGATCACTGGATGATCCGGATATTGCATTTCTTGAAAAAAAAAAAAAAAAAAAGAATTGGTCATTATGAATGAAGTGAAAAAAAATTACAGGAACTAATTCATTGTTTGAAGGATACTTTGGCTATGGAGAGGATACTGTAATATAGAGGTAGGTATGAGGCTCTTTTCCCTTCATCATTGATTTCATGGATGATAATGATGTCTTGAAAAATTATCTTGTTGACCTGTCGGCCAATTACAGGATTCAATGAAATTGTAGCTAAAGAGGTTTTGGTGTGCACAAGTCAGAACGTAGAAGGCCCTGCAGGTCCTCGTCTCCTTTGTGAGCACATAGCTTTGCGAGGCAGGTTTATCGATGCGTCTTCACATCAAGACAAAGGCCAGGAACTGTCTGAATGCAAGTAATGACATGCATGTGGCGCTTCTGAAAAGAAAAAAAGTAGTTTCAGTATCATCATTGATGAAAACAACAGCAATGCAGCCACTAAAAATGTGTCAATGTGTTATTTCTAGTCATACTGCTAACCAAGAGAAAGACGCATTACTCGTATTTTGGCTCAGTAATTTAGTAAGTTTATTTTTTTGTGATAGCTTTGTTTCATTCATCAGCTTTCACTCCTTTCAGGCTTCGACACGTTTGCGAGAAAATGCTGTTAGATCCCGACTGCGCACCGGCACTGAAAAAGAACTAAGATCCACACCTATAAAAGCTCACTAAGGAGACAAAATTGACTTTAAGTAGTTAGAGGAACTGTCTTCATGCAACGTTCTTTCAGGTTTGGTAGAACTCTTTTCTTGAGAAGTCAGGATGTTTATTTAAAGTTGGATTTTCTTTAAAGAAGGAAGGTACAAATATGGCATTCACACATTCTCCTGTGAGAGGAGAATGTACTGCTATACTTAAATATGCTTTTGTTTTGCGTTTATACCTATGGGGTGTTTGCGTCTTTTTTTTTTTTTTTTTTGCTATTGTTATTTTTATTCCTCTTTTTTTTCTTCTTTTTTTTCTTCATCTTCTTCTTCTTCTTCTTCTACTTCTTCTTCTTCTTCTTCTTCTTCTTCTTTTCTACTTCTTCTTCTTCTTTTTCTTCTTCTTCTTCTTCTTCTTTTCACAAACCAGTGATGTGAAAAATGGTCATGGGAAAACAGAGGTTGAAGTAGGAGTATTATATGTTGACCCATGGCTTCCTCTTTCTTCCTTTACTGTAAAATTAATTAAAGGATCGAATTAAATTACTTATGCTTCATCCTGTGTTATACCTTGCACTTTTTCCAGTCATTTGTCTTCTTTTTGCCCCCTTCCTCATGTTTACGTTGGCTGACGTGAACACACAGATGAAGGAATCCATCACCGGTCAGGGGAACACAAATGAAAAGAAATAAAAGCTCCGTTATTCCCTGCGATGCTATTTGTGATTCATTGTACCATCAAATTTTAAGTAAGAGATGTAGGTTTGTAAAGAGCAACTGGCGATAAGTAATTGTCGCTGCATTCATATATTTTGAGTATGTTTTAACTTTCTTCGTTGGCACTGTCGGTCGCTGCGCTAAGGTGTTGATAAATATGGTGGTGAATAGTGGTGGTAGTGATGTTGCTGCAGCTGAGGTGCAGTGGTACTGTTGCTGGTGCTGGTGTGTTACGCTGCTGGCAATGTTTCTGTATTTGTGTGATGAAGTGTTAATGTTTCTTCTTTACTAAAATTTCTTTGCGTTGCTTAGAGTCTTGATTTTATACGAGGTGAATGTATTTTCACATTGATTAAATAAAAGGCACGTTTCCTGATAGAATTTATTAATGAATATCAACAATGGTAATAAATAGATGATTAGAGAAGAAGCATTTTGTCCTTGTGGTCGAGGGTTTGGTCATGGAGGGTGTTTAGGCATAGCTGTATCTCCTCTCGGGAGACCGGTTGCGGTCCTCCTCGGCGGCCTTAGCGATCTGGTCCAGCACGAACTGGGGGATGGGGTGGGGGAACTCGGGTGCCACGGGCAGCAGGTCAGAGTCGGGCTGGAAGCCTCCGGCGTCGGCGACGAACTTCACCTCAACGGGGGTGCCGTCAGGGGCGGTGTAGCTGTGGGGACAAAGTGTGCATCACTAATACTGATACAATTATCTCTGCATGCCTCCCGCCAAACTGTCATCAAACAGGCAACACTCGCTGCCAAAAAACCAAGCGGTACTCACGAGAACACTCCACTCGTGACAACGGCGCCCTCAGGGCCCTCGGGCCTCCCCTGCTCGGACACCGAGATGCCGTTGCTGGTCTTCACGTCCAACTTGTAACTGCCGTCGTCCTGGAGATCGAAGTCGTGCTGCAGGATCTCTGCCTCCTCGCTGGATCCGGATCCGGAGGCATAGGTGTTGTAGGGCCTGTCGGGGGCGGCGAAGGCCACGGCGACGAGGGCGGCGATGATCACCTGCGTGGAAGACTTCTGTTAGCTTACGACGGACGCGTCTGTTGTTTAAATGGATGTGACAAAAAAATGGTGCAAGTGTATTTTCTGATGCTGTGTATAATGAGAGTAGTCACATCGCATAACACGCTGCTGTGATGTGGCGCGGTAACTGTTTTCTCACACTGTGCTTCTGTGTGCTGCCTTTGGACTTACGAATTTCATGTTGCTTGGTGGAGCTTGTGACGACTGGAGGCCCAGACGTCAGTCTATATACGAGTACCTGCAGAAGGGGCGGTGAGTTGCCAGGTGCTTATGTCGGCAGCAAATATAATCTGGTTTTTCCACCTTAGCGAGCATCATGCACTTGTTATGACGTGTGCCTATCATTATCTTTTTTTATTTTTTTTTCTTTTTTTTTTGTACATGGTTCTAAAGTAGAAAGCCTCTTGCTGCCTCTGTCACTAATTGGACCAGGTCAAGGGCGCGGATCTCATACCTTCGCCGGTGAAAAGACTGACTGTTACTTAGGGAACAGCATGTTCTTTTTTTTATCTTGTTCTGCGTCTGGATGATGTGCCTTGTGTGTTAAGGAGTGGTAATGTTGCTGCACCCTCTATTAGCGTCATATATGTCTTGATTTATTGTTGTTGTACCTGATGTGTTGCAAAAAAGTTCTGTTGGCGCGGACGGCGATGACACACATGGCGCCACTATGACCCGGCCAGCGAGTTACGTCAGCGGGTCATGAACGAGCGCCGACACTCAGCAGATATGACATCATGCAATACTTTTTTTTTATCTCTCTTTTTTCACCGAGCATAGCGAAGACTACTAAGTACTATAAGCTACCTTATTGCATTCATTTACTTTTTAGCAGCGTATCGTGTTCCCAATGCTTATTTTTTCATTATTTTCTTCCCATTGCTTCATCATTTATCTTTATTATTACCTGCCTTTTTTCTACACTTCTTTTATGCAACATATATTCCTCCCCTCTTTCCTTCCATCATTCCCTCCTCTGTATTCCTTATCTTCTTATCCTTCTAAGTTTCTCGTTATTTCTTCTCATCCATGATCATTCTTCTGTTCCTTCCTTTCCCTATCTACGCATCCGATGCTAATAATGCATAATGCTTATAATTTCTTCCTTTTTTCCCTTGTTTTTTTTTTTTTTTTCATCCGTACCCCTCCTTATGTGTCTTCATCCTTAGCTCCTCCTTTCTTTTCTTTCCTTCTCTACATATGCATCAGCTTTAATCTTTCATATTCTTTCCTCCCTTTTACAATACCACTGGAATAGTAGGGCAGAGTAAGAACTGGCATACTTCTTTAACACTCCCATTTTCTTTCACTAGTTATATTTTTTCTTACTACATTCCCTTTATCTTTCAATATAAGCACTATTTGTTTCACTACAATCCCTTTATCTTTATCTCACTAGCCCCGTTATCTTTCACTACAAGCATTACCTTTTTCCACTGTCTTTACTTCTATTTTCGTCTCTGCCACCAAGTTGTAGTCTTCCCAATAAAACATATGCAATTACGTAGAAAGCCCAATGAATTCTAACGTCTGTGAACTGCATCTCAAGCAAGTGCAGCACCAAAGCTTCCCAGACACCATTACTGGCAAACAGCTAGACACTCGTTGGTCTAGTTTTCAGTACTAGTTCTCAGCCGACT
>NC_087154.1:3925000-3950000 GCF_035594125.1 Scylla paramamosain
TGCATGCCACTACGTGTGTGTGTGTGTGTGTGTGTGTGCAAGAATACACACACACACACACACACACACACGCACACACACACACACACACACACACACACACACACACACACACACACACACACACACACACACACACACACACACACACACACAAGCACGCACGCACGCACGCACGCACACATTCTTTCTTTCTTTCTTTCAAGTAATAAGATGCATTATTTAACATGAAGTTCTGGTGATCATTATTCAGGAGGCGCCTCATGCACGAGGGATAGAGACAATCATCAGCACTTTGTGAATGTTTTATACTAGGCAATTGACAGACAAGCAAGTGGAGGGCTGCGAGCCACACACTCACGGCCGCTCCAAGAACACCGCACACGTTTGCCAGCTTCGAGAAATATAATCTGGTAATATTTTGTGCCCCGTAGCACCAGCAGGGCCGCGGTGAGCATGGTTATTGGGAGGGAGACGTGTCGAGTAGGTGTGTGTCTTAAAATTTGCTCCTCCGTTAGCTGTGCCGCGCCTCCGTCATTAGGTAATATAGTGCAAGGAAGTCATTCATTGCGCCGCTGTACCGCCACCGCCACCCCGTCTCTATTTTACATATGATACATGTCCTGGTGGCCTCAGTGTTCACCAGTCCCTCCCTTACGTCCCCAAACACACACATTTACTTATTTTATGTATTCTGCCATGAACATTTTATTGTCTTGCAAGCTTAAGATTTCTTCATCTTTAATGGATCTCAGTCCAAACATAGAAAGTAGAAGAGGGTGGTGCTTTTCTTGTTCCTCGCACGTGCTGAGGCTGATTTGGAAGGTGGTGTGTGTGAAAGGAGACACCAGCCTGCGTGTACGTGATAGGGCGGGTATCTAGCAGGACTTTGTGTTCTAGCGAGGCTACTAACTCTGATGCAGTCTTTGCGTAGTGACGTCTTGCTGCGCTGATAAGAAGAGATATATCATTATGTTTTCTACTCAGGAAGAAAGAATAGATTTTTAGAACGACTAATATCATTACATCCTTTCTTTTATGGAGGGAGAAGAAAAGTCATTATATTATTTACTCTGGAGGAAAGATTTTCTGCCAGTAAAATCAAGGAATCCTATTGAAAATATTTCTGAAAGTAATGTTTTCTAACCGTAACAACGATATTTTTATTCAATGCACAACTTTATGTTTCTTCTCTCATGCGTCGTCGTCGGATTTTCCCGTTCTGGCTCTGAGAGAAGTTTTAATGCGAGGAGCGGTTACTGACCACGCCGGCCGAGCCTTTAGCCGCCGCAAGTTATGTTGAAGGAGTGGTCTGCCTTGCACGGAGACACTGAGACAAATCTAAATATATTCTCCAGAATCATAATCTCTTTAGGCTCGCCCAAAAACGCCAGCATGCGTCATATCCCAACGCTATTATTTTCTCTTTACTGCCAATGACTATAATCCTTCCCAAGTTGAGTTGTATATTGCTTTAAAAATATAAACATTAGGCAGACATATTCCACCTTGAGGGCCTCGAATTTTGATGATGCACATTAAAAAATTCAGTGATACACAATTTTCTCCTTGGACACGAAAATTCTGCAGATCTCGTGTTCTTGATTTAAAGACAGAGATGTCCTTGCCTCGCCACCACCAGGACCTTCCACGCCTTCCCTCCCTGCTTCTTTTTACCGACAGTACTTCACACACACACACACACACACACACACACACACACACACACACACACACACACACACACACACACACACACACACACACACACACACACACACACACACACACACACACACACACACACACACACACACACACTCACACACATACACACACACACACACACACACACACACACACAGTATATATAATCAAAAGGTTGATAGCACTCTTATCTCTTAACTCTTATCTCATGTCTTGATTAGACACAGTTGGACTAAGGAATTAAACAGTCCGCATGAAAAGTCGACGACCGTGGAAAAAAAAATAAAAAATGTCCCAGCATAAAGTGCGATGTCTCTAGTAAATGTGACGCAGCCAAGTGTCTGCACGTTTAGCGGTGCTGTACAGACCCAGGAAAGCGGGAAGCGACGGGAAGAAGCGGGAAGTCTGGGTCAGGTTCATCCTCGTTCCGCTACGACTGTCGCTGCTTCACTTGCTGTCCACGTGGGGGAGTTTATTTCCAACATGAATATGAAGGACACTTGTCTTTGCAGCTTCCAGTAATACGATGAATGCCCGTATTCTTGAAAGCTCTGTTATAACTCTCATTTGGACAATTTTCAAATACCAAAAATGGTTAATTATATTCTCACGGTTTTTTTTTTCTCTCTCTCTCTCATTGATGGTGCATAATAATTGTTTAACTGTCATCAAAATCATGAAAATATTTCTGAAAAACAGTATATTTCATGATAACTTGTGAGAAGTAGCCGAAATAAGACGCTAAAACGACTGAAAATAGGGTTCTGACTCTGAACGGTACTGAAATCATAATCAAAAGTATGTGAATACTTATTTATCCCTCATGCCTCGTTAGATGTAACAGGAGAGACGGGTCTTAGCAAAGGACCATAAATTACATGTAGGGCACGAGCCATTCGCTGAAGAGACTATCACAAACGTTCCTGCTTAGCTCAGATTGATACCAGCTCGTTAGTGGCTCTTGTACTGAGTTGCCTACACGACCCAGCAAAGTTATGATAACACCGGAGAAGCTGTGGTGTCATTTAAGAGACAAGTAGTGAAGGTATCTATGCCCTGCCGTGTTTTACCGCTAACTGAGGAGGAGAAAGGGAATTCCCAGCTGTCAAGGGTACAAGACTGGATCTTCCCGTAGCCTCACATTCCCAGGCCTTACCACAGACCGTAACAATTAATATGAGCGTAATTTTTCCACTAACAACTGTTTCATGAACCAGTACGCCACCGTGGTATTCGCAACTCGACTGCTCGGCCTTAAGTGAAGGTCAGGCTGAACCTCGAGACTGTCCAGCCAATTGTGAAGGTCAGTTTGAATGGCGAGGAAAAACATATGAGGAGAAGAGGCAGCCACATTCTCGAGAGGTTTTTGGCACTGGCGGTGACTCTGGGGACCTGCACCCGTCACACTGGTGTCCACTCTTCACAGCGACACGGACGACGCTGTTACCAAATAAGCGTCCCGCCATCTGTCTGGTGTGCCTGATCCGCCTTCCATTAGCAGCGCGGGGGGCAGGGCGTGGGTACAGCGCGGCCCACGAGGCGTAACGGGCGAGGACTAGACTGGAAGGCGCCACGCGACCACCCAAGGAAGTGTTTATTGGTGTCTCGTGTTACTATTAGAGTGACCAATAGATAGTTGTGATTGTGATCTTTTATGCGACACCACTTTCGTTGGCCGAGGGACGCGCGTCATATCTTCATTGTGTGTAAATTGTTTATTGTCTGTGTAGGATTTTCTGTCCTCTGCCCGTGTGTCCCAGACCAGGCCGGCGAAAGTTACCTATCTCATTAGAGAGCGAGATACGATATGTCTTACTAGCACTCATATGATTTGGAAGAGACAGGCAGCCGAAAGACTAGTTATGAAGGGTGGAGGAGGTCCTTGTCCTGTTGTGGAATCGAAGAAATCGATGATGATGATGATGATGATGATGGTAGTGATGGTGATGTGATGGATGTAGACATAGTATTTTTTTTTTCTTTTTGTAAGCCTCATCTTGTGATTAGTAAGTTTTTTTTTTTTGCACTGGAATTTTTTACGTTCTCTTCTCCACCCACCCAACACTTAACAATCCGCTACCAGTATTAGAGCTGGAATTTTTCTCACAACAACCCTTTGGGAAAGATCACCAGCAATCATGAGTAAAATAAACCACCTTGTACTCTACTTTACATATATTATACACAATAATATCAATAAATATACAAATCAGAGCTGACAGCGCGTGCGTCAGAGGCGAGGCTTCGAGCAGCGCCGTTCATGTGTAGTCGTGACATTTATATCGCTGGGCGTCTATGACTGGCGGTTGAGTTCGGCATCCTCCTTAGCGGCGAACTCGATCTGATCCAGCACGAACTGAGGGATGGGGTGGGGGAACTCAGGGGCCACGGGGAGGAAGGGAGACTCGGGCTGGAAACCGTTCTCGTCAGCCACGAATTTCATCTCAACCAAGATGCCGTCAGGGGCGGTGTAGCTGTGACAAAATGTAAAGAATAAATATAGGAAGGAAGGAAGGAAGGAAGGAATTTGACTCCGCAAGAATAAGAAGAAAAATTAATGAATAAATAAACGTGTAAACAAATACATAAGCAAATGAATAAGTAATATTCACCTTAAACCTCAGTAGCACATGGAATACGATTCACAGAAGAGGCAACACTCACGAGTATTGGCCGGCTGTGGCGATGGCGCCATTATCCACGGGGGAGCCGGACTGGGACCAACGGATGCCATTTCCTGTTTCCACATCCACGCTGTACCTCCCGTCGTCCTCCTGGATGCGGTCATACTTCACAATGGGGACCACTTCCCTATCCTGGTCAGGGGTGGGGGCGGCGGCGGCCAGGGCCAGGGCGGTGGCGAGGATGATCTGAGGGACGCGCCATGATGTAGTTTAGGCTCTTGTAGTGATGTATTACTTCTCTCATTCTAATATACTTAATGACCTGTACCCTTCTTAATATGGTACCGTATTAACAGTGACTCAAATCAATTGTGATAAAGAGAACAGTATGTGAAAAGATTAAAATTATTAGATATTCTTTTCCTGATATTTACTTTGAATTATTATGGAAAATACCTGAAAAGTAAGTGAAAAGAGACTCTGAAATGTTTACTAACATTAAATTTAAAAAGTAAAAGAAGCAGGAAATGGATGAAAAGATGATAAAAACTTTACATATATACTACATACTTCTTTACAAAACTGTAATGAGAACATGAGAAAAAGGAGCTGAAAAAGTAGGTAAAGTAATGCTGCTTCTCCAAATTCAATAATTAAGAAAAGAATAACCAATAAAAGAAGTATATGAGAAAATTGTGAAACAGATGAGAACATTTCCCGTAAAACCTGAAGGACGAGAGTTTCCCAAGCGCCTTCCTTGTTGTAGCGGAGAGACTCGGGACTAATGTGAGGCAAGCCGATCCCGCCACAGCCTGACCTGAACAGGCTTTGTATTCTTAATAGGATTTTTCCGCCTCCACTCAGACACGGGCTAAGACTCAGAGATAAAACCTGAGTCCTCCGTGGTGGTATCAGTGCAGGTATAAGTGGGGCCCGTGTTAGATAGTGGTGGTGGTGGTGATAATGGTGGTGTTTTCCTGTTAATGGTGAAGGTAGTATTCATGGTGATGGTGATACCGGTAATGGGGATAGTGGTGGTGGTGATGATGATAGTGGTGATGGTGGTGGTGGTGAGAGCAATACTAACGGTGCAATGTTCATGGTAATGGTGCTGGTACTGGTGATGGCAGTGGATGTGGTGGTGATGGTATCGACGTTGGTGGTGGGTGTTGTTGGTGGAGGTAGAAGTGATGGTATTGGTAGTGTTGTCGGTGGTGGTGGTGGTGGTGGTGATGGTGGTGGTGGTGTTGGCAGTGATGTTTATGGGTACGGTAATGGTGTAGGAGTATTGGGAATGTAGGAAGTTGTGGTGAACCAGGTGATGGTGGAGGTGGAAAGAGAGATGGTGCTGTTAGTACTTGTTATGACGGTGGTGGTGGTGTTAGTGATGGCGGTGGTGGTGGTGGTAGCAGTGATGATGGTGGAGGTAGCAGTGATGGTGGTGGTAGTGGTGGTGGTGGTGGTGGTAGTGGATCTAGTAGTAATTCCTTCGCGTCTTGAAAAATCAGTCAGCTTGTTTTATTTCCTCGTTGAATTCTCAGTCGAAGTCACCTACTTCAGCGCACTATAAGTGTCTTCCACCGCAAGTATGGAGCAGCGACACTCCCGCCAGCAATACTACGACACACACGGTTCCTTGCTGCGCCCCAGACACCGTGGCAGGAAGGAGTGTTTTGTCTATTAAAAAGAACAATAACCAGCTCCAGAAATCACTTACGAAAGTCTCCAGTGCGCCTTTTTTTTTTTTTTTTTAGCCTGTCAGTACTGGAAGAACTGGAGATTTGAAAATATATAATGCGTAAATCTCCATTCCCGGTTTGTACATGTTCATTTTTTTTAAATAGAAATTTTAGACCCGCCGTCCAATTCCTTACTGTCAACTACCAATGCTTGTCTTAAGGAAGTGGCCATTAGGCCACGCACAACGCATGATAATGGCCCCTAAGCAGCGTGCGGGAAAGACGTGCGATCAGCTTTGAAAATCGAATTCGTCTGAAGTATTGGAAGAAGCAAGAATCTTTCTCCGACACCGAGCCATGTAAGGTGCAGGTGCAGGACCACAGTAACCTGCAGGGGCGGGCAGAAGGTCCGGCGATCGCCCCTTCGTCAGTCAGAGCTCAGCCAGCCATTAGTCCACAGTGATCAAGTGTCCAAGTGAGCGATGTGTCCCTCGCCTTCTGCTACTTACAAGCTTCATCTTGAGACTCTGCTAGGAGGAAACTGATGCCCCAGGCCCTGACGACACTCAGTATATATAGGCGCGAGGAACAGCTGCGGAAGGGTTGCCACCGCATGCCAGACAGGAACATTAGTGGCCTTTCGTTAGCCTCACGCTGGCACCACCACGGACTCCTTTCTCGATCTCAAAACCTTCCTAGAAATAAATAACTGGCACAAGGTTTTCTTTGTAACTTAAAAACGGTTTTAGAGGCGAAGAAAGTGCTTGAAGAGGCCGTGTACACTCGACACCTGCCCCTCGCAGGTCCTCAAGGCTGCAGGGAAAGGAGGTCAACCTTGACGTTGGATTTATCTAGCATCTCTTTACCGGCGATTACTTTCGTGTTTTGTGTCTGCCATGCAGGCGAGGGCATCGCAGCCGCGACCAGGGGAGTCACCGCCCCCTCCCGCAGGCACCTCCTCTGTAGGCGCCCGTGGTGCATGGCTGGAACGCCCAGAACGCGGGTCTGTTAGGTACGAATGCACACACTTGCGTCGGGCAGCAGGGCTAGCAGGAGCAGCAGCAGCAGGGCCATAAACCTCACGCCGATACATACGGATTAACATTTTAGCATCGTAAAGGTGAGATTCCGTGCAACACAACACCATACAGCCTCGGGGACGCCGGGGTGCAGTACAAGCGAGGCCATTCAAGATTATTTTATCATCATCGAGGGACACAGGCAGGCACTGTGTGTGGAGATGAGATGCCTCGTACTGAGGTCAATTAATACTAGTGAAAACTTGTCCTGGAAAATCTTGAGTAAAAGGTATTTCAGTATGTAAATTTAAATTGCCTTTTGATTGTTTATGATATATAATTCCTTGTGTACATGCATTTCTCAGCAGAGCATTGCACGCCGGGCCGGTTGTTTCTCAATCATATAAGTCAACCTCACGTGCTCGTTGTTGTATCAAGCTGAGGAAGACGAACAGCTTTCTTTTCCTTGCTGTTCATTATTTGAAAAACAAAATACATCTCGTACAACTAAATCTTCATGTTTGTATTGAAAACCTTTATGTATGCAAAGGGACCTTTCCTGTTTATTTTTTAAGCGAATAAAAATCTTTGTAGCTAATGTCTATAGACAAGAGCAAGAGGACTACAAAATCGAGGAATTAGTTTGTGCAAGAGACGGGAGGTCGCTCAGGTATTCATGTAAGCATTATACAAAACAGGGACATGTCGTATATTTATGAAGGTGAGTGTTTAGGAATGTGAGAGCAGCAGAAGGTGAAAGACGGAGAGCAAGGCGAAGGCGGCGGTAGTGATAGTGATGGTGATGATGGTGGCGGCGGTGGCGGGGGAGTAAACGTGAAGATTCGGTTCGTGTGTCGGGCAGGAAAGGTCGCCGCCTCTTGGCACCTTTCCACGGGGTCAGGGGCGGGTAGGGGCATGTCAGGCGGTCAGGGGGCATCGGGAGGCGTAGTGCACCTCCCTGGGCGGCGGTCCACCGCGATAAAATGTAAGTCATGTCGATCTCGCCCGTGTTGTTGTTTTTGCCGAGGATGTTTTTATTGGTCTTTTGTTTTGTCATTGTTGTTCCTCATCTGCAATTTGTCATATTGCCTGCTGCGCTGGCCGACAACGTCCAGCTCCCGATCCTTCAGATATTTTTCTCCTGGTCTCTGTGTGTGTGTGTGTGTGTGTGTGTGTGTGTGTGTGTGTGTGTGTGTGTGTGTGTGTTTCTGGTAACATATTATTTTGTTCTCACTGTGAGAAGCGCGTCAGAGCTATGCTGCGGAGAAAGGAATCAGCCATGGCTTTGCTGCGAAGAGAAACACAACATGCTGATAAAGAAAGACATTTGTGATGGAGAAATTTTGAGCCTCATCTACAAGTGGGCACACACTCCCCGCCGGTCCCGCCCGTCCTGCCGGGCAGGTCGTCACCTCCGCCACTCTTGCCGCTGCCCAAACCCGCACGCACCTCTAATCATAACCGAGGAAGATCATCTGGTGTAACATCCAACCCACGACCACAAATATTTCCTCTTTATGGCTCCATCTGAGGCTGCCACGACCCGCCACGCAGAGAAGGGTGGCATGGCAGAAACGGGAGGCCACGTGACTGCTCCGAGCCGGGACTGGCCAAGCCACCGCATTGGCCACTCATTATGCAAATCGCCACACCCAGCACTATTCACGAGTCCAGTCATCATGGTTCCTTCAAAACTACTTGGTAATTAGACAAAATTTTCTTGTCTAAACACTATGCCGGGAAACCCTGATTGAGGCGCAGAGAAGGAACGGGACGATCCGGTCTCGCTGTGAAGCAATGGGTGCCCGACACATTAGACACACAAACATTATGGGTCGGGTTTCGTCACCAGCAGCACCTCACTCTACTTGTACTTCACCAAGGTGTGGTTTTTCATCCGGCAAAGGCCTCCCATTGTGTAAGACTTTTGAATTGCTTCTCGTTGTAGTAGTGCTTGATGAAACATATTTTTCAAATCAACTTTATTCTGTATTTTCATGATCTTATTGACTAACCACAGAACAGCGGGCTCTCCTTCATTCATAACCCAGATTCAAAACATGTAACCTAAGTGCATAATATATATGTGAAGGTAAATATATATTTTTTGCTGCTTGAGAAACTGTGAGTGGGTGATGGTGATCTGTCCCTCCGCTGGTTGTGAAGAAATGTCTAGACCTGCGAGGCATGAGCATCCTGTATGAGCATATTCATTTTCTATCTTAATACTCACCGTTAGAATTTATTTCACACCTCGCTGCATTCAATACGATGCTCAAGTACTCCGGTCATCCTTCGCGAACTGAGAGTAGTAAAAAGACGACAGGTTGGGGTGCAGTAAAGGTAAACTGAGAGGAGTACTTGGGTCTGGCAAGCTTAGAGTATTAGGGTACACGCGAGAAGAACTTTCATAGTACAGCCAGTCATCCTTAGGAAAAGACACAAGAAAGACAGTAACCAGCAAATGTTACAAGCCGCTGTGTCCTGGATGGAAGTCTCCTCACATGCAAGACTTTCCTTCTCGTCGCGGGGCCGTAGCAGTAAAAACGTCAGCAGTCGAGATTAAAAACTACCATTTGCGGACAGGTTAGATAGCTGATAGAAAAGAAATAAAAGTAAAAGTATATCCGCGAGAGAGCAGCAGGGACAGGACAAGTCAAAGAGCGTTTAAGAAATCTATTGAGGTAAAACAAGGAACGGTGAAATATAAGCAGTTGGTTTTGCCCTCCAATAATGGCAGCTCCGAGTCTGGGATTAATGGCGTGTCAACAAATAAAAGTCTCCAGTCCGACAGAATTTATTTGTTCAATACTTAAATTCCGAGGGAGAGAGAGAGAGAGAGAGAGAGAGAGAGAGAGAGAGAGAGAGAGAGAGAGAGAGAGAGAGAGAGAGAGAGAGAGAGAGAGAGAGAGAGAGAGAGAGCGACAGGCTGTTACTTCTTTTGGTGGCGATACCATTAGACGTAATGAACAAACTTGTGATATGCTTTATCCTTCGTTGGCTTATTAGTGTGTGTGTGTGTGTGTGTGTGTGTGTGTGTGTGTGTGTGTGTGTGTGTGTCTGTGTGTGTGCATGCGCGCGCTCTCAAACCTTTGGGAAGAGAGAAAAAAAAATTTGAATTTATTCTGTGAAGACCTGAAGTGCGAGAAGCGGTAATAAGAGAGAGGTTGGAAGGAGATGGTAAAGGAGACGAACAGCAAGACGAGTCGCTGTATTTACTATTCGCAAGTGCAAGACGTATACAGTAAACCCAGCAAGGAGGGACTGACTGGCTGGACGTAACGTGATCTTAACTAACTTGAACATTGGAGCTAAGATAACTACTTGCATGTTTATTTACATCAACAGTCCTACGTCTGAGTAAAGTATGTTTTTAAGTAAATCCTTCCAGTAATACCTGACTCTTGTATCTGAAAGGTGCAGAAGCCACTGAGCTTGTGTGCTGCAGCGTGTACACTAAAAGAAAAGAAAACAAGTCACCAGATTAAAAAGCAGCACCACCGCTGGGTTGTCGTCTTGATGTGCAGGTATTTCTTTACCTAAGCCAGCAGGGTGATGACCAGCTCCTGCACTAGCAACTCGTGCGTTGTTGCGCATCCACCGAGGAGTAAAGAAAACACAAGTCATCAGATTAAGCAGCATCACTGTTTGCTTTTTTGTCGCCTTGATGCGCTGATATTTCTTCACCTGAACCTCAATTATTAAACGCGCGAAGAACTTACTAGCATTACATCCTGGTGGTATTTGCGAGGCGCCTTCCTCTCGGTGGTGTTTGAGAAGGAACTCTTTCTCCTCTATCACAAGTGCGCGAGGAATTATAGGATGGCTGTGGACAGAGTGAAGGGGCTTTAGGTTTCTCATCCTTTATGGAAACGAGAAGTTGTGTGAGTGTCGCCTGCCGCTTCATTGACACAGGTCCTCTTTCTCACCTCATGTCGGGGGTGCGGCCACCCACTTCCTCCTGAGTGTCCCATAATAAGATTGTAGAAATATTAAACAGTTCGAGGAAACGTTTGGAATTAGTACTTTTTCAGACACATCATGCCACGTGTGCGGCCTGTCATGAAAGTTGTCCGGCAAGGAAACGATATTTGGTCTGAAACATCACTACAAGAATGCAGACGAAACTTTTTAGTCAGTCCATAATTATAACCCTAGATAATGAGCTATATGACTCACCTTGTCTTTCTAGAGGTAACGCTTTCAAATAGCGCTTCACGTGACGATGACAGGCGCAGTCGGGGTCAAAAAATAATGTCTACAAGTAACGTGGAGTGAAGAATAAGCATCGCCGAAGAGGAACGAACAGGTCAAGGAGACATTTGCATTTTGCGGCGAACTCAACCATTATCAAGTATTCTGCAGCGATAAAGGTTTTCCACAGCCGCGGGTGAAAGGTGGCCGAGATTGTATTAAATTGTTGATAAGAAGTTGAGTCCATAAATAAGGCAGGTGGAGGGCGAGTAGGAGTAGAAGAAGGAGGAAGAAAGGAGGAGAGAGAGGGAGAGAGAAAGAGAAATAAGTGGAAAGTGACACGAAACAGCGAGAGTAGCTTGGGGGAGAGGAGCCGCACCGCACACGGGATCACGAAGAGAGCGGCAAATTAGGGGAAGGGAGGGATCGTCACGCCAAGGAGAAGGAAAGCATGGAACCAGAACCTGTCGAGGAAGAAAATCAAGAGAGAGAGAGAGAGAGAGAGAGAGAGAGAGAGAGAGAGAGAGATGCAGAGAGAAACAGAAACACCCCTCAGCTCTCCACACACAAAAGCACAAACACACACACCGTAAAACACCTCTGTCGGCCCCGCAATATTCCACATGACAAATTTGGTCTTCCATCATATCGCCAGACGGGTTTATTTAAGCGAAAATGTCGGCCATAATCCGCTCCGTCTTCGCTCCGCTGAAAGAAACAATCTCTTGAGCTCCGTCTGAAATTGACAGCGTATTAAGATAAACTAAATATTTACGATTGAGAACATCTTGGGTTTTTTCTTTTATTTGCCTTCAAGTAGTGAGAGAGTGAGGGTACGTAGTGTGTGTGTGTGTGTGTGTGTGTGTGTGTGTGTGTGTGTGTGTGTGTGTGTGTGTGTGTGTGTGTGTGTGTTTGTATGTGTGCATGTGAAGAAAAAAGAGCAAGAGACATTACGATTCTGGAGAGAGAGAGAGAGAGAGAGAGAGAGAGAGAGAGAGAGAGAGAGAGAGAGAGAGAGAGAGAGAGAGAGAGAGAGAGAGAGAGAGAGAATGTATGAAGAAGGAAAAGATTAACACACACGGCAGCTCTTACGACAGTGAAAGGGAGAAGGGAAGGGAAGGGAGGCTCTGAGGATGAAGGGACAATGAGGGAGGGAGGGACGAGACGGGGCCAGACAGAGGTCATAAGCTAATGCCCTCACGCGGCTTCTGGGGGGGGAGGGGGAGGTTGTGGCCGAGTTTCATTAGCACTGACCAACCAGAAATCTTTTGATACCCGTTTTTCATTCTCTTGGTCTACGATTCTTAAACTCAGCCTTTTTTTTTTTTTTTTCCTTTTTCTTCCTTTGCCGCACATTTAACTTACACGGTGTTTTCTTTTCTCCCCGTCGCTCCCCGTCTCTTACACGTTCAGATTTTGTGTTTCTCTATTGTGTTCTCTTAGTCTGTACTAATAGGTAGGTATGTTGCATGCAAGGATCGCCACGTGTAGGTCTAACGGCTCCTTGCAGCTTCTCTTATTTTCTTATGTTCTTACGTTCTTATGGTAAGTGATGTGTACTTAAGTGTGGTGTGTGCTTTGTGTCTTTGTGTCTCCGTGAGCAACAGTTTTGGGAGAGTAACCGGTTATTCCTCCTCCTCCGTATCTTACTCTTTGCCTTATTACTGCTCCTTTTGTTCCTTTCTACTCCACGCTAAATTGTGTATACTTACTTGAGTGTTTAAAGTATGATATGTGCTCTGTGGTTCTCTGGACGTGAGTTTTTCTTTTAGAGAAGTCTGTAATAGATAACTTGCTTATTTCTTTCTTTTCTTTTCATGTCAAGAAGATAAGCCAAGGACAGCAAAAAAAAGTAAAATAAGAAAAAAAGAAGATGGTTTCAGTGCTATTCCCAAAAAAAGACACAGGAGGTGAACCATAAAAGAGCCAGTTATTGCCTTACTCCATATTTTTCTTTTTTTCCCTGTTGTCTCTCCTTACTCCACGCCAACTTGTTTATAGTAATGGTGTTGTGTAAAGTCGGATGAGTGCTTTGTGTTTCCAGACGACAATTATTTTTGAAGAGCAACCTTTAATTATCTTGTTCACCCTTTCTTACTCTGCCTTTTTTTCTTTATTTTTGTCCCCCCTTACTTTACGCTGAGTTTCATGTATTAATGGTATTGTTAAAATCCATATGTATGTTATTTCTATCTCTACGTGCAAGTGTTTTTGAAGAGCAACCCTTATTTCTTTGCTCACCGTTTCTTACTCTTTAATATTTTTTCGTCCCCTTACTCAATACTAAGTTTCATATAGACATGGGATTATAAAGTGCGTTGTGTGCTCTTTGTAGCTTTGCGTGGTAAGTATTTATTGAAGGCTGTCAACCATGTCGCCTCTGTACCCATTGTGATTATTGTGACGCAAAGCTGCTCCCCAACACATGCTCCTAAGAACGTAAGAACATAAGGAGATTGCAAAAGGCCAATGAGTCTGCAGAAGACAGCATCTGTGAACCAAATACGATATGTCAGACTCATCCATAAATCTGTCCACCCATCTCCTTATGTTCAGTATTATATTTAAACTTACGGTATGATTGTTAAGGTTATTCTATTCATCTACTTCCCTATTTGTTCAGTAACCCTTGCCTATCTCCTTTCGAATCTAGGTATATGTAATTCAAGCTCCTTGCACCTCATGGGTAACACGCGCCACTGAGAGACTTAGGAAATGACACATGTAAATATTGAGACTCAGAAACATAATGTCAGAATAAGAATAGACACAAATTGACCGCTCTGTAACTTATGTACACTGTGCATTACATGAACCTTTACGTTTATAATATTATTGACTGAAAGGAAGGAGAAAACTAGGGCAAAGATTGAGTAATTTATTCTCTGGCTATTTGCATTTGGTTTATTTTCTTTTTTTTTCTTTTTTTTTTTTTTTTACTTTTCCATAATTTTGTTTTAACCAGGTCACCGTTATACATTCACAAAGCTGAAGTGCCCACAACAAAGGTTCCGTGTAGGAGTTATTTCCTCTCTTATACCCATGTTTGCAATACGGTATATTCATGCATGAATAGCCAGGCCAGTAGGGAGCAGGAAAATATGCAACAGCTAATGAAAGTGACACCCATATTTCTTATACCTGGACGAGGTCATTCAAAAGCCCTCTAGCGGTGGCGACACGAAGTAATATGATAGGAGGTTTAATATTAACACCCAGGCGACTAGAACTGCATACGTACCAGATTATGAGCAAAAAATGAAAAGAGGGTAGAATGAAAAACTGATAAGACTATATTGAGGGTTTTCAAAGTCACCATACGTCTAGCTTTAAATCAGTCATCGCGTAGAGTCACTTCTCCGAGTCATATACTCGTACATGCTATTACCCACTCGTTTTTCAGTTCTTAATTCACTGATGTTATTACGTAAAACTGCAGAGGGAAACTAGTCATTTTCTGCCCGTTCGACCTCTTTTCGTAATATATAGGCAAAAAGATACACACACACACACACACACACACACACACACACACACACACACACACACACACACACACACACACACACACACACACACACAGATTCGAGTCCCGGCCGCGGCGAGCCGAACAGGCGAACTTCTTAAGTGTGTAGCCCCTGTTCACCTAGCAGCAAGTAAGTACGGGATGTAACCAGAGGGTTTGTGGCCTCGCTGTCCCGGTGTGTGGTGTGTGAGTGGTGTCAGTCCTACCCAAAGATCGGTCACTGTGTTCTGAGCTCTTTCGATAGGATAACGGCTGGCTGGGTGACCAGCAGACAACTGTAGATGAACGACCGTAGGTGAATTGAATAACACACACACACACACACACGCACACACACATAAGCCGCAAACCTTCACACATCACAAATACGGACAGACGGACACACTACCAGTCCTTTCCATTGTAGTACGTTTTGCGTCAGCTTAACCTGCTCTGCGTCCTTACTTGGATTACTCATCCCGAGAGGAACCCCATAGGGCAGAACGTGGCTGTCTTCCTGTCATGGTCCCGACGTGCTGAGTGGACCGCTATTTAGTGGAGGCCTTTTAAGGAGACGTGCTTCCAAGAGAGTACTTAGTTCTCTCTTGACGCTAAGATATAAGAAAGAAAAAGAGAGACAGATATAAAGACAGACAAAGTAGGAGGGAGAAGAGGTCGGGATGAGAGGGAAAGGAAGTGTGAAGGATTCTTTCCCCTACTTCAGCTTCCGGCGATATCCTCTCTCAGCTTTCCCTCAGGTAACAAAGCGATGCCGTTGTCAGCACGTCTGTATAAGAAGCGATGTTTGAGTGCTGAGGGGCGAGGTGTGGATGGACATTCGAGAAATGTACACGTTTTCCTAATCAGATATGCTAAAAATACTTTACTTTATTTTCATGAAGCATTACGAATTCCGAACTTCCCAATATTTTCTTCTATATTGATTTTTTTTTATTTGACAGAAATTACTAAAAAATCTGATGAACGACGTGTTTAACACGAATTACGAGATACTGTGATAAATATTCATCTTAAAATTGAAAGGAAACAGTATATCAATGCCACATATATTCAGTACCCTAGGAATATTAAAAACAGTGTATTCCTTCCCTCGCTCAGCAGTTGATAAGCCCACCAGCACTCTTGACTTTGCATAACTTACAGCAAAAAAACAGAGCCAGTTTCGAATAATCAGACTTCCTTGCAGATCCTCGTAAACCTTAAGGGCAGAAACCATGAAGTCCCACAAGATTTCCATTTTCTGAACTTCAATAAAACTGCAAGTAACGTGAGGCAACTGCAGACCAATAAGCTGAGTCGCCTTAGTGCGGGAAATGTTGAAATCATACTCGAAGGCAAGCCAATATTCCGCCTCGAACACAATCCACTTAAAGGAGACTCTTGCCTTTGTTATCAGCGGGAGGTATATCAGTGTCCTCACAACTTTTTCCCCTTCTTTTTTTAACTTGTTGCAGTTACTTGGTATTTTCTTTCTGAACCGAGTCTCGTCTTGAGCTCACCTTGAACTTGCAAACCCAGTCATCGTATTAACATTCTCGTATAAGGCAAGAAATACCATCATCATAATTATCATCGCCATCCTTATTACAACCATTAATTTCGTTAGTCACGTTCATTTTTTTCCTCTTGTGTTCGCATTATCCATTTGTATATTTTTTACGAGTTTTAATCCTCCATTTCACAATTAGTAGGATTGTAAAGACACAAAAAAGGGCAGGAAAAATTCAGGAAGTTTCGACAAAAAGAAAATGAATTGTCTGGATAAGCGAGGAAAAATTGCCAAACGTAAAGAGACATAAATAGTTATGAAAAGCTTGATTACTATTTAAAGTTCAGATATACCAATAAACCTTCAGGAACATGTAGGAAAAGTGAATGCGTTGTCTGATGAAACGAGGAAAACTACCTGACTTGAAGTGGTTATCAGATGTTCCGTGGGCGTGAATGAAGAGTCAGCGTTACGTGTGTGTCTGTGTAAACCGCGTGTCGTAAGAGGCGACTAACCCGAGCAGGTGTGAAGGATCTTGAGCCACGCCCGGGAGACTCTTATTTGTATTCTTTCGAATTAATTATAGTTAGCTATATATTTCTTCTTGTTCTTGTTCTTGTTTTTCTTTATTTTTTCTTTTTTTTTTGCTCTTTTTTTTTGTTCTCCTTGTTCTTGTTTTCTTCTTCTTCTTCTTCTTCTTCTTCTTCTTCTTCTTCTTCTTCTTTTTCTTCTTCTTCTTATCATTATTATTATTATTATTATTATTATTATTATTATTATTATTATTATTATTATTATTATTATTATCATTAGTACTAGTAGTAGTAGTAGTAGTAGTAGTAGTAGTAGTAGTAGTAGTAGTAACAGTAGTAGTAGTAGTAGTAGTAGTAGTAGTAGTAGTAGCAGTAGTAGCAGCAGTAGTAGTAGCAGTAGTAGTAGTAGTAGTAGTAGTAGTAATAGGCTTAGCAGCAGCATTTGTACAGTGCATGTACCTTTCGTGTACCTCTTAATTAAAGGCAGCCCCATATAACTCCATTGTTACGGAGTCATTCAATCATTCAATGAACCAGACCCTCAGTCAGTCAATTTTCACATAAACAAGTAGCAGTAAGTGACTAGTCATTATGTAAGATATTTAGGAGAATATCTTAACCCTAAGTAAAGAATCTAGCCACTAGTCACTAGCCATTAGTCACTAGTCATCAATCACCAGTCACCAGCCACCAGTACCCGGACATCGGTAATCAGTCTTTAATTACAAGTAACCAATTATTAATCACCAGTAACTAGTAAACAGTCATCACTAGCCAGGAACCAGTTATTAGTCATTAGTAATTAATTTTCAGTGACCAGTCACCAGTCATCAGTTATTTTTATCAATCAGTTCTCAAATTTTATAGGTAATACATTCAGTCAGACAGAAAAGGAACACAGCGACAAGTTTAAGAAGGAAATGATCACTCAGTAACACAGACGTGATAATGAACACTTCAGCACAGTGCCTCACACATTATGTAGCACAATTCTGGCCACGTCACCGCCATAAAGACAAAGGTGAGTGAAACCCTTGCAGATGAGAATGAATGGTTTTACGTTTTTCTTACGTGTGTAGAGATCACGAAGAGACGCGGACGGTAATCACTTTTATTAACAGAGGATTTGTTAGCTATACTACTACAAAAAATATATCTTGCATAGAAATACCATAATAGAAAATTATAAATCAAGATAAAATTAGTAAAAAGAAGTTCTGATCCATCCTAATTTCACTAATAAAAAATTAATAAATGAATAACCATGTAGCTGAAATGTACAAAACAATGATATACATATTAAAAAATACTGTAATGCTTTCAAAAACCTTAGCATCTATACAGGGCCACTAAAAGCAAATCAGAGACTTCAGAGATACGTCCAGCCAGCTAAAATCTTCAGACATGTGCAAGAAGTTGGATGAAGTTTAGAGCAACGAAAAAAAAAAAAAAAAACATCTTAATGAATGTCAGCTTGGCAAAAACAGGTGATTGATGAAGTCGGGTATCGACAGGTACGTTAAGATTCTAATAATCTTTTCTCCCTCCCTCACTAATGACTTTGTAATGGAAAAGGTCATCAGGCAACACAATTTAGACGTAAACCACACAGTTTTATTTTGTTATGCGTCGCTGAGTTGCTGAAAAAAAATAAAATCGAATAATTATTTACAACTAAATATTTCTACAACCTGAATCATTTCATTTATGGCGTTGAAGCAATGCCATATGGCCCCCAGTTGGGGTTACAAGGGTGCGCTGCCTCTTTCACCGAGAAACTGATTAGAGATAAAATCAAACTTTCAAGCTTTTCTGCCACAAACCGAGCATTATAACACAGAGGCAACCGTATCCCAGTTGAATGTATATTGAGTTTCAGGATAGAAGTGTCTCTAAGTCACTGAATCAAGAGCCTTACGCTGGAAATCTTAACAAGTGCTGTGTCCACATGTCTTTTATTATGGTAAAATCACTCATGACTCATCATTATCACTATCATTCCGGGCACAGCTGCCGTCCCTAAGTGTGGTGTATCATTACCACTATCGCATTTATCATTTACATTCAAGAAGAAACCTGTTCTAATCGTCTGTTTCCACCGTTTAAGAACTGGCAAATTTAGGATGCGTTGTCCAGGTCTGCTGAAGGATTTCCAAGTTAGACGAGGCGAGAAAATTCTATTTCCTTTGCTAATCCAGAAGGAAAAAGTTATTATGGCTGTTAATTCTCTTATTCCCACCTTTTAAGAAGTGACGAATTCAGGGAGCGTCGTCCAGGTCCTATTTTAAAGTTCTGCCAAGTTACACGAGACAGGAGTGAAAAAAAATATTAAGAACCTAAACACTTATCTCCTATTTCCTTTGTACAAACAAAATGATGGATTTGGGACGCACTATCCAGCTTTCCTTAACAAACCTTTCTAAGTTACACGAGGCAAGAATGAAGAAAATATTCAAGTATTCCCTTCGCTAAACCAGAGTAAGAATATGACCATAAGTTAATCTTACACATCCACCTTTTCAACATTACTTATTAAGCCTATATTGTCCAGATACTGTTCACAAATCATGCCAAATTACTCGAGAAAGGAAGAAAGTATCTATTCATTCGGCGAAACCAGAGAGTAAGAATGACTGACCATCTGTATTAAACGACCCGTGCATATGGACTTAACCCATTTGTTCGCAGTGGCCCCGGTGGAGATGAATAATAGATGAATCTCCATAATTTGGTGTTGGAGGCGGCGGTGAGTTATGTGGGCAGCAGCAGCGAGTATGAGGCCCAGGAGATTAATAGCCCGCGAAGCCACTCCGAATAATGACCATCTACGCCACTTGATTTATACTGCACCGAAATTTACTTCTCTTCACTTATTCTGCACGAAGCTTGGGAGGCGGAAAAAGCGGGATTGTGGAGGAGGAGGAGGAGAAGTAAAATAGTTTGACGGGAGTAAAAGAAAGAAAGGAACAAAAGGAAGTATAAAAGAAAGGTTTGAACATAAGAATATCAGAAAATAAGGGAAGCTGCAAAAAACCGTTAGAACTACATGTGGCAGTCCCTGTGTGAAACTACCGATTTCCACCTATTATCTTCATGCAAAAATTTAAGTGTAGCGAAGGAGGATTCATAAGAGTGAAGGAAGGAGAAAGATAATGAAGCAACTTGGATAAGAAAGGAATGAAGAAAAAAAAGAAACTAGAAATTAGCAAGAAAATGTATATAATGAAATAATAAAACGTAGGTGAACAAAAGGAGAATACGAATAAGGATGAGGAGAGAAAAGTAATTAAGGCTTTTGGAAGGAAAGGGGGAAGATGCAATAAAAGAAAGAACCAAAGATGAACACAAGATAATGATGGTGAACGAGGGAGTGTGTGGAGGCAGAGGATTACAAGTAAGGCAGATTAAGAGGATGGAAGGCAGGAGAAATAATGAAGACAATAAGAAGCAAGAAAATATTAAGAGCAGAACGAAAAAGACGTTAAGGGAATTGCAGAAAGTAAATTATAAGAAGAGAATCGGACAGTTAAGAAGGAAAAAATGGAGGGATTAGCAATAAAAGAAAGGACCAAGGAGGTGGAAGGAGAAGAACGAGTCGGAAAACTGTCTGCTTTTACTCTCGACAACCTCAATGCAGGATTTCTTCAACTAGGTAAAGCATAATGCAGAAAATTTGTTGCCGGATAATCATATAAAATGCCTGGGACTCGATCACGACATTGCACAAAAGAGGAAAGCATTATTACAACGAGTGGAAAAGAATTTATATTGTTTGTTATCTTTGAGTGCCTTGTGAAAGGAAGTTATTTGTGTGATCGACCTAAGAGAGAGAGAGAGAGAGAGAGAGAGAGAGAGAGAGAGAGAGAGAGAGAGAGAGAGAGAGAGAGAGAGAGAGAGAGAGAGAGAGAGAGAGAGAGAGAGAGAGAGAGAGAGAGAGAGAGAGAGAGAGAGAGAGAGAGAGAGAGATTACATGCACTGACACGAGAAGATTAGACACCGGGAGAATCTGCAGGTTTGTAAAGAGAGTTTCTGCTGAGCTTCATGCGGTAATAGCAAATTAGTTACATGTGGGAGTACAGGATTAAACAGAGAGCAAAGGAAATGGAAGCAAACAGATTGAAGAAAAGGTAAAAAAAGTAATATAAGAGACTGTTATATGATAAAAGACAACAAAATAGCAGGCATGAAGGTACTGAATTTAATATGCGTACGTTACAAATTCACTAGACATCCCCAATGTAGCTTCCCCCGCCACATCCCAGAGCTAAGATGAGAATAAATATTACAAGACTGAAAACACGAGGGCGAAACACTCCCTCACACACAGCTGACCTGACCTAGTATTTACTGAGGTTTCTTTCTTAGATTATATGGCTGGAGAAAAATAATAAGTACAAGCTAGCAGCAAACTGACAGAGGAAAAAAGTTATAGCCATAAGCGTGAAGTTCAATGTACTCGAAGGTTAGCAAATAGAGGGCTGATTGTGATTTGTGTTGTTGCTGCCGAGCGTTCAGAGATCAGGGTGTGGAGGAAGCACGCCATTCGATCCCCGACTGCCCGGCGCTGCAAGTCTTGGTGGCTGAAGTGAACTGATAGATGAAGGTGATAACTGTACAAGACTATTGATTATATTTTGCATTTATTCGCATTATAGTCGAGTGGAAGTTATGTTTGTACACTTTTTTTTTAAAGAAGGAGGTTCATAATGGGGGAAAACTCAGTAATGACTAGATAAAAGCACTGAAAAAAATTTATTGATTGTAATTACTCGTATTATCGTCGATGTTGATTGATGGTAAACGTTATTTGTCCACTCTTGATAAATAACGGTTTAGTTTTAGTTAAAATAATGGTTTAGTGTTAAATGTGTGAGGGTATTGAATGTAGAAGCCTATTTCATTTCATTTGCTTCTATCATAGTCAGTTGGAGGTAAAATCGGTTAACCTCGACATGACGGAGATGATTTAAGGTTTAAGTCTTGGCAATTATTTAGTTAAATAGATGAAGCGATCATAATTATTACATAACGATAACGGTTGACTGTTTCATTCACTTATAGTTACTTGAACCTACTACACTATTAACTTATTGAGTGAAAGAGGTACATCAAGGTGAGCTGTACATCTCAGAGTAGCTTTCCTCTTGAGACCTGCTTTCCAACATTCTTTACGAGCCTCGTGTAGTGTTGTAACTTATGCTCGTTTTAGAATTGACTAATTTTATATACTTGCTTTAATATTCTTTTAATATCTATCACTTCTGGATTATTTACGTTGTTTCACTAACTACCACCTTTCCATCATCCATCCCCACCGCCTTTTATGGAGTACACAACCATTTACTATTTAGTTTTATAATCATGTTGTTGCCTTAAATGCACCAGTGTGACCTCCCGTGTTGAGCGTCAGGCTCCTTACTCTCAATTAAGTAATCACTCAGTCACATTAACCCAATCCTGAGCTGCACAAGCGACACCATCCTCCCTTTCCCCCCCCCCACACACACGCGCGCGCGCGCGCGCGAGAAGGCCCAGGTTCGTGTTCCAGTGAGCCTCTTAATGTGTAGTCCCTGTTCACCTAGCTGCAAGTAGTAAGGGATGTAAGCTGAGGGGTTGTGACCTCGCTGTTCCGGTGTGTGGTGTGTGAGTGGTCTCAGTCTTACCCAAAGATCGGTCACTATGATCTCAAAGGTCTTTCTTTATGGGAACGGCTGGGTCGGTGACCAGCAGACGACCGTAGGTGAACACACACACACACACACACACACACACACACACACACACACACACACACACACACACACACATATTTCGTGGGTGAGGTTTGCGCCCGACACTCATAGCAAAAGTTTTTGTTGATGAGCGAGCGGTTATTGTCTCCCTTGTGCAAGAGATTGAAATGTGTGGTGTGTGAAAGGTCGCAGCTCTACCTATTGAGCGAACTATATGAACTCAGCTCTGCGGATAGGTATATCTGGCTGGCAATCATGAGTCCAACACTTGATCACACACACACACACACACACACACACACACACACACACACACACACACACACACACACACACACACACACACACACACACACACACACACACACACACACACACACACACACACACACACACACACACACATTGGAGGCCCCCTGCCTGTTTCTGTATTTCCTCCTTCCTAAGATTTTTTTTTTTTTTCAAGATCGAGGTTTCAAGGCAACATTAGATTTGTTACTGTCTCTTCTGTATGGACTGGCACCTTCTGTAGGCTCTTCATTATCTTTTGTTTATTTATTTTTTTCTATTTTTCTTGGTCAGAGCCGGTCTTATAACACACACACACACACACAATATACTCAGCAAACGACCTTCCTCCACAGTCATGAACCGAGCAGCTAGTGAGTGAGACCTGTCTGTCGGCTGAGCAAATAAAAAATTCCTCACTTGATTTTTTCCCGAGGTGGCAGATCCGCCCCTCCGTGGTCAGAGGGCGCGTGTGTTTGCTCTCTGCCTAATGCAGGTTCGTCACAGTTCACGGCTATTACCTCCACACCACTTGCTGGAGACTTTACGAGCATGACATTGGTGCCAGCTGCGTGTGACTCAATCAGACGACCGCTTCTGTAACTGAGCAAAAACTGGCATATGTAAATTCGTCTCAAGAACGAGAGAATATGTGTATATGATGTCCGCCGTTTCAAACTGTGAAGTGAAGATAGAGATATTGACTCGAATTGGGATTTCCTTGCTTAATTTTTTCTTTTTAACATAAATAGCGAATTCATGGTCTTTTTTTTTTCACCTTTTTCTGTGTCCTTGGCTTATCTCCTTCACGCATAGAAAAATTAAACTTTTATCCAAATGTAAAAAAAAAAAAAAAAAGAGGTATAGATATACTGAATAATGGATAAAGTAGAATTTCGAAGCACAGTAAGTCAGATATCTTTCAAAATAAAGTTACTTACATCACAAGCATGCAAAAGGAATAAGTAATAGACGTCACAGCCGATTATGGCATAATTAATCCTACTAAATTTGTTGTTGTCGATGACGAAAGAGTGTAGCGAGGCAGGCGCCGGGTGGTGGTGGTGGTGGTAGTGGTGGTGGTAGTGGTGGTGGTGGCTCTTGTGACCATAATGTGTAAGGGTGGGGCTGACCTGACCACCTGACCTGACCACCATGACCACCTTGAAGGGACAACTATCACTTTCCTCAACGTGCTACATACTAGTGCCTCGATTCCCGTGTTTGTGTTGTTTTCTAATGCAAGATTTACTTTCCATTCTCTCATTATCATCACTCTGAAATGAGAAAATCGTGCTGTCTATTAGCCAATCAATCTATCTGTCTTATCTCTCTACCTACCTACCTACCTACCTGTCTGTCTATCTATATATCCATTTAAGACAATATGTGTTATCTTTAAATGTTAAGCATCATTATTGAGATTTCAATATGCTTGCTTTGTCATATTTACTTTTTTTTGTAAATAGAAATTGGCCAAGAACGACAAGAAATAGTCAGTATGAAAACGAGTTATAGAAACGCAAAACCACAACTCCGTAAGAGAAAAAACATAAGTTGTATTTTAAGAAGCGCAAAAGGAAAGGTTCAATTTAGCTCTGGAAGTGTCTTAATACTTCTCTCTGAACGCCGTCCAAGTGATAAGAAAAAATCGTAATAGAGTAGTAGGATCTTCCAAAGGTCACCAGAGAAAGATATGAAATAGTTTTTTTTTTTCTTATTTATGCAAATTTGCTAAGTCGAAATGGTATTGTGAAATCACTTGATATTATTCTTTTCTTTTCTTTAGTAAATTTCTTGTTTTCTTTTCCCTGCCATTTTTTTTATTTAATCCTTCTCCGGGTTTTCCTCTTTTTCTTTTTACTTTTCATCTTTTCTTTAACTATTCTCTCTATTTCTTGTTTGTTTTTTGTTCCTGTACTAACTCTCTTATTTCCTCTGGTAACTCTTTCTGCTCTCCTTCGCCTTTACTTTTCTCCTCCGTGAACCCTTTTTTGTCCCCTATGCTAACACCTTCTTTCCTTACCCAGTTTCATTTTTCCTCTCATTCGCTAACTCTTTTCGCTCTCTTTTGCTACCTCATTCTTCTCTCATTTTGCATATCTTTATTTCTCTCTTACTAGTGGTTTCTTCTTTCACTCTCCATTTCTTCCTTCTTTCTCTCTTGTTACCTATTTCTCTTATTCATTAATTATTAATCTCTCCTTTG
>NC_087154.1:3955000-3972500 GCF_035594125.1 Scylla paramamosain
GTTTTTTTTTTTTTCATTTTTTTTTTTGTAGTTAGAGTACCTTAAGAGAGGATTATTGAGACAACGCCAGAACTAAATAAGCCAGTTAGCTTAATACCTTTTCTCTTCATATTTGGCGAGATGCACTTAAGCTTCCTTTTCATATTAAGAAGGGTCAGCTCTTGATAATCTGCACTGGACTCTCTTGCTTTGTAGGTGGGCCGATGTAACGTTTCAGAGCCACCTCCCAACATTTCTTGTTGCAGGATATTTTTCTCTTTCCTCATTAAGTAAAAGAAACATGAATGCAGTCACAGAAGAGAGTGTAAATACTTTTACCCTCCTCTCTCTCTGACGTGACTTCCCTGCAGACTGGCATGGCGGCATCCAAGGAAGGCAGGAACAGCTATAGGATGAGAGATAATGACTGGCTCTCTCCCTCTTTCTCTTCCTCCCTCGCTCCTTCCTTCCATCCTCCCCTTCCTCCCTCCCTCTTTTCCCTTTATTTTAAGGCGGAGAAATTTCTTTTCCTCTCGTCCAGAATTGATCGAGTTTCGGGCGCCGTGATCAGCCAAGCGTATGAGTGCACCGTGGCGGCGGGTCTATAGTGCAGTCTGTGCGGATAATGAACAGGGAAAGCAGCGAGTCATAATAAATGAAGATGAGGGAGATGCAAAAACAAAACAGTCATGCGGCGCTCGTACCCATGACCTGCCCCTTCACTCCCCCTGGACGGACACGGTCTCGACGCGTCACCTGCATTAGAAATATAAGAAAAATCAAATATCTTGGACGATAAATATTGTGTTACGAGCTCGGCGAGGGCGTGGTGTGTGACGGGCGCCGCGGGTGGCAAGATGAAGGAGAAAGGCGGTGAGGAGGGAGGCAGCGTGTAGAAAAGTATTAGAAAGACGGGAGGGTGCGAGGGCCTGGCTGGGTGGAGGGCGTGGAGGGCGTGGAGGGCGTGTGTCGCCATCCTGCACTCAGTCAGCCGCCTCCCCGCTCGCAACCACCCACTGGCCTGATAATTAATTAAGGTAGTCCCCCTTGGCCTCGCCTTTAACCTATGGCGTCCCGAGAGTGCATGCGAGGCAAGCAGGTCATGGCTGACGTAATCATGGTGACCCGAGGGCGGCGCTGACCTCCTTCCCCGGGCCCGGGGTGACCTGATCCCCGCCACGAGACTCACCTCACATGTATACAATTTATCAAGAAAATATGGACTTTTTACTAGAGCATTTTGAAGTGCTTGCATATATTACCAATGCAGGATTTAATAGCATGTGTGCGTGTGTGTGTGTGTGTGTGTGTGTGTGTGTGTGTGTGTGTGTGTGTGTGTGTGTGTGTCGTAAGTAGAGACTGAAAGGGACGGGGCAGAATACTGGAAACTCTCAGGAACTTCCAGTTTCTAGATTCAGAAGGACCAACCATTGTTTTCTTTCGTTATTTTTCTCCTTCTCGCTAATGGCACTTCCCAGACGCAGGGCAAAACACGGTCTTGTGGTCATTATACACTGATACCTAGGTGGGTTGATAGGAAGGGATACATACATACATACATACATACATACATACATACATACATACATACATAGAGAAAGCAGATAAAGATATGATTAAATGTGTGTGTGTGTGTGTGTGTGTGTGTGTGTGTGTGTGTGTGTGTGTGTGTGTGTGTGTGTGTGTGTATGTGTGTGTGTGTGTGTGTGTGTGTGTGTGTGTCTGTGTGTGTGTGTGTGTGTGTGTGTGTGTGTGTGTGTGTGTATGCCGCACACGCTCGCTCAAGTGCGCACAACAGTTCACTGAGTCTATTTTAAGTCCTGCGTTTCAGTCGCGCCCCGAATTACAATGATCGCCGCAACAAGTATGGCACTACTTGAAACATTCCCATGACCCAGAAGCCGAAGAGAAACAGTGAGGATGCTGGATGATAAAATAACTGCTGCCTGTCATTGTTATATAACTGCTGCCTCACATCTGATTGCCGCGTTACGCCTCGGTTACTGCGTCGTGCCTGAGGAGAGAGATAGAGAAGAAGAGAGGCAGTGAAGAGAGCACCAAAATTGCAGTCATAACATGTCTTCGTGCAACACAAAAGGGAATAGGAGGCATCTTTTTCTGCTTGCATCCTCTGCATGACGCTCCCTTCTTTTATTTTTATTTTTCCTCTTTCTCCTCCCACCTTTTAAGTCTCGCAGGCTAATTTCTTCCCTCCTTCCCCGAAGCACCACGCACGAAAAGTAAGTAATCAAGGAGGAGAGAAGAAGAAGGTCGTTTGGAGCACGAGTGTAATAGAGACGTACATAAATGCCAGCTTGCTAACGGCCCCGCTGGTGAATGGCGAGGGGCGTCCACTTGTGTTGGGCGTGAACCTTTGCAGTGCAGGCAAGGAAAGGTGGCTGATGTCTCTTCTCGTACATCATGTGATCTCTTGCTTTGATTTCTTAGAATATGAGAAGACGTGAAAGAAAGTCTTCCATTCAAAGCATCTACTTTACACACACCAATACCAGCGATCGCCCTTATGCACTTGTTCTTGTATTGATCTCATGCACAGGCTTGGGTTCCACCAAATACACTTCATACCATTCAATATTTGATATGCTTGCATTCCCTGAAAGACGGTGATGTGTCGAGTTTCCAGAGTAACGCAGCCCCGTGCAGGACTCGTCGCGCCTTGAATCAGGGGGGGGGTGATCAGCAGGGACTTCACTTTCTGGGGCACGCCATAATGTTTTGTAATATTGGAAAGATAAACGGGTTTATTGTCAGGAACATTGGGAAACAGTTAATCCACGGAGAGAGTGTGTCGCGGCGCGGGGCTGGAGAGGGGACGGCCGGCTATCCCCTACCCTGGCCTCGGAGACGCCCTGGCCCCCACTTGCTCCCGCCTTGCCCTCACGGCCACCCACACTCGCCTCTCACCGCCGCCCAGCCCGCGCCCCTGATAGCCATACACCAGCCCTTCACTCCCGCCTGCCCGGGCTTGCCTCACTTTCATAAATCAGCACAGTTCTTCAGGCCGCCCACTCCACCCCCCACGCACCTTGTGTGTGTGTGTGTGTGTGTGTGTGTGTGCAGATATATTTTGAATTTTAGTGTTCTTATGAATAAGTCACGTGTCACTTCGGAGTCTCACTTAATTTGGTGTATTATTTTTGGTACTGCGGTGCTGTCCTCAGGAAACGTACGTGTGTGTGGCTCTTGTCTTTTTACAGCAATAATCTAAATATTGTTAATAAGTATCGACAAGCACTGGCAATACAATGTGAACGTGGTGCTTGAGTCTGTTATGGGATCTCACGAAGTTATTGGTTGAGTGCGTGTTCGAGCAGACCTGTGTGAAGGCCGTGGCTGGTATCATTCATGCAATACGCGATGCCTCAGACTGGATGAGGCGTACACAAGATTTAGGAAAACTTTTTTTAGGATATCTCAAGGAGCCTGCCTCTGCCTACCCTGCCTAGCCTGCATGCCTGCCTGCCTACCTGCCTGCCTACTTGCCTGCTTGCCTACTTGCCTTACCTGGCCTGCCTGCCCCTGCTTGCCCTGCCTGCCCTGCCTGCCCCTGCCTGCCTTGCCTGCCCCTGCCAGATCCTCTCACACACCCGGCGCCGCCCTAACGCCTTTCTGCTTAGTTTCCCAATCTTCCTGCGCGTCCTTGCCTTTCCCAGCACTCTTCCTGCTCTTCGTTATTTCAACACTGCCTCATTGCCTTCCCTGCGTAATTCATCGTGCCAGTGTGCACTTGACCTGACCTGACCCCGCCTTCCTCCTCCCTCCTCCTCTTCCTTAACCCTGACGCTACTCTCACTATTGACACCTGCCCTTCACCTTTTTATCGATTACTTTTTTACTTGTTCTTTCTCCTCTTCGTGTCTTTGCTTCATTTACACACACGGCAATCTGTTCCCCGCTCCTCTCTCTCTCTCTCTCTCTCTCTCTCTCTCTCTCTCTCTCTCTCTCTCTCTCTCTCTCTCTCTCTCTCTCTCTCTCTCTCTCTCTCTCTCTCTCTCTCTCTCTCTCTCTTCTTTACCTTCCCACCGGCCTCCCGACCCTGGTTGTTCTATCGTCAGGCAAAGCACGTGCGTGGGTCGGGTGTGTCCGCTGGCATGATGGATGTGTGGTGTGTGTGTGTGTGTGTGTGTGTGTGTGTGTGTGTGTGTGTGTGTGTGTGTGTGTGTGTGTGTGTGTGTGTGCGCGTGTGTGTGCGTGTGTGTTCATAGGGTGGAGTCAGCAACCATTTGTCTCACCATCTTTCCTGACTCACCGTCCCATTCCCTACAATTTCTCGTTCCCCGCAGCACCGCCATGTCCTGCTCTCCCTTCCCTCACCACCTGTTAGACACCTCGCTCTCCTCACACCGCCAATTACATGCCTCGCCTTCTGATTCCGCTCCTCTGCTACACAGGATCTTCTCACACCTTATTACAGTTATTCCATTCATCCTACCACGCGAGTCATCTAATTATTGTCTTCTTCCTTCCTTGTGCTGATAAACCACTGGATTTTTCTCCACTTTTGCTGCTTCTACGATCACGACGCCTACAAGAGAGTTGGCACAGATCTACGAAGAAAATATGAGTCTATTCTCACACTTGTAACTTTTGTCTGAAGGGAGTGGCGCTACTGGGACCGTTTTTGCTATTGAATTTATTGAGGCATCATGCACGCCTCCAAATATGCAGAAAGAACTGGATATCCCACGAGTAAAAGCATAGGTAGGTACGGCAGGAGTAGTATTTTCATAAAACATTTGAGTCTCTTCTATTATCCCCGCGACTCACACAGCTGTCAGTGAAGCGTCCGGTGCGCGGCAACAAGGAGGGACAAATTGTATTTCAGAAACTGGACGAAGTAAGTTTTCGTGGCCGTTCACTGTATTCAGAATTTTATACAGTTTGGTGGCCAGCGGAGTGAGTCACACCATCGCGACGATTCGGTGACCCCTGACTTTTGTCCCCTGGCTGGTCGTTCATTGACCCTCGTCCGCTGGGTCCCTCTCCCCGTGGCTGCCTCTCACCCGCCAAGGTCACGGACACTCTCCTGGTCTTTTTTTCAAGTCTGACACAGCCTCTAGCAATGGATCCTGTTAACAATATGCTTAGTGGTTTCGTTTGTTTTTCCTCGAGCATTATCAGTCTCGCGTCTGTCTGTTCCTTGCACCTCCGCTGATATGAGAGTGGTTTCCTAAGCCTGACAGCCTCTGGAGCAGGTAATTAGTCCTGTTAACGAGCTGCCTCAGTAAATCCATCTCTTTTTCTGCGAGTGTTGCAAATCTGCTCCTGTCCGCCACTTGCACCTCAATGGGAATAATTTCCAGACGTGCCAGACTGGAGCAGCCGTCATAGCAATATTCCCGGCGCCACATTCCTCGCGTGATTCAGGTTAGCAGTCAACTATTCATGCACCGCAACATAAACATGCACTATTCGTTCTAGATAAATTCGAGGAAAATCCGTTTTCTTTTTCCTTAATCGCACTTGATTTAAACTTGTTCCGCAGCTCCCAGTCTCTCCCGCTGGACGAGTCTGTGGATGCTTGGACGGACGCCAGCGAAGATTGTCAAAATTATGTTATCAATTCGTATGCGTCTGTCATTACGGCAGTTGCCACTTTGGCTGAATGAACCGTCAGCAGCCGCCCACCAGTAATGGACATGCCTGGAGGGACGCGGGAACATGTGCAACAAAACGCGACACACTCATTCTAGTCTCTCTTCCTTTAAGAAGACATACGTAAGGCGGCCGTATTAAGGAAGGATCTCTAAAAGTTATCGAAACTTGCCATATTCAGGAGCAGTTTTAAGACGCCACAGGAGCTGAGTTTGAAATTAAAGCGTGCAGCTTGTGTGATAAGATTAGTCTGCATGATTCAGTTTTTTTTTTTTTTCAGCATTTTCATGACTTGCATTATTTCAAAACAGTAAAAAAAACACCAACAAGTCATAATTGGCTAACTCAGTTGGAGTGCTTTTCCATTTACTTTTGAGGAGAGCGATAATTAAACAGTTTTCTTCAAAGTTTTGTACTCTTCTACTTGTCTTTTCTTTTTTTTTTTTACGAAAAAATAAATAAAATCCTCCTTCCCCGCCAAAACTCAACAGACTCGTACCACAAATCTTATAAATTCTTCGTAAGCTTCTCCTGCAATGTTGATTTTTCGGGGCGAGAATGTTCATAAGTCCATTTACGTACATGATAAAATGCAAGTGTATATGCCAGTTGAAATAGTGAGCCACTGACGATTTGCTCTTAGTCATGGAATAAGACTGATAATTATACGCCTCAGACCACTAACACATCACCAGGGCCGAGATTGGGTCATGTGTGTGAGAGAAACTGTAAGCAACGTGTTTCCCTCGATACTGTGAACGGCAGCCCTACATCTTGCACCTGCGAAGAAGAAAGCAAAAACTAACAAACCTAGAATATTATGACACCGACGAATCCAGTTCCCAAGAGCCCTAAACCTTCCCTAGAAACCTGTTTTTCTTTGTTTTCTTTGTGAGATGATATAAATCTTCTGTGTTTAGAGGTAATTGTATGGCCTCGTTCAGGAGTAAGTGTGGGCAGTTTTAGGGACGGTTTATGATAGGAAGAGGAGGAGGAAGACCCCGTTGTGTGGGCGATATCACAGCTAAGTACCTTGACCTCAATCCGCGCCCGTCACTCAGCCCTGTACAAGGATCACGACCCACACATTCACACTCTGCTACTCTATAAAAAGTAAACTACAACCATGACTCTTAATAATGAAACAGCAACCATGGCTGTTCATAAAGAAACAATGATATAACAAATGTTTCATATAATCAAGATGAAAATCCTTTAAGTAACCTTGTACAGCGAGACTGATTAATTACTTAGTTATTACTTTTATGTTTGTGGTCAGTAGTGGCAGCGCTGGTACACAGGATTGTAATGTACGTGTCGTAAAGGCGAGTGAAAGGGAGAAGGGTGGTGTGTTGGGATTTCCTTTACTGAATGAAGTGGAAGGCATCTTATCGTTTCCTCTCTCTCTCTCTCTCTCTCTCTCTCTCTCTCTCTCTCTCTCTCTCTCTCTCTCTCTCTCTCTCTCTCTCTCTCTCTCTCTCTCTCTCTGTCTCTCTCTCTTTCTCTGTGTGTGTGTGTGTGTGTGTGTGTGTGTGTAGTCTTGTTTCCAAGTATTCTTTTTATTTCCCGGTTTTTGAAAACCGAAAAACATTTCTAGAAAAAAAGGTACTATGCTAAAGTGCGGACAAGCGAGACGTGAACTTGGTGAAGAGAGCAAGGGGGGCGAGGAGGCGCAGTGATGCGGGCACCCTCAGCAGCAGCTGTGTCTCGTGAAACAAAGACACCGCCACATAACACAGCGCCAGGTGGATCACAGGGGTCCGCGGCGGCATGTTTGTTTGAAAAAGAAGGCGACCCGCAGCGGAACGCACACCTCCTGGTGATGCCCTCACGCCTTGCCGCACTGCCATTGTTCTGCGTTTTACTTATGACCAGTTGACTTTATTGTAATCCAACACGACACTGCTTGTATAAGAACATAAGGACATAACAAAATAATGGAAGCTGCAAGAAACCATCGGGTGTACAAGTAACAGTCCTGTATGAAACATGCCCATTTCCATTATTTATGTGAACACAGGAAAATAACGGAACCCTATCAGCTATACAAAAGGCTTCAGAATAATATATGTAATATTTGTGTGTGTGTTTGTGTGTGTGTTTGTGTGTGTGTGTGTGTGTGTGTGTGTGTGTGTGTGTGTGTGTGTGAAAGTATCACAGGGGTGTAAAGGAGTATTTGTATTGTAAAGTAAAATGTCCGTAAGTGTTTCAAAGTTCCACACACACGCGCGCCGCCTTTCCTGTAACCCTTTTACTGAGGTGAAGGACATTTTTTTGCGTGCAAACATTACTTGCCCGTTTTGTTGTCAATAAATCCCCTTTCACCATGCCCGCCTTGGATTAGCCTCCGCCCTTCCCCGCCCCGCTGCCCTCCCCGCTGCTGTTATTGCTGTTGCTGCTGTTGTTGTTATTGTTGTTGTTGTTGTTATTGTTGTTCTTCTTCTTCTTTTTATTGCTGTTGCTATTTTTATTATTTCTGTTGTTGTTGTTGTAGTTGTTGTTGTTGTTGTTGTTGGTGTTGTTGTTGTTGTTATTGCTGCTGCTGTTGCTGTTGCTGTTTCTATTACTGGTAATCATTGCAGCTGTCTTTCCTCCCAATAAAAGTTTCAAGAATAAACATACAATCTGAAATACTTTTTGGAGAAACATCGGACTTGACCAAATATTTCACACGTGGCCGTGGCAGGGAGGGGCGACGAGAGGCTGCCAAGAGGGAGGGGAAGTAAAAATGAAACACTGCACCATGGAGTCTTACAAGATAAGTAAATGTTGCTTCGTTTTCCTCCACCACCTTGAACTGAATCGAGGTAAAAATGCAAAGGAATGTGAAGTCAACGATGTCGTCACTTTTACATTTACATATGATTAGCCAAACGGAGCAAAATCACCGCCATTACTGCAAAAATAACCTTACACTATAACTTTACTTTATAGCATATAGAGCGAACACCAGAGGGGATATAAGCAAACACTTCCGCTCCACAAACAACGGAAGAGAAGGGTGGCAAAAAGCGTGACATAACAAAGTTTCTCAGAGTTTTTTTCCTCCAGGCGCAGCAAAGATCAAGTGCACGGAGCAGAGAAAGCAGTGAGGGAGAGTATGCCGGGTACCGCTAAGCCAAGGAGAGAGAGAGAGAGAGAGAGAGAGAGAGAGAGAGAGAGAGAGAGAGAGAGAGAGAGAGGTGACGTGACGCAACTCTCCCAGAAAGGGTCAGGAGTGTGAGTGCTCATGGTTCATACTGAGACACACACACACACACACACACACACGCACACACACACACACACACACACACACACACACACACACACACACACACACACACACACACACACACAGGTGTCCTACATACCACCACATGACTGGATCACCCCAACTTAGAACGGGATGGGGACGAGAAGAAGAAGGAGGAGGAGGAGGAGGAGGAGGAGGAGGAGGAGGAGGAGGAGGAGGAGGAGGAGGAGACGAAGAAGGAGGACAAAAAAATATGAAACTATGATCACGATTTCAACATCAACCCTATTTATTATATTTACCTTTATTTTTTCCTCTCTCTCTCTCTCTCTCTCTCTCTCTCCCTTTCTATCTCTTTTTTTTTCATCCGCTGCGCCAGTAAAGAGTGAAGTAAGTGAAGTCAAGTAAAGTAAGATACAATAATAAAAAAACACCCAAGCAGAACTGGTCTTTTTACTTTCCTTTCCCTCTCCCTTTCTAGCCGTGCATTTACCTCGCGTCTTCCTGCGATCACTGGATAAATGTATGTACGAGTATCATTGCTAAACATTCTTCGTCTCCTTTCCTGTGCAGGTTATCGCTTCGTGTCAGCGCTGAGGGGTCCCACCATTGCTATTCCGGAGTGTTCCCTATCGTGTGTGTGTGTGTGTGTGTGTGTGCGTGTGTGTGTGTGTGTGTGTACGTGCTTATTGAGGGTAGTGAAAGTGATGTAACGAATTCCGAAGGATTAAACCGGAGTCCAGATAGATTCAGTCTTGAGCGAGGAGGAGAAAGATGAGTGTGTTCGGATGATAATGAGAACCGTGAGGAGGAGGAGGAGGAGGGGAAGGAGAAGGAGGAGGTGGAGGAGGAGGAGGAGGAGGAGGAGGAGGAGGAGGAGGAAAAAAAGAGAAGAAATAAAACGAAGAGGAGGCTTTGGAGGAGAGAGAGGAAAGGAATTTAAGAGAGTAGTTGCTGGCGGGGAAAAATTGGAATATGAAAGAGAGGAAATCGTAATATTAAGGCAGACAATCCAGCGAGTGACCGGTGGGAAGGCGTGGAAAGGGACGCCGAGAAATTGATGGGACATGAAACACCACTTGGGTTGAGACCTCCAGGAGAGAGAGAGAGAGAGAGAGAGAGAGAGAGAGAGAGAGAGAGGAGAGAGAGAGAGAGAGAGACAGACGCAGATGAATCTCTCTCTCTCTCTCTCTCTCTCTCTCTCTCTCTCTCTCTCTCTCGCTCTCTCTCTCTCTCTCTCTCTCTCTCTCTCTCTCTCTCTCTCGCTTTCTCGCTGTTTTGAGGTGATAAAGGGAAAGGATGTCAGAGTGATAGCCAGAGAAGGCGCAGACAGACCTGCTATCAGTCTCTAGTGACAGACACAAGCTTCTAGGAAAGGGTAACGAGGGGCGGGGCTGCGCGGGACTTAATAAATACATGAATAGACCATAACTTCGTCGAACCATCCACGGTTCTTCCCCCTTCACCTCACTTTTCCTTTCATTTACCATCATTCCCTGGAGCTGGAAGTGAGCCAGAATGTATTACCTACGTTGTCTTCTGCTCCTTTCTTAGCTCCGGTGGCTTTAATATATTTCGTGGTCGCGTGGGAGTGACGAAACTGTGCCCGGAGGAAGGAGGTAGGGCGTTGGCAGGCTCCGCGCGGTTGAAGGTTCAACGCTGAGGTGACCGATTCGGGAATTTCCTGCCCCTATCATGAACCAGAGACCACCCCTGACCCTGTGCTGCTGCCGTTTGTGCTATATTTGCTGCATCACACAACCACTGGAGGCTCTTAATTTCCTACTTAATTGTGTGTGGCAATGACAAAACCCCGAGACCTCGCCCGCCTTGCCAGAATGTGTGTGTGGTGTTTGCAAGGCGGCAGCTGCGGCAGACCCCCCATCCCCCGGTCAGGCTGCTTTAGGAGTGCTAGGGTGAGGCGGGGCGCGGCCAAGGTCTTGTTACATGCTTTTATTACTTGATGTGTTGCTTCTCCTCCAAATGAAGTGATTGCCTTTCCTCTCCTTCTCCTCATCGTCATCTTTCTTCTCTTTCTTCTCCTTCGCTTTTCTTTCTTTTTCTTGATCCCCGTCATCATCGTCGTCCTCTTTCTCCCTTCTCCTCCTCTTCCTCCTCCTCCTCCTCATCATCATTATCATCATCATCACGGTCATCTTTCTTACCTTCTCTTTTCCTCTCTAATTTTTTTCCTCCTCTCCTCCTCCTCCTCCTTCTCCTGACCATCATCATCATCTTCATCATCATCATCTTTCTTATCTTTCTTTTCTTTTTCCTTTCTCTCTTATTCATCACCTCCTCCTCTTCCTCTGCTTTCTCCTCTTCCTCCTCTTCCTCTAACATCAATTTTTTTTTTTTCTATTTCGTGTAAGATTAACATGTTTTTTTTTACCCCTCCTCCTTCTCCTCCCTCCTCCTCTTCCTCCTCCTCCTCCTCCTCCTCCTCCTCCTCCTCCTCCTCCTCCTCCTCCTCCTCCTTGTCCTTGCTGTCGTAAGCGCAGGAATAGCCAACTTTCCTCTATTTCTTCACCCTATTGCGGCTGAGACCCCCAAGAGCAAAACATCAGACCATATCATGAAATTTGAATCACACTTTTGTTCTATTAATACTTTTTTCTTGAATGGTATTTAGCAGATTTTTTGTTTTCTCTCTCGATGTTTACAGCTCGTAGTCTGCGTTCAATGGCGCCACTAAAACATTTCAGGCCGCACTGATAGACCTTGATGGCTAATGAAATGCAGGAGTGCCCCCTTGTAGCAGGTGATGAAAGATGAGAGAGAGAGAGAGAGAGAGAGAGAGAGAGAGAGAGAGAGAGAGAGAGAGAGAGAGAGAGAGAGAGAGAGAGAGAGAGAGAGATTGTCATATAATTAGTTATTAGTTTTGTACTTGTTAGCTTGTTTCGGTAGCTAATGTGTAATAAAGTTTATATAGAACCCACTGCAATCATAATTTATAACTCTGTATTCGGTTTGTAGTCTGTGTACGTGTGTGTGTGTGTGTGTGTTTAAACGGGAAACATGAGACAGAAAGCAAGACAGGTAGAATCATAGCTAAAACAAACAGGCAGACAAACAGACAAACAGACAGACAAACAGACAGACAGACAGATGGACAAACAGACAGACAGACAGACAAACAAAAGTATAGTCTGTTCTTGCCTCGAAAGTTTACGTAAAGTGAATGTGAATTATCATTAATATAGGGTAAAGTCAAATCTCTCTCTCTCTCTCTCTCTCTCTCTCTCTCTCTCTCTCTCTCTCTCTCTCTCTCTCTCTCTCTCTCTCTCTCTCTCTCTCTCTCTCTCTGTGGGTAGGGCACGACCAGGGCGGTAAGGCGGCTTTGGTCAGTCGATCGTAACAGATCCATTGAAATCTTTCCTTCCTGTGTCTGGTCACGCCGCCGTTATGCAAGGGAAGGAAGGAAGGCATCTCGTGCGTAAGGAGCTCACGGACAACACGGCACTTAGTGAGGCTTGAAATCCCTTCTCAGACCAGAAAGAAAAAAAAAGGGGAGAGAGAGAGACAAGGTAGCATTCTCATCTCTGAATCTTTCATTTCCTTTTTACAATTATGACATTCCGCTTCTTTTTTATCAGTGTGTGTGTGTGTGTGTGTGTGTGTGTGTGTGTGTGTGTGTGTGTGTGTGTGTGTGTGTGTGTGTGTGTGTGTGTGTGTGTGTGTGCGCGCGCGCGCGCGCAGGTAATGATAATATTTCCTGTAGTTTCCAGTGCTTAATGGAGCAAGAAATTGAATTGTTCAGGCATAGCAGGGTGCCATCAGCCTCGCCTTTCCCTACCCACCCCCATTCACAAAGACACACACACACACACACACACACACACGGAGGAGGGCGGCACACTCTTGCCCAAACACCCGTCACTCCCGCCCCGTCCTGCTGAGAGTGTGATCTAGCAACCATTCATCATCACCAGCCTGCCTCGTTAAGCTGCCCTACCCCAACACACACTCACCCTCTCCCTCCCCCAGGCTACGCGATGACCTGTTTTTTACTCACAATGTCAAGACCACTTCAAACTAAGCCTGATGAAGTCGTTGGCTATTGGCATGTAACACTTTACGTCGTGTTGCGAGAGGTGTAATTCTTGGTAATTGTTAAGGGGCGGAGTATGAAAGATCCGTGTAACCTTGTAAGTTCCTGCGAGTGTGATGTTTTGTGCTCCGTGTTTGACTTTATGGGAAGGAGACACGATAGGTGGGTGATCTGTTCAGTGGTCCAATGCATCGCACCAGCAGGATCATATGCCACGGCAGTTATGATTTCCTTCGTGTCATGGAACGATATGAACCTTTAACGGCGTCACTAATTCATTCGTTCATTCACTTTTGGGTCAGTTTCTCTCGGCGTGACGAGAACGAGGCTCATTCATCATACTTCATCACACTCATTACTTCCTGACCTGAACGCCGGCCAGCGCTGTGACGGTCGCTTCTTGCTGCTCCTCACACCCAAAACGAAACATTAACTCATTACCTTCTCTTCTCACTCTCCCCAACATCCTCACCACACTTGTAGACAGTGAATGTATTTAAAGCTCTTCAGCAGTAGGGCAAATATTTGTGTCGTATATATTTCTGAGCCTCAGCCTGCTTTGTCCAGTCATGAACAATAGTCGAGTAACGAAATACATTCACTTGCATTCTGTTTTGTATTCTCCCTTTGTCTTCAGTCGTCTGATGTGCTGAAAATATGTTGATTGTTTTATAAGATTATCAGAAATTCAGAGTTTAGACTAAGAGAGCAAACACGGAACAGTACAACGAGGACAGTAGATTATCCGCCTTCTGACCACGAAAGTAACAACACTAGATGCACCACACACTTTATTTTCCATCCCATCTTCTCCCTTAGAGGCATTAAAGAATCCCACAGCTCCCCATTCACACCACACTCACTATATATACCTTCCCATTTCCATCCCATCATCTCCCCTTCAAGGAATAAGGGGGGCTGCATAGCTTGACTGAAGCCCCAAATCTAACACGGATCACCTACACGTCCCCTTCACGACCCATGCCTTTTTTGGAGCTCCGGGCGGCGGCTGGAGGTAGCGCCCGGCAGTTCCTCGTACCCATAGCACCGCCTCTAATCCCACGGTAGTAAATCACGCGCAGACTGTCATCACCCGCAGTAACCACTAGTGTGAGGCATCGAGTGAGCCTCGTATTTAGTCTATCACTCACTCTGCCCACTAGTTCTGAAGGAGAGACTATTTCTCACTCTGTTTGCATTGTAATTTACTTAAGTTCAGCTTCCGGAAAGGCCCTTTGAGATTGTAACTTTTTTTTCTTATTGTTGTTATTGTTGCTGTTGTTGTTGTTTGTATTTAGATAGATAGTTGTTTTGATCCTTATTCATCGTGTGTTCAAGTGAATGCTATTCTGAGAGAGAGAGAGAGAGAGAGAGAGAGAGAGAGAGAGAGAGAGAGAGAGAGAGAGAGAGAGAGAGAGAGAGAGAGAGAGAGATTGACAAATTATGCTCCTGTCACCACGTTTGCTTCTTGTCAGTTCTCTCTCTCTCTCTCTCTCTCTCTCTCTCTCTCTCTCTCTCACTCTCTCTCTCTCTCTCTCTCTCTCTCTCTCTCTCTCTCTCTCTCTCTCTCTCCTTGACCGATATGTACTTATGATAAACAGGGAAATAAACTTCACCGGCTGTCAAATAAGCAAGTCAAGTAACGGTATTAACGGTGTAGCTGGCTGGCTGGCTGGCTGGCTGGATTGGCAAGTAGGTTGTTGACTGACTGACTGACTGACTGACTGGCTGACTGGTTGACTGACTGACTGACTGGCTGACTGGTTGGCTGACTGGCTGACTGACGGGCTGAATGACTGACTGAATGAATGAATGAATGAAAAGTTGAATGGTTAATTAACTGACAGGCCGATTCACTGACTGACTGATTGTCTGGTTGAAAAGGTGATTGGTTGGTTAGTTGAAAGGCTGAACGATTTACTGGTTGGCTGATTGACTAGCTGGCTTGCTGCTGGCTAGATGGCTGACTGACTGTCTGGCTGGCTTGTTGCTGGCTGGCTGGCTTGCTGCTGACTAGCTGGCTGACTGACTGACTGAATGAGTAATTGTTTGCTTACTATCTGATTGATTGATTGACTGGCTGACTGGATGGCTCGCTCGCTATATGGTTGGCTTGCTTAGTGACCGACTGACGGGATGGCTGGCTGACTGGTTTCGTGGGTCCACTGCCAAACCTGCAAGTGTTGACCAGCCAACCTCCCTCACGTCACCTCCCGACCTTACCTCCTCTTAACCTCTGTGTTTCTATGTGACTTCTCCTCAAGATTAACAGAATGGTCTGGTGTAAGTTTGGAGTATAGTAGGACGTACCTTCGAAAGATTATAATGACGACAAAAGGATTTACGAGTAGTTTAAAATTTTCAGTGTCTGTAGTTATCATTGTCTGTTCAGTAAAATTGTTTAGGATTACTTAAATTAAATAATAAGTATCATTAGCTATCAGATTTTTTTTTCTTTTTGTCTGTCTGTGTCTCTGCCTTTGTCTACCTGTCCTGTCTTTATGTGTGTCTGCCTTTCTCTCTCTCTCTCTCTCTCTCTCTCTCTCTCTCTCTCTCTCTCTCTCTCTCTCTCTCTCTCTCTCTCTCTCTCTCTCTCTCTCTCTCTCCATTTATGCCAAAATCCAAACCAAAGTAGATCGCATGAATAATAAATGTGACCCACTTGAGTAATTTAGTCAGCGCTCTTGTTTGACAAATATTTATCTTACTCTTTTTGTTTATCTATCTATTTATTTGTTTATTTGTTTATATATTTACCTATCTGTTTATTTATTTATATTTTGTTTACATTTTGACGTTCACATTATTTCGTGTTTTTTTTTCTTTTTTATTGTGAATTGATGGTGTTTGTTTACTTTGCTGTGCGTGATGAAAGGATTAGGATTGACTTAATTCTAGAGAGAGAGAGAGAGAGAGAGAGAGAGAGAGAGAGAGAGAGAGAGAGAGAGAGAGAGAGAGAGAGAGAGAGAGTGTGGTATGGTAGTAGTAGTAGTAGTAGTAGTAGTAGTAGTAGTAGTAGTAGTAGTAAGAGTTGTAGTAGTAGTAGTAGCAGCAGTGGCAGCAAACAGCAGCAATGAAATAAGTTACTGTATAATTTATTTTAGTATCAGTAAATATTGTTGCTATCATTATTGTGGTTGTCACTATTTATTCTACTATTTCTCCTGTTTCTTTTTCGGATGACGATTATGATGATGACAATGACGACGATGGGAACATATCATTAACAATAATAAGAACAGAAATTCAAGAAAAGGAGTTTATCTATACTGGAGTGGGCGACGTGCAGGTCTTGCTGAAACACGCCACGTAGGACAGATGTAATACGATTACTGAGCAGCTGTTTTGTGTCATTGTAGTACAGGTGCGATGGACAGACGCACCTCTTGCCTTACTTGTAGTGGCCGGCCTACACACACACACACACACACACACACACATAGAAGGGCACTTTTCCCAAGCTTTTCTATCATAAGTACTTAGTTTTTTGTTTTGTTTTTTTTTAATCTTTTAGTTGTTTCTTTAGTTCATCAGTTAGTTACTTAGTTGGTTAATTAGTCTGTTAGATAATAAGTTTGTTCGTAACGTATTTTATGTGTAATTAGTTTATTACTCAATCAGTTAATTACCAAATTAGTTAATCAAGGTGTTAAATAGCCATATTACAAAATTATTTAGTTAACTAGTTAATCTATTGGTTAGTTTCTTTGTTATTCCGTTAATTACTTAATGTGCTAGTTAGCCTGTTTGCTTGTCAGTCAGTACGTATGTTTGTTAGCCCTCTCACTGCGATACGGAAGAATTAACAGCACCAGAAGTAAAACATGAGATCTTTATAAACATTTACAAGAAAGAAGGGGATTTAAAACAATAGGTCTTGCGGTTTCTACCCATTTTAAAGATCGAGAGGGTGGCTATCGACCAAATAAAGATACCCTAGAGTGATTAGTAATTAAGAAAAGATGCACCAAAACGCAGTCAAAGAGTTAATCAATCTTATAAGTTATCACGGTGACGGCCTGTCCCTTGTATCATGTGGGGAAGGTGGTGACAGTGGCGGTGACGATGGCGGTACAGCCTGAAGAAGGGGAGCTTTCGAAAGAAGGTCTTGATGTGGTGGTGGTGATATTGATAAGAGTGGTTGGCAGTAGTGGTGATCGTTGGTGGTGATTGTGGTGATGGTGATAGTGTTGGTGATGGTGGTAATATGGGTGGTGGTGATGGTGGTGATGGTGGTGGTGTGATGAAGGAGTGAATGTTCTGACGCTGTTGGTATACAGGATGTGTGGGGATCTGTTTTACGACTGGTGGTTTTGCTGCTGGGGTTCATCCTCGTTTTCTTTGTATTTCCTTTTTTCATTTGTTTCGTCATACACTCACATTTATTTCTTTGTGTTTACTTCTGCTTATTTCTTGGTCATCTCCCTCAGCTGTTATTCATTATTACTTTAAGATTTACATTTCATTTCTTTCATCCTTGCCATTGTTATTTTTTTTTCTCCATAAGGAACATGAAAAGAGAAACCAATATTGTAGGGTTCTGATACATTAGCGGACTGAGCGACGAAGACTAAGCTTGATACAGTGACTCAAACCAAAGGAGTGACTGAAGAAGGAGC
>NC_087154.1:3977500-3985000 GCF_035594125.1 Scylla paramamosain
ACTCGGCGTAACAAATAGCGCCACTGTTCCCTCCCTGCAGCCAACACGCCCCTTGACAAGGCTGCCCACAACCTTCCCCGCCACGTTGATGGCCTCACACCAATCTTGTGTTCTGGAGCTCGACTAGTGTTGTGGTGCTGATGTTCACGCCATTCAACGTGTGTCAGCGCTGCACCTAAAGAGATGACAAGTATAGCCAGGCACCGGAGTGGGTAACCTGTCTCTCTTGTTCTTAATTCAAATGCAAGGCGCTCGAGTTAATTTTCAGTCGCCCTTGGAAACTCCACCTTTAAGGTACAGCAAGCAGAGCCAGACATGAATGAATGATCTACTTCTCTTTATCTTCATTATAATGCGCGATACTTAAGTTTATTTTTAGTCGCTCTTAGAAACTCACGGAGCATAGGGTTGAGTCGAGACGAGCGTTTTACTCGGTTATGAGAGGCCTTCCTTGAGATCTCTTTAGGGCAGCGTACAGCCAGACGTTGACTGCATCATTAATCTCCATAGAGAAAAAGTTCACGTGCCGCATTGCTGGCTCATGGAGGGCGAAAGGTCGCTGCTTCACGACACGTTTCACTCCACAGGGCGTCCCTTGCTGCATCACGGCCGCTGCGCTTAATACAGATTCCTGGCAAGCTTTAGAGGCCATTAAACGCATGAATGAAGGCAGTCTTGGTTATAAGCCAGGCAGGCATTACACATTCCACCACGGCAGCGTGAAATGCGACGTGCCTCTTCACTCTTGCGTTTTTGTGATGGAATTCGTTGTGAATCACAAGCAAATGAAAAGACAAAGAAACAGGCAGCATTATTATTTTTTATTTTACTTGATCTTGTAACAATTCCCATGCAATGTAAAGACAACTTATTGGCCAGAATTATTAAGCATTTACGTACTTTTATCCCGACTAGATGGGTGGATCTTCTTCAGGTTTTCAAGAGTGTACAATTGTAGTGATGGTTTGACGAGGATTCTTTACCATCAGTAGAAAAGAAACACGTATCAGAACATACTTTCGAAGTTCATTCTGATGAACATTACTCTTTTTATTTTTTTTTTGTAGAATACAAATCACAATTCAGTGACAAAAAAGTAAAACAAAATACGACCTGCTTCTCAACCTCAACGCTTTTTTATGGCGGATTTCAATGTTACTCTCAAAGGCATTGAAGCAACGTAACCTTTGTAAACTGGCGTCTAATGCGGGTGAAGCGAGATGCAGAACAGAACCTGCTGGTGGCGAAGACGAGGCGGCGGCGTGTCTGTGGGATCCTTGGAGTATTGGTACGTGCTGTGTCATTGCCACGACCCTCGCAAAACTGGTTAACAAAAAATGAGACACTGATAACAGAGTCAGAAGCACCAGTACTATAATGGATTCTTCAGCATCCGGAGCCTGGGAGTACTGGTTGCTGTGTCATCGCCGCGGCCCTCACAGACTGGCTCACATAAAAGCACACGATAATAAGAGACTTCAAAGCACTAGTATGATGGATTACTCAGTGTTGAGAAAGCTGGAGACTCGAAGGCAATACATACTATGACATGAAGCAGGAATTTCGTGCTATTTATTATTCTACTATGCTTTGTTCGTTTAAACTTCTCTCTTTTTTTCTTATGTTGTCCATCCACATGCGGAGAAGTAAAGGAAGACAGACGGACAAGAAAAGAAGAGGAAATAGAAAAGAAAAAAAGGAAGATGAAATAAAGAAAACAGCTAAATAATAAAACTAAATCAATCAAGGTTGCAAGCACGACGCACAAATTCTTTTTAAATCCCTCGCACTCATCATTTCTCCCACACACTGCTTGTCGCCATTCTATCCCTTATTTTAGCATTGAAGGGGCTATGGTGAAGGGGACGCTGCTTCTCCTGACCTTGAGCAGAGCAGTAATGGGTCAAGGCAGAAACTCATTTCACAGTCATGCTATGCATTTGAAATATTAATACGAGGCCCCCTAGAAGGTGTGAGTTTCCTGCAGCTGTTCTGAGGGAGGTAATACGTGATGGTTTCACAAACCGTGTGATGAATATAAATATAGGACTGATTTTAAAAGATTGTTTGTCTTTGGTTAACTGAGAGAGAGAGAGAGAGAGAGAGAGAGAGAGAGAGAGAGAGAGAGAGGAGAGAGAGAGAGAGAGAGAGAGAGAGAGAGAAGGTGGGTGGGGGTAACAGGATAGTGTTATTTTTGAAATACTCATTGATTAACTGAGTGACGGAAAAAAAATATATGAAATAAAAGTTGATTTTTTTACATGAAAGTCAAAATCTATCATATAAATTGCAATGATGAAAAAGAATGTATTACGTGAACTGGGCGTGCGAAAACTCTGTATCATATTAGGTGAAAATAAAATGATTTATTCTATGAACTGAAAGTAAGAAAATAATATAATGTATTGTTTGAATTTTAAAAATATATCATATGAATTAAAAACAAAAAGAAATTATGTATCACATTAATGAAATATAAAAGAAATCTCATGTAGAATAAATGAAACGAAAAATTAACATATGAATGGAAGGAAAGGTTAACTATATATCCTTTAAATTAAAAATATAAAAGAGATTATGTCGTACTACTTGTAAATTGAGAAATATTCCACTCATGAGTTGAAGATCAAATTGAAACGAATTATAGAATGAATTAAATTTAGGAAAAAAAAATCACATGAATTAAAAGTAAAAAAAAAAAGTGTATCGTATGAATTGAAAGTGAAAAGGACAGACTGAATAAAAGCGGTAGACTCTGATGGGAAGGTGAGAGCCGCGCCTGGTGAGTTTGAACGAGTCTGGCCGCCGCAGGTAGAGGCTCAGGTATCCAGGTCACCGCGGCTCAGGAAACCTTCAAATCCTACTGGGGAAAAAATTCGAGAAAGAAAAAAGAGATGAAAAGCTGCTAGACCACTCGAGGCCAAGTTAGATTTCCTCAAGTTTAGAAAATGGCTTAACCTTCCATTAACTTAAAACTGCCTTCCGAAAAAATCCACTTCCACCTGGGCACTTCCGAGCATGTAACCCTCCACCACCTTCCACTCACCAGCCATCCACCCACTCCCGTCTCCCTCCCACTCACCTAATTCCCTTCTCCCTCTCACCTGCACTCACTCCCCTCCCACTCACAGTTCCTCGTCTCCTCCTTTCCCTCGCCACCCTGCATCATTACTTATTAAAAATTTTTCTTTAGTAATTGCAATGTGACGATTCTGATCCGCTTATTGAATCTCTAATAGTCTGACCTCACTCGTGTAGAATGTAAGAGACAGGGAAATTAAAGCATGAGAGAGAGAGAGAGAGAGAGAGAGAGAGAGAGAGAGAGAGAGAGAGAGAGAGAGAGAGAGAGAGTCGTCACGTGATACCTGCCTACCCTCCGTCCCTCCCTGCCTGCCTGCCTGCCTGCTTCTCTGCTTGCTGACCTCACCCTGACCAAGGTAACAAGCCCACACCTGCTCCCGAGCCACACCTGGTCTGCTGCGCCCGTTCACTCACCGTCCCCTCCACCTACATTGAAGTTGGTGTCCTCCAAGCAGCCAACTCTCCAAATGTGCCCTGGATTTACCTAACAAGCCGTATACAGTCTTGTCAAGTGCCCCCAACCTAGAGTTTCAGGTGCAGTGGCCTTATTGCCCGATTGCCTCACCTGTCCTCAAGCCTCTTTACCTGAGACTCAGTTACTAGTTGGTCAGGTGGTCAGTGAGGTACAGTCAGTAGGGAGTTATGGAAGATCAAGAACAGGTGGATGTATTATAAAAGAACTACTTTGTGTTTGTAAAGGCTTAATGGGTTCTTGCAGCTTCCTTTACCAGAGACTCAGTTATCAAGTTGTCAGGAGTCAGTAGGGGCACAGAAGATTAAGGCAATTTTTGGATAGGAATGATAGGTGGACATTTAAATATGTACTAATATGTATTGTACTGGGACTGCCTCTTATTAGTGAAGGCCTACTAGGTTCTTGCAGATTTCCTTGCATCCTTGTATCCTTGTGTCCTCTTACTCTTACCTCAAACGGAACGGAATTTTTTGCTAAATACTCCGAGTCTTGTTTAGCAATTTCCACGTCCACGCGATTAAGTTATTAATTAATAAAATTGACTTCCACTATGCAAAGTTTCCTCTTCTCTTCTCTTCTTCCTCCAACGGCACGTGCATTTTTTTTTCTTACCTCTCTCCCATTACTGTCTTCATTATTTCCCATGAAGATTCAAGTACCGTTCGTGCAAAGGTCGTGTTGGTATAATTATAATCTTTACGAGAGTATTGATCTTACGGCAACTGTTGTGTTTCTCTCTCTCTCTCTCTCTCTCTCTCTCTCTCTCTCTCTCTCTCTCTCTCTCTCTCTCTCTCTCTCTCTCTCTCTCTCTCTCTCTCTCTCTCTCTCTCACTACATGAACACACTTTATCCATTAACTTTCCTCTCTTACAAGATTTTCACGGGTTGGTGCACTCGTCCTTCTCTGTGTTGGTGAGAAGGAAGAAGTGAGTTGGCCTAAGAGTAAGAGCGGTGCATTTCGCCTGCTGCCTCACGAAGTACCATCACCACCTGCGTCAGCTGAAGCACAATGGCCACAGGGATTCAAGTGCTTACTCACGCCGCGATCAAGTCCTGTCCGCATTTTATTGTCACACATGGAAGGTGGAGGAGTATAAGAGAACGCAGACGGCAGCAGAGTTTTATGTACTTATGGAGCTGTTTCGGTTAGACTTCACTGTGAAACCTAAAGTGAGAGGCGTAAAGGCGAAGGAAAAGGTGTGTGAGGTAATGGAGTAGGAGGAGGAGGAGTAGTATAAGTAACCAAACCTCAAAAGTGTGTAATTTAGAAACCATCTTATAATACAATCAGGAAAAGTTTTCGTGTTCCATTCACCAATACATTGCGAGTTTTTTTTTTATTTGTTTAATTTGTTTTTATATGTTTATTTGTTTATTTATTTATATTTCTTGTTTATTTACTTGTTTATATACTTATTTATTTTCTTTCTTTATTTATTTATTTACCTTTTTGTTTTTGTTTATTTTTTTCCTCTCTTTTTTTTTTTTTTGCTCCTTCCCACAATCCACATTTAGCAAAGGCTCCGCTTTTGTCCACCAGCACTGAGCTGAGTCACCATTTGTTATGCTAAGGAGGCTGCTCACCAGATCACCCTCTCCCTTGCTCACCCTCCCCGATGCTCACGACTGCTTAATGCACTTTTCTCGTCCATCTCCCCGAATACTCTCTCTTCCGTTAGCTCGGCCTCCACCTCTGCCTCGCTTTCTTTGACATTCCTCCCGTGCCTTGCATCATTCGGCCTCTCCCTCCAGCCCCGCCAGTCTTGCTTCCATGCCCGTACATAGACGTTTTATCGCCTCACCAGCCTTGTCCTTAAGAATTCACTGTCTGTTTCTTTGTTTAGGAGAAAACTTATTGCGTGTTTCTCTCCACTGCTTTGTCTTGCCTCCGTGTCTTTGAATAGAAAGACGTTTTTATTATCGAACTAACCTTGTTTTCTTTAGAATTCTCTGTTTTCTTCTCTGTTTTAAACTGATTTTTTTTTTTCGTTGTCTCTTTTTTTTAATCTTCCATTCTTGTTTCCATGTCAAGATGTGGGAGTTTTAGCAATAAACTAACCTTTTTAACGTTATTCTTTAGATTTCTCCGTCTTTTCCTTTATTTTAAGCTTTTTTTTTCGTTTGTCTCCCATTCCTACTTCCTTTTCTGTACATGGGCCTTTTAACGCCACATTAACCTCTTTTCTGTGCAGTTTTTTTTTTTTTTTTTATCCATGTCCTCTCCTTTTTTTTTTCTTCTGCAGAATTTTGTGGGTCTTCTTTTGTTTCCCTTTGTCTTCCAGTCCCGTTCCCATAGCGGTTCTTTTTTTTCTGTTTAAGCAAATTTACATGTTTAAAGCTACATTTTTTTTTTTTTTAGCTATTCAAAAAGCCTACATATATAACACATAAAAACAAAAACAACATATAAAAATATATATCTTACTGTACATGGGAATTTATACACAAATAGACACATTATATACAAGCACTAGTGTGATGCTTGTTTGTTTGTTTGTTTGTTTTGACACTTGTTTCCAGCAAAATTAAGTGCCATATCTTTCATTCCATTCATTTTGCAGTCATATTTCCATTTATTATCAAAGGATTCAAACGTCCCGCTTCTTGAAACTTCACTCGATCACTTAATAAAAAAAAAAGTTCTTGTTTCTTCAGGTCACGTTTCATTCTCACTCCACAAAGATGGAATCGATATTCGTTTGATGAGTGAATGTCAGTCCATCATTACATCAGCGTCTTCTCCTTCTTCTCTGCTCCACTAACCTTACACCGCCATCATTTTGACACTATTACAGTATTTTTGTGCATTTTCACATTGTTCTCTCCTCTTCCTCCTCCTCCTCCTCCTCCTCCTCTTCCAACTACTACTACTACTAATACTACTACTACTACTATTCCTCCTCCTCCTCCTCCTTCTCCTTCTCCTCCTCCTCCTCATCATCATCATCATCATCATCATCATCATCATCATCATCATCTTCTTCTTCATTCTTCTCCTCCTGGTCGTCATTTTCAACAAAGGACTCACACGATGCTGCTCTCTAACTGCTTCCTGCGGTACTTTTCCGGGAAGAGAGATGGTCTGACAGGAGCCTCCCTCTTGTATTCTGTCCCGTCCTCCCACACGTAGTTACCAGATGTCCTAACCAACACGTCTCCTGATATCTGAACTTCATTATCTTTATCCTCATCTTCTGCATCCTCATGTGGGCTTGCATGGTTCAAGTTGTATGGAAAAATATGATCAAGAAATACGTAATAAAAGCTGAAGATATTTCCCTTAGATATTTTTTTTTTATGTGATAGAAAAAAAATCAGAGGAATGATGCCCAGCCGTTTCCCATGCTTTACATAGTATCTTGACATGATATTCAGAGAGATGAGAAAGAGAGAGGCGTGAATATGTGTGGTGAATAAGTAAATTAATTAATGAATAAGTGACAGAGATAAATTTTAATGATAATATTGTGATGGTGAAATACAAATAGATATTGATAAATGCAAATGTATACAGATAACCAAATAAACAAATACATATAGCAATATCGCTTTTTTTCAATTGAAAGCAGAATCCTTCAAAAAAAAAAGTTGAAACTATAGAGAAAAACAAGCTTAGAATGTGCAACTTCATGTGGCGGTCAAGCAATGATATAATAAGTGTAAACTGTGTGTGTGTTTCTCTTTCGGCAAAAAGTAGGTAAGTAGTGATACATGTTTAAGTTTTTTACTTGTCTTTTAAACTGCTTGTTATTTTACTTATTTACGATCGGCTGTTATTTTTAATGTTTCTGTTTATTACTTTGTTGTAGGTTTTTATTAGTGGTGTTTTTATGTATTACTTTTCATAGATTATTATTTGTCTTGGCAATATTATTTTTTACCCATTGTTTACTCATCTACACCATTACTCAAGAGTCATACGTCACGACGCCACAACTCAGCCA
>NC_087154.1:3987500-4005000 GCF_035594125.1 Scylla paramamosain
TGGGGACTCGCGGCACCACTTATCAGCTGTGGAGAGCCAACTTTCTCATGATATCGTCACCTATGCGACTGTAATAACTAAGACTTACGATGTCCATTATGAAGATTACGATGATGTGCGGCTGAAAAATCCCCCAACGCCAGTATATCCTTGCAAAAAAAAAGATAATAGTAATAAGAATTTAAAATTAAAAACGCTGGATTCACAATGGAATGAGTGTAAGACTACGATTGTTCTTACATATCACCTTAACCTGGCTGTTATTTAAGGACAGTATGATAATTGTTAATTTATTTGAGAAGTTCTAAACGATTTTACTGACAGAAAATAAAAGAACAGAGTATTGACTATGACTGTACTTCCATATCACATTAAATCAACTATTCCTTTGACAGCTAGTAAATGACAGCATAACAATTTCAGAGAGCGAAGGCAAACGTACAGGCACTCAAATATTTTTAAAAACTAGATTACTTAAAGGTATGATATGAAAGTACCCCACAAAACTTGCACTAGACAATGTACAGACCCTAGAATATTTGAAATACTCAATTAATTAGACCCTTCTTTTCATTCCACTTCATAACGCCATGAGAAGCAGTACCAGAAACTTTTTCCCTTGGCACGAGAGTTGAGGCTCAAGGCGCGACCTACCCAACCTGGACTCCCCGCCGAGGACACCGTAAAGGGAAGAGTAGGAACCTTCTATGTTTGAGTCAAGGAACGTGACGTGCTCCCTCTTACTCGTACCGTTCCTCGCTGGTCAGGACCGCGGCACGTATATCTGAGTGTCCGTACACACGCCCGCACACGTACCCAAACACAGCCCTGGCGGTGCTCACCCATATCAATGCCTAACTTGGTGCGTCCTCTCGTGTATTGAGGGAGTGGTGACCGCCGCCTTGCCTTGATCATGCCGTGTGTGTGTGTGTGCGTGTGTGTGTGTGTGTGTGTGTGTATGTGTGTGTGTGTGTGTGTGTGTGTGTGTGTGAGAGAGAGAGAGAGAGAGAGAGAGAGAGAGAGAGAGAGAGAGAGAGAGAGAGAGAGAGAGAGAGAGAGAGAGAGAATAAGGCAGCCTTGACCCTTATTATTTAATTATCACCGCACTTTTAGTATCATGTGTTGATTAGAGACGTGTATTTTTATGGCCTTTCTCGGATCAGAAAGGTGCTCATACACACACACACACACACACACACACACACACACACACACACACACACACAGAGAGAGAGAGAGAGAGAGAGAGAGAGAGAGAGAGGGTCATATATGGTATAGCAGCATTGAGATAACTACCACTACGCATATATCATTCCTGTCATCGTTTTTCGTGCATGAAAGCCTCGCAGTGCCTCCCTCTCCCCGCGTCCTGCACGTCGCCTTAGTTAGAGACACCGCTCGGGAGTCTTGGAGCATAGCAAGTGTCTCGCTCTGCTCCCTCATGCAGAGTCCACCTCGGCGCTCATTCATTACGCCGCGTCGCGATGAATTACCCGCCTGGAGAAAGTCGCACCCTGATGCAAATATCGCCGCTCAGAGCCCTGGTGTTGTGGCTGTAGTGGTGGATTTATTACCTCGCTACAGGAGGCAGATGCTGTAATAGGGTTTGTTCATGTTATTCATATGACTTCTTTTGTTTATGCTTGTATGTAATTCAGGAAACTTTGTTATTTTTTTCTATCTTATTTATTTTTTTTTTCTCTCTCTCTCCTTTTCAGCTCTCCTTTTTAGTCTCAGTCAGTCCTCTTCTCCACTCTACCTACTTTGTACACACTCCTACTCGTCACCCGCTACTATTCCATAATTTTCACGCATCTTTATTTATGTTCCTGTTCAACTCAATAAAATATATATTATTCCTCGATTCACTTCCTTTCTACCTCTGCTTTGCTTTTATCTCCTATCCTTTCCCCCCTCTGTTCCATCTACTTCTTACACACTTCTACTCGTCACGCATTACTTTTTCATACTTTCCACACCCTTTTTATTTATGTTTTTTTTCTTCACATCTCAGTACATTATATTCTTATTATCACCCGTTTCTTTAGTTTTCCTTTCCTCTTTCCTATTAGTTCTACTCATTAACAATTACTTTTTAATACTTTCCACACATATTTTTTTATTTATGTTTCTAATCAGCTCAGTAAACTATTTTTTTTCACTTTTTTTTTTGTTCTACTCTCCTGTCTCTTATCTGTTGCACTTTCTATTCTACCTACTTTGCACACACTCCCAAACGTTACCCAGTACTCTTCCAATCTTCCCATACAACTTTTTTTTCTTCTACATTTCTATTCAGCTCAGTAAACTATATATTATTTCTCTTTTTTTCACTCTTTTTTTTAGATTTCCTTTACTGCCTCCTGTTCGTTCCGCTTTCTATCCTACCTACTTTGCACACACTCTCACACGTCACCCATTAGTCTCCCATACTTTCCACGCAGCAATCACCCCATACTTGGCACCTGGCATTCACTAACCACTCACTAACCACGTTGATACTTGACGCAGTTTGCACGTAAATAATACCAGGTGGCGGTGACGCAAAATAGAAGAAAGGGATGTTCTTGCAATCAGAGGCCACTCCTATTTTTAATAAGTATTGCAAGTGAATCTTATGTTTGCAGCATTAGTCTCCCTCCAGAATCTTAAATATTAGTATGTTTTTTTTTCTCCTGGATGAGATGAAACATTGTTACACTTATTCCTATCCTGATGAAGATTTCTTTCCTGTATTTTGTCTCGCTCATTCTGACAAATTCTGCCATCACAGGACATGGAGACAGTAACACAACCTTTAAATGATGCTTTTATTCACTTGTTGGTTTGCATATTTCCTTGCTATAAACGTGCATAAAATTTACTTCATTCCTACCAAAACCATTATTTAATTAGGCAATACCTAGTTATTTTTATTTGGATAACCCGGTGTCTTGTAATTAAGTTAGAACAAAAGAACATAAGAACGTAAGAAAATATTGAAAGCCATCGGGACTGCGTGCGGCAATCATTGTATGAAACATGGCTGCCTATTTCAACTTATCATCCTCATTCATAAATAATCTTCCTTTTTTCTAAATAGATAAATTTCTCTAGTCCTTAATGAATCGGCACTAGCAATCTGATTACTGATTTTATTCCATTCATCTACTTTATATTCCATTCACCTACCTTACATTCCACTCATCTACCAGAGGTTTAGGTAGAAAAACAACGTTACATTGTTGCACGTTTCAAGACAAGAGAATACAGAGATAGTGAGAGCATCAGTCTGTGGCAATATCACCCTGTTGACCTCAGTTGACTAAAATACTATGACAGACTTGGCCTGGGTGTCAAGGCCTTTCTCTGTAGGTCAGATGGTTAAGTCTCTATTTGTACCGAAGGTCGCACGTAGGCTTGTTTGTCTATGCTGGTGAAATTATGTGTCCTTTGTTAAATCTGCCTTTATTTATGTGCATTTCATATTGTTTTTGTCGTTGTTGTTGTTGTTGTTGTCATTGTTGTTGTTGTTGTAGTTGTTGTTGTTGTTGTTGTTGTTGTTGTTGTTGTAGTTGTTGTTATAAACTTTGGCAAAGACATAATGATTAAGCATTCTATTCATATTAATACATTTATTTTTCTATTCATTGATTTATATTCTTTTTTCATCGTGTGTGTGTGTGTGTGTGTGTGTGTGTGTGTGTGTGTGTGTGTGTAAACAAAATTCTGAACAACTAAAAAATTAAGAAGTAGCAAAAGAATAACAAAACAAAAACACTAGAAGACTGAAATATAAATAACACTACCATTTTTAATTTTGTGCCTTCCTATAAAGCATTCTAACACAACCCTCCACTCTCCCAGACACATGCTCCCCATCCTTGTGCACCTCTCACCACCTCACTCTCCTAGGCCATCAAATATCTTCTCCCCACACCTGCCATCTCGATAAAAACCGGGTAAGACGGCATAAGGTGTCTCAAAGCTTCATAACCAAGCTTCTCTTGCCAAACCCTGATAGAGATGAGCCGAACAGTTCACTTTTTTGTGTCAGAAATTGCTACCCCGAACACAGATTATGGAGAGTAAAAGTAGCTACTCCCGCTGAGGAACATATAGTAGAACACGAGGATGAATACCTGAGCTAATGTACTCGTATTTAGTTTTTGGTGTGAAATGTGGCCAGGCAAGGCAAGGCAAGGCAAGGCAGGGCAGTGTAAGGGGTTGGTAACTGTGTCACGGGCGACGACACGGGCAAAAAGAAACTCTGGCGCCAACCCTCCGTTGATCCCGTTATAAAAAGATGAATAAACTATTAAATAAATTCCCTCGTACTACCACCACCAAAGAAGTACACTGATGAAGAGGCGAGCAGGGGAGGTCGCTGGAGAGGAGGGGGGAGGGGAAGGCAGCAGGGAGCAAGGCCGCGCTGTGCCCAAATAGAGCGTGCGACAAAAAAAAAAAAAAAAAAAAAAAAAAAAGTAATATTGCCGCAATAATGCACGTGGGAAAGAATGTCAAGGTGATGTGGATCGTTTCATTGTTTACTCTTAGCAGGAAGTGAGAGTTGCAGGACGTGGCGGTGGTGGTGGTGGTGGTGGTGGTGGTGGTGATCTGGTAGAAGGGAGAATACAGGGAGGGACCAAAGGAAAGTAGAAAAAATTTAATCGGCTACACCATCAAGCCAGAAAGTAGCACAAGGTACTAATGTGTTATGTGTCCGTGTGTGTGTGTGTGTGTGTGTGTGTGTGTGTGTGTGTGTGTAAGTAAGTAAGTAAATGTTTATTGCTAATAACAATGTCAATACATAGTTATATAATACGTACAAATTACATATATACATTAGCCACGGTCCGTCGAGCCGTAGCTCCTTGACGGACGTTTTTATGAAATTGAAATACCATTATGGTAACAAACATGCATGCCTGAATAAGATAATAAAAAACTATATCAGATTTTATGTGCGAAGGAAACAATAAATACAACAGGAACAAAATATAAGTTGTAGAAATTTACATGAAACTCAACCAAATCTACCAAATTTGGAGAAATTATGAAAAGCAATGATATGACAACAAATAATTTTAGAACAATAAAAGACTTACACAAGAATATAGATACTGTTGTGAGATCAGACAAGCCTTAATTTCCTTTATATATATATATATATATATATATATATATATATATATATATATATATATATATATATATATATATATATATATATATATATATATATATATATATATATATATATATATATATATATATATATATATATATATATATATATATATATATATATATATATATATATATATATATATATATATATATATATATATATATATATATATATATATATATATATATATATATATATCGAAAGTAGTAATTGTAAGAAGATTTTTTTTTTTGTCGAGGTAGACTATTGAAAAGTTTAGGCCCAGAACTAGTGACTTTTTTTTTTTTTTAATTATGTGTTTCTAAATAATGGACAGATTAGATTAATGTTATTATTTCTAATATTTACAACATTGTCAGATAACTTGAATATCGTGCTTTGTTTCTGATTTTTAAATATTAGCAATAACATGAAATATTCGTGAATATGTGTGTGTGTGTGTGTGTGTGTGTGTGTGTGTGTGTGTGTGTGTGTGTGTGTGTCTTTGGGGGGGAGGGTGTCATTCAGGCATTAGATTAGTGAGGACACTTACAGATAGAGAGAGAGAGAGAGAGAGAGAGAGAGAGAGAGAGAGAGAGAGAGAGAGAGAGAGAGAGAGAGAGAAGGAATGAAGGAAAAATATAATGCATTTGAGGATTGTATTTCACTTCTTCGGCTGAAAATTTACACTATACTCCCAAGAAAATATTGTTAGTATATTAAATCGTATTATAATTCACCTGCTTACAAGTCTTGAGATTAATAGGTTTTGTTATTAATAGAAAATAGTCCTTTCATCTGGTGCATAAAGTGTTACCTGAAACTTGGATGTCCTCGCAATAGTGGATGAATTGCTTCTCCCTGAAAATGTTTGATTCATTTCCATAATCTACTGTTACCGAGAAGGACGAAAGGTTATATCTTCTGTCATTACCAGGTAAACTTTATCCTTTTCATTAATAACCTGCGATGAACAAACACCATTATGAGTTTCTGAATAAATGTAACAATTTCAAATTTAACAATAACAGTCTCAGTGTGTTTTAATAAGAAAGTTATAACGTAGAGTCAGTGTTTCCTTCACTGGCGGGTATCAAGAAAGGCCTAGCTCCTTATATCCTTCAGTTAATGGTTCACTGTTTTCTCATGGTTTATTTGATGTGTTTTGTTGTATCGTTAGTGGCTTACGTCACTAGCGATAGTCTTGTGTATTTTTTTTATTATTGGCATGTGAAGGAAAAGCGTATCTATCTGTGTTTTTCAGTTAATGGTTTATTGTATTGTTCAGGGTTCATTTGACTGTTCCGTTGTATCGTTACTGTTGCAAGTCACTGGCGATGATTTCGTTTTTCTTCCTTCTTTTTCTTTTTTTTTTTCTTTTCTTTTTTACATTGATGTTTGTTAAGAAAAAAACTAAATGCACATATGCTCCAGTAAATGCTTCGTTGTATTGTTCATGGTTCATTTGACTTTCGTTGTATCGTCTGTGTTTCAATTCACTGGTGTTGATCTCGTTTACTTATCTGTTTATTTGTTTTTGTTTTTAATGATGTTTGTTAAGAAGAACCTAATAATTTATATTTTTCATTTACTAGCTCGTCGTGTGACCAGTACTTGAGGTCACTGGCCAGGCTGGCCTTGTGTGGATACTTAACGGCGCCGAAGCTAAACACATTATGCAACTGAGCAACACAAACACCGCTTTCTTCCCGCATATGAAGTAACGAGAATACCTTGCCTAGGTCACTTTCACGTTCTTGATACTGGAAGTTTTCTCTGCCTTACTTGATTAAAAGTTACCGAACACCGCTCCAGTTTTCTCCCACACAGGTTTGACGACTCTGATTTGAGAAGCCGTTTCATATTACGTAACTGACACATTAACCCATTCACTACAACAGCCAGTGCCTAAACTCCATGAAATCACCTACTGTTAGTCAAAATGGAGTAAGTAAAGATATAATTACAGTAAACAGTTACGCAGGAATGATTACACATTACCCTTGATTACACAAAACATTATCATAAACTCAGTATTCTAACGATATCCAGAATAAAGTCAAAGTGATCCATGGTACTGAAAGAATTGACTTTGTATTCTTAAACATTCCAGTGCTTTATCGCCATTCTTTTCAACAGCCTCTTTTCAAAGTTATTGGAGTTTTCAAGTTTAGATGGTTCCAGTGATAGATTAACGAGGATTTTGGATCATGAATGGAAAAAAACACACATGAGAACCCAGATAATCGTCTCCGTGACCTTTAAAAACAGTCCTGAAAAAAGAACAAAGCGTCAGAATCCCATAACACTACCAAAACAGCTCTCATTTTCCTCCGACACACGTTAAACGACTCTGTATTGAAACGGTTTCAATTTACGTAACCGACCCATTGCGTGAACTTAGTCCGGATGAAGGTGGCTGGTTGCGGAGGAAATGCTACCGGTTTTAGTCAGTCGGCTGCAGACTTCTCTGAGGTGCCTTGTACGTGTGTTTATTGTGACGTATTTTGGAGTGCATATTTGCTACGTATGGGCAATGAGTTGAGGAAGAACATACAGCAGATCTACTGGCCCTTACGTGACTCTGATAAATTATACAGTGAGAGACGCAAGGTGAGATTAGATTTTGTTTACGATGGAAGGTAAATGTATACGTCCTTTCTTTTCTTTGCTTCTTGCTTTAGTCTTAGTTGGTTATTGGAAGTTGTATAGGTTAGTTTAACACTGACTCAGACAGAAAGACAGACAGACAGACAAACAGACACAGACAGACAGACAGAGAGACAAAAGCAAAGAAAAACACAGTCAGATAGAAAGACGGACAGGCAGACAGGCAGACAAACAAAGACAGACAGACAAACAAAGACCATTTTCTAACCTCTCTAACTCATCCGTCTCCGCTACTCCACCAGAAATGGTCAAATTAAAAAAATATAACATAAATTATCAAACTCCTTTTTTTTTTTTTTTTTTTGTCTCACAAATAGAAAAGACAGATGTTGACCTTTAACTGAATTACGGCACATTTTCTCCGGCCCTGTAATTTCCCTTGTAAACACACACACACACACACACACACACACACACACACACACACACACACACATGTAGCACAATCAGAAAACCAGACCGACTAGACTTACTGGACTCCGTAAATCATCTGTATGTGTGTGTGTGTGTGTGTGTGTGTGTGTGTGTGTGTGTGTTGCCGTGGTGGTGAATTACTTGTTGAGCGTTATAGTGACAGTCATGCGTTTCTTTTTGATGGTGATGATAGTGATGGTGATGGTACTGATGTTATACAAAACCTGTTCGAATAGCTCTCTCTCTCTCTCTCTCTCTCTCTCTCTCTCTCTCTCTCTCTCTCTCTCTCTCTCTCTCTCTCTCTCTCTCTCTCTCTCTCTCTCATCCATTATATACCATACTTTTTCTTTCTTTTTTTTTTTTTCTTGCTATCAAAGACTTTCATACTTAACAATTTTATTTGCCGCATCATTGATTACGTTTTTATCTGCACAAGTGTTTACGTTGTTGAAAGTCTTCCCATTTGACTTGCATGAAGAATTTAAAACACCTATGTAACCTGTTTTGAGTCCCGCAGCAGAGAGGAGAGAGGGAAGAAGGAGAAGGAGAAAAGGAGATGGTGAGAAGGAGGAGAGAGGGAGAAGGGGAAGAGAGGAGGAGAGAACTTGGAGGATTGTAAGCAAGGCACACACACACACACACACACACACACACACACAAGTACATTCCTCAACGTCTTGCAATAAAGAATATGATTACACTTCAAAATATTGCGTAGAATGAAGTTTGCTTGCCCCACTGAAGTTTTTATAATAATAAGATGAAGAAGAAGAAAGAGGAGGAGGAAGAGGAGGAGGAGGAGGAGGAGGAGGAGGAGGAGGAGGAGGAGGAGGAGGAAGAGGAAGAGGAAGAGAAGGAGAAGAAGATGAAAGAGAAGGAGGAGAAAAATAGTAATAATTAGAAGAAAATAAAAATAAACTATGAAAATAAAAATAAATATAAAAGAAAATAAGAATGTTTACATATAGAAAAAAAATAAATAGGAAGGAGGATAGAAGAAGGCCCAAATCAATAAAAGGTAGTAGAAAATATAACTAAATATATTGAATAATATCAAAATAAATAAAGATGGAAGAAAAAAATAGAGATAGGAGAAAAATAAAAATGAATAAATAAATAAACGAACAAGCAAAACAAGACAAAAACAAAGAAAAATTAACAGCAAGGAAGATAAAAGACAGAAAAAGAAGAGAAAGAAAAAATTTACATGGAATACATTGGATACACTTTAATATTTCCAAACACACTTTTCATTGCACTTTACCCAAAGGCACACACACACACACACACACACACACACACACACACACCAATACAAACACAGACACTCATAAAAAAATAGATAAATAAATAAAAAAAAAACAAAGAATACGAAGCAAACACAACAAAAACAATTAAGTACATGAACAAATCTACACCACTCTTAACCTACCTGACATTGGCCCTTCTGATGGCTCGTGTTTGGATGGCGAGGCGAGGCAAGAAAAAAATGCAAAAAAAAAAAAAAAAAAGATAATAATAATGTGTGTGTGGAGGCGAGTTGTGTACAGTGAAGTGAGTCCTTTTCTCGTGTCCTGAGTCATGGGCGGCGTCTTGAGGTGGAAGTGAAAGTATTGCAGCCACTTTGTTCACGTGTCCAGGATGTGATGTACTCGTGTGTGTGTGTGTGTGTGTGTGTGTGTGTGTGTGTGTGTTGTTGTTGGGGTTTGTTTTATGCTGACGTGTTTTGGTTTTACTTGCCTTATTTTTTTTTTCATTTGTTATTATTATTTTATGGTACCTTAAAATCAGAATGCATGTTTTTTTTTCTTTTCAAGGCTTTCTTTCTTCTTTTTTTTCATTATTTTGGAATTCCTAATGTACAGGATTATTTGCAAAGCAGTTATCAATAAGCTACTACTACTACTACTACTTTTACTACTACAACTACTACTTCTACCACTACTACTACTACTACTACTACTACTGAGAGAGAGAGAGAGAGAGAACTACTACTACTACTACTACTACTACTGAGAGAGAGAGAGAGAGAGAGAGAGAGAGAGAGAGAGAGAGAGAGAGAGAGAGAGAGAGAGAGAGAGAGAGAGAGACAGAGACAGAGACAGAAACAGAGAGACAGAGACAAACAACTTTTATGCACATCCATTCATATCTACACAACAACAACTCTTCTGCACAAAAGCAAAGAATCATCAGCATCAAGGAATCATATTAAGATGTCAGTTCAAGTCTTCTTCCTCCTGTCGCCAATTTGTCTTTTTTTCTCCTCCTTTGTGCTGCCGTGACGTTAATGTCGGAAAGTGACCCGCTTTGAAAGGCCCCTGACCTCCCTTGTGGCCCGCGTGCCCCCCATGACCTGCGTGGGGTGTGGGATGGCAGGTGAGATGACCCCTTCACCTCCAGAATCACTCACCTGTGCTGATCTGGAACGTCCTGGATTTGTTACCTTTTAATTTCCAGCAGTTTTGGTTTTATTGTTTTTTTTTCGTATTTTAATGGTTTCAATGTTTTATTTTATGTATTTTGATTTCCATCAGTTTTTTTTATTATTACATACTTTTTTGTATATTTTATTCGTATATTCTTTTCAAATTTCAGTGTTTTGTATTTTTTTTTCTTACGTTCAATTCCCATTAGTTTTGGTTTTATTATATACATTTTAAGATTCTATTTGCATTTTTTTTTTCCGGTTTCACCATTCTTTTATCATTATTATCATTATTTTTAAGTTTTCTTTAGTACACGTTTCTTTTCTTGTGTGTGCATGTGTTCATTATTCTTTATTAGGTTTTATTATAAGCTTTAAATTTACATTCGCATTATTCTCGGTTTCCAGTATTCTTCATTTTTTTCCATTTGATTTTCTTTTTAACCAAACTTTTACCCGTTTTCCTGTGTTCAACATTATAATCATATTGTCTTTCTGTTTAATTTGATCATGCTCGTTAAAATTTTACTTATAGTTTTGCATTCGGTATTCTTTTCTTTTCCTTTATTTTAATCGTGATCAGGTTTCCCCTTCTACGATTTCTCGGTCATTACTCCTACAAATTTATGTGCAAAAACTCTCCTAAAACTGTCTCGTTCCATTAGTGCAGCCTTGTCAAACACTTAGGAGTATGTCACATAATATTCCTGCATTTCTGGCCAAGTTACACACTCACCTTACCACCTAACCTTCCTTTTAATTCTTATGTGTTTCCTCTATTCTTTGCTATTTTTAACAGTCGCTAGTGGGTTATATAAAAGGTTTTCAAGAGTATTTTCATGATTCTAGTGGTTTAACAAGGATCCTTCATCATGTATAAGGAAAATTCTCGTGAAAAGCTAACAGATCATCTCTACAGCCTTTTAAAAACTGTTCTGATGAAAGACAAAAGCGTTTTAGAATACGTGGTCATATCTACGCCTTTACATAACCACCTAATCAAAGCCACATTGTCGTACAACTACCTAATCACCCAACCTATTAGAACTACACCTTCATCTAACCATTTATGGACAATTAAGCCTTCACCTGTTCAACTGTGTATGATTTTAATTGTGGAGGGCATATACGAGTAACGCTCTGTATTTTGCTCACATATGTATGCCTAGGAAGATATTACACCTTCACCTGTCACCTCTCTCACCGTGAGAAGATTACTTATCTAGTTTTATTACAAGTGAATGGGCTACTTTCTTCCTCTCCCATTCCTCGCTCTCATTCCCCTCACTCCTCTCCTCGCTCGCTCTACTGACCCTCTCCTTCCTCTCCTTTAATTACACTTTCATTTATCAGCACTTCCCCCTCCTCTCTTCGTATTCCAGTCACGTTATTCCGTATGAGGCGTTCATCCTGATCCCAGCCCTCCTTCTATGCCGGCACCTCACCAAGTCGACCTCCTGTACGCCATCAGTGTCTGGACTAGCTTACACAGAACGCCAGGCGATATGCAGTCGATCACCCTTGATGAGCGTTTGTTCCTGCCTCATCAGCGTCTAGGAATGAGTCATTAGTATCTGTCTTTGGTTATTTCCTTCTCTCGCTCCTGCTTTTGCCCGCAGTGTTGTATAAGTAGGTATTAGTAAAGATCAGCAGGAGGTACACTCTGCAGGGATTACTTCATTTGGCTCCAGTGGTGTGAGATGAATTACAATGAGGTTTTGCAAGTCCCTCAAAGTCCAGTTAATAATTAATTTTATTCTGATTTGTTTTGCTGTTAATGTTCAGTGACATAAGTTCTCACCGCATCAAACAGATTCGTTGTAAGAACACGCTGTATAAAGCATCAATATTCCACCACATTTCCCGTCCCATTAGTGGGTCAGCCCGGGTAACCTCGCGCGACCTCCCGCCGAGAAACAAAGGAAATTGGAGAAAGGGAAACCAAGGCAGCCAGTAGTTAACATTCTCAAGGAAAACTCCTGCCCACGAGGAAAACAGACCAATATTTAGTAAGCGTGGGCATATGATTACTTGTTAGTGAATGATGTATATAATACTCGAACATACCCAATGGCTCGTTTCGATTTGCTCGCTTTTCGCGGTGTCTACTGCACGAATTCGATACCCATCGGGACAAGATCAACATCACCATTCGTTCTCAAGACGAGACTGATTCTGTAACCAAACACCTCCACACCTCACACCAGGAAGGCTTTTATATTCTGAGGACATGAGTACTACGAACGCATGTCTCTGTATTCCTTGCGTGTCATGAGTGGTAATTGAATAGGGCGAGGAATCAGAATATTTGTACCACCCTGTCCTCCTCAGTTCCTTCCTGCTGCGTCTTGAATTAAAAGAAATAAGAAAATATAATATATAATCGAATTCATATATTTTTTTTTACCATTATTATTGTATCATTATATTCCTTTGTGCCTTTCATACACTAAACCAGGTTGTAAGCAGGTCTGGCCATAAAAAAAAAAAAGTAAAGAGAAAGGGAAAGACAATGAAGAAGAACCAGTTTTGAGGCGGAGGTAGGCGTAGTGATGGTTGTGACGCCTCTTGCTAAGCGGGACACAGGTTGGGTAAGGACAGACACACGTGGACAGAGCTGCAAGGGGTCGCTGGTGGGTTGCCTCACCGATGTGTCAGATATCCATCGAGAGCAAAAGTAGGTAGTTAGCGTGTAAATAAAAAAATAAAAAAAAAGTGATCGTACGGAAATTGAGAGATGTTCATATTGAGATTATTTCTTTCTTTCGTTCATAAGAAAAATGTGTTTACGTTCTGCAGTGAATTAGTACACCTAGAAATACTATTTATGTATTCCCTGCTTGGTAAGTGACTGCTTGACTTAAGAAAGAAAAGAAAATAGATCTCCCATAAAAATTTAGGCCCATATCATTAAAAGCAACCCAGCCACTTGACGGGTAGGAAACTGTAGTCCAAGATCATATAGATAAAAAAAACACTACGTACTCTAGAGCTTCCCTTCTAAGATCCTTGCCACAGTACCTTTTCAGAAACTCGTAGGGAATTATAACTATTCCTTGCAGGCTATGAGTGACAGGGAAAAGGTTTACTTAATACAACCTTTAATCTTCACCACTGACTTCCATAGATTTTCAAGATTAATGAAATGTTATAGTGCAAATGTGAGGGTAATTTCGAAAGTCACCATTGCACCAAAGTGAGCTATTAAGTCGTTCCATCATTTTAGTGTCTTAAGTGTTATATTTGTGCAGTAAGACCATGCACAGTTACTCCAAAAACAAGTGCCGTATTATTATAGTATTAACAGCCCAAAAAGTTACTTTTAAAGAAAAGACAAGACAAATTTACATCCATAAATTCTCTCTCTCTCTCTCTCTCTCTCTCTCTCTCTCTCTCTCTCTCTCTCTCTCTCTCTCTCTCTCTCTCTCTCTCTCTCTCTCTCTCTCTCTCTCTCTCTCTCTCTCTCTGAAACTTCTGTTACGTACATCAATACATGCTCAGGAACACACGATGATACACCGGTGTACCAACGCATTAGCAGTACTTGGTGCATGAGTGCACGCAACACAACACGCAATACATGGGTTGCCAGATATCATTGGGTGATCCCACCCGCCTCACGTCAGTTTCACGGCTTCTTTACACTATTTTATCGTAGGTTTGGTACATTGTTTATTATGAGCAAGAAAATACATGTTTCTGAATGGGTAAATAATTCTATAAGAAAGGTCATTAAAGATTCATATGCTAGCCGTAAATTGTATTGTGGAAAGCCTTCCTAACTCAGTGCACGAGGGCACATGCGAATTTATGCCGCGGATGCGCAGCGCGGCTACACCAGTGTTGCGTGCACTCTACGCTGATCTACACCAGGGTTATTTCTTATAATCTGATATAGGACCTGTTGTCGTTTATGCAACCAGAGGCCAGTATCTTATATTTAAGCAGATTACTTGTTCTCGGAGAGGCTGAGAAAGAGAGCAAGACAGGAGAATGGCAGGAAAGTGAATACGAAACAAAAAAAAAATTACATATATATATATATATATATATATATATATATATATATATATATATATATATATATATATATATATATATATATATATATATATATATATATATATATATATATATATATATATATATATATATATATATATATATATATATATATATATATATATATATATATATATATATATAAAATGGGATCACACACACACACACACACACACACACACACACACACTGGATCTATTTAGCAGTCCACAATGCATCTATAGACGGCCAAACTAAAGTATTCTACAAGTTTGTAAGGTTTTCTTTTCTGCAAAGCAACAAAGGCTGCACAAATATTTTAGAATCTGACAAGTGGAAGAGAAGCTGACAAACTAAGGACTCGTTAAATATGAGCATTTTAATACAATGGAACTCCCTCTGCATCGTGGACGACAAAAACGTGGTTCATCAAAACAAGAAACCTGAAGCAACAAAGTAATCAATAGCTGAAACCACTACTTGAACATTTCTTAATTTAACCCAAGTCACATATTTTCCCTTTTCTTTGCACGTTCTTACCTTCCATCGTCAGAAGTACAAATATAGTCTTCTCGAAATAAATAAGTTGACCAATGTGCATGCAGAAGTGAGGCGCAAACATGTTATTGATTCAAAGTCTGGTCTCGTATATATGTGCAACTTTCAGTCAGATCACATTCGCGCAATCGTCCATCATGAAAGTTATGTACTGAACACACAAGCAGTATATAAATACGAGTTGTAAATGGGGCACTTCTCCAATAATCAAAAGTTACGTATACATTCTGCAACTATTATAATTCACACTTTCGTACAACGTCTTTACTTTGCATCCCACAGCCGCCCTATTAGATCAGTTTCATCTTTCATAATCAGAATTTCAATTAGTGTCAGCGTGATATACCGGCACTCATATTAACCTTGATTGGAGCATTAATTCAGTAATTACCTTAACGCGTGCCTCATTATTCCAAAAAAAAAAAACATTTAACCTTATCATTACTCACTGCTCTGACCCCTGTATGTGTCCCTCCCGTCCACCTGCAGTCTCTCTCCTGCTCTCCTATTACTACTACTACTACTACAACTACTACTATTCACTCTGTCTTCCTTGCATTTATTTATTTTTTTTCTTTTCCTTCCTTTCCTCTCTCGTCATTCTGTTACGATGATCAGCCTTTCTTTTTTCTCCTTCCCCTCTTCCTCTTTCTACTACTACTACTACTACTACTACTACTACTACTACTACTACTACTACTATTACTACTATTACTATTACAACTGTCTTTTCTATCTTCCTTTTCTTCCTCCCTCATTCCTTCTCGCATTTCCTTATTCCATCTCGCATTTTTTTGTTTTTATTATTACTTGCCTTCATTCTTTTTTTATTTCTTTTTCTGGTCTTTCTACAATATTTTTTTTTCCTGTTCGTTTCCTCCTACCATTATTCACCCTGTCATTCTTATCTCCTCTTCCTCCCTCCCATCATTCATGAATTTTCTTTTTTTCCTTCTTTTTTTTTCTTTCTTTCCTTCTTTCTTCTCTTTTTTTTTATCTGCCTGTCTGTCTCATCTCTTTCTCTTTCACCCCTCGTTTCTTTTCTCTGCAGGACACCTCCTCCTCTTCATCCTCCTCCTCCTCCCTTCTCCCTTCTTCTCTTCTTTATTCTTTACTTGTCTGTTTGCTTTCACTCTCCTGCTCCTCTCCTCCTCTCTCCGCTACTTCTCTCCTTTCCCTTTCTTTTGCCCTATTTCCCTCATTCATTCTCACTTTCTCCTACTCACTCATTCCTCTCGCCATCGTCATCCCTTGTATCATCTATTATTCTTTTTTCTTTTTGCTGTATCGTTTATCATATCCTTGCCTTTTCTGCCTTTCGCTTTCCTTCTCTCTCTCTCTCTCTCTCTCTCTCTCTCTCTCTCTCTCTCTCTCTCTCTCTCTCTCTCTCTCTCTCTCTCTCTCTCTCTCTCTCTCTCTCTTACGCAGGAACATAAGTCATATAGTGCAATAAATTCATATTACTGAGAGAGAGAGAGAGAGAGAGAGAGAGAGAGAGAGAGAGAGAGAGAGAGAGAGAGAGAGAGAGAGAGAGAGAGATGCAATTGTTTTCTTGTAGTACACCCGTCGGTTGTTTGGTAGAGGTAGATGTGTTGTGTGTAGCAACCTTACAACACCCTCGTGCATACGTATGTTCACCTTTATGGCGGCAATGAGACCACCACGTACTACATTCTTCAACGCGCCTAGAAGCTGCTGCACAATTGTGGCGCCACTTATATCTCTGCATATTATAATTGAGGAACCATTATGGATATTGTGACGGGCTTTCGAAACAATACGGCGCGGGGCGAGATGAGGGGAGGCCAGCAGCAATGAGTGAGTGACTCCAGGCTCAAATGTTAAAGGAGAATGACACTCTACAAATGCTACTCCAGATTTCTCGCCGTCAGTTAGACTATTAATCGGCTTCCCACAATTAGTCTCACGTGTTGATACCCGCGGCACACTTGCGAGCCATCAAGGGCAGGCGGAGCCGCGATCCCTGGCAGGTGGTAGTGGTGGTGGTGGTGGTCCTTTCACCGGCCAGCCTTGGTCCGCGTGGCCTTAGCGTGCGACTTTTTGCTCCACCTGGGACTCGGTCATTCAAGATCAGGCAAGCTGCCCCGAGGAGCCAACACACCTCGGCCAACCCCTCCCCGCCCTACCCCGCCCCGGCCCGTCCCTTCTCCGAGCTACCCCGCTCAGACCCAACCCGCCCCTTCTCCGAGCTACCCCGCTCAGACCCGACCACGATAGGG
>NC_087154.1:4010000-4105000 GCF_035594125.1 Scylla paramamosain
TAATACCCCTTCTCGCTACACTTATTTAATTTGATAACATTCATACATAAGTTAATACTGTACTAAGTAGGAAACAACTTTTGCTAAGTTCAAAGAGAGGAGCAAGCCAGTGGCATACAGACTGCTGCATCGCTGCTAAAGAAGCAACATCAAGCTTTATCCTCTTGAAATCATTTGTGTCTTTAGAGTACAGCATACAGGTCCCTCACCTGCAGTGGACAACAATGGGTCCCTTTGCCCTCAGTTTCTTGCGGGTCCTCCTCACTTCCAGGATGAAGGAGATGAAGGCACCCTCCTCATTGGGCACCCCTGAGGCTGGCCACCCAGTGAACCACATGTGTGCCACCTCCCGCATCAGGTTGTTCTCCAGGTTCTTGAGCTGTACATTGGACACCACAAACTTCTCTCTCATGTCGCGGGATTTGAGGGTCACCTGTGTGATACAAAGGTGATGCTAGTGAACATGATTCTCCTCAGATACTCACTCACTGTCACTTGATGTCCTTGAGGCACTATGTACTATTTTACTACATAAATGCTGATATTCAGGCTTTTTAAATGGAAAGCATAAAAGTAATAAAAGCCAAATTAGTACATTTTCATTACTCCATAACTCCAACAAGATCATCATGATGCCATCAGTACTGAGCTTACTCACATATAAATTATGTGATATTTTCACTTCTACCTTTATTACCCATGAATGACTAAGAATATCCTCACAAAGTATTATTATCCCTATTCTACAAAGATTGGAGTCATGATATTCTATGAAACAAGAGTCATGCATGTACATATAAATTAATGCCATACAACACAATGCATTCAATATGGATCAGTGGAATGGCCACTTTTCTTTAACCAGTTTAATTTACCTATCTTTTTTTTGGAACTCATATGCTGAATGCTTTCAAGAGAATGACATTTTTGTTTGCCCTTGGCCAATCTTCCATGCAAGAAAATTATTTTACAAAACTACATAAATGAATAGTGGAAAACTAATGTGTGTCGAGGCACGTCACTCACCTGGAAGTCCCCATACAGCCTGTGGCAGTCCAGGGTCTCTGAGGGTGGCAGATAGTCTGCACACTTATCAATGCCTTTCTCCACAAAGTCTGTCAGCATAACCACCACTCGCGCCTCCTGCTCCCACACCATCCGCCAGAAGTCTGCCACAGTGTCATCAAGAGGCGCCTGAGGATATTAGCCCAGGGAATTAGAACACAAACTATTACCAGCAGTGACATACAGAACAATTCACTTCCATACATAATTTTCCCAGAAAAGTCATCAAGGGACATATTTTTTGGGCATTCCAGTCTATGCTGTATTTCAATAAATTTTGTGTATGAGTAGAGCTGGTTATAACAGGACAAACTACCACTAGACTGACCTGTGTGGCAATGTAATACTTGGACTCATTCCTCGCACCACGCACAAAGTTGGCATTGATGTATTCACAGTTCCGGCCGTCTTTGGTCACCTTAAGGAGCACTCGGGTCTCCGGCACTGGGATCACATTGGCATACCTTAGGAAAGGAATGAAAAGTGATGAGGCAAGTTAATGGAGTGGTGGAAGCTTTGTAACAAACAACACAGAAGACTTTAAACCATGCAGTACATTATTTCTGAGTGATTTGACACTGGATCAGTAAAATACAATATTTAATGTACATATGCTCATCCATTATTCATGTGTCTAGATTTTGTGACAGTATATTACCAAAAAAATGCTCAATACTTAAGGTGGTGCAGTAAGTATATTAACAGAAAATGCTCAATACTTAAGGTGGTGCAGTAAGTACCACACTGTTTTGTCACTAAGATAATATGCCATACCTATTTTTGTCCTCGACGCCAGGTGGCAACTCATCATACTTAGGCATGTTGACAGGAATGGTTGCAAACTCCTCATAGACACCATCTATGTCTGAGATGAAGTGTGTCAGCTTGGCAAAGTTGAGGGGACGAGATGGGCCATTCTGAGGGTGGTGGAAAGAACAAGGATCACATTGAGGATGAAAAGTTTGTGTTAAGCTGCCATTCATATTGTATACATGGAAACTTTATTGAGGCTATAAAGGAATGGGGTTTCTTTTCTTTAACAGTGAAAATATACTCCAGTGATGCAGTTCTGTAAATGTTTGCTCCTGTGATGTAGTTCTCTAAAAGTTTGCCACCAAAATGTGATTCCAAAATGTTGCTTATATGATGTGGCTTGCCCTTGTGATGTGGCTGTGCTAACAGTTGTCCTTGTAAACTGGTTGTTAAGGTTTACTCCTAAGATGTGACTTGACTGCCAAATTTTGCCTGTGAAATGGTTTTAAAATGTTGACAACCCCTGACCAGAGCCTCTCAGTTCCTCCCTATACCAGGCTAGCACCTTACCGGGTCATCAAAGGCCTGGTTGAGGTAGGACTTCATCGATCTACCAGATGCTCTCCTCTTGCTCTTCCTCCTGAAGGAGTGGTAGACAGAGACACTGTCCATGCTGTAGGCATCCATGCTGACTGGCGTGCAGCGACGGCCATAGTAATTGTTGGTGGCACCACGTCTCTTGACAACCATCTGGGGGAGATAAACACATAAAGGCTACAGAGAGAGCTGCTGTTGAGATCCCTTTGTTTCACCTCTCTTTACTCTGCTCCTTGTCATTCTCCTCTCTCCACTCAACCTCTTGTCATTCTCCTTTCCACTAACCAACCCTTTGTTCCATCTACCTCTTGTCATTCTCTTCCTCCTTACTCCCTTTCTTGAACCATTAACCACAAAGCCTATTAGTCTCCAGTACTTATTCCTGATATTCACACACTTGCCCGTTTGTTTACTTATTATGCCAGAAGCTGGGAGCATACTTGCATCATGATCCCTAAACACAAGATACTCCCTCTTAGCTATGATAGTTTTTTTCAGTTGATCCTATACTTATTTCACACTTACTCTATTATATTTTCCACATCTTGCATAATTTGGTATTCAAAGCTTAGTACTGTACTTTAGAATCCTCTCTTTGTTAATAATTTTCTTCACACAGCATACATGTATATATATACCTTCCCTCCATCTTTAGTTTGGTAAGTACACCACAATACATAACAGAGCTGCCACAAATACATACAAAGAAGAAAAGGGCAACAATGATAGTGACTCCAACGATGCTGCAGATGACAATGATAACAATGACAGATGTGCCCACAGCGGCCTCCTGCAGCTGGTCCTGGCTGGAGGATTCATCTGGTCGCACCACCTCCAGCTGCATCACCTGTGGCATGGAGAACATTAGCACCACCACAACCACACTGGCTGCCTCAACTGTCACTAATTGTGTCTGTGGCCAATAAGTGGCAATTCTTCATAAATTAATGATCCACAATTCTCCTTGCCAAATTGAAAGAATAAGAAAATATTTGAGGCACTGAGGGGATATTTTCTACTCTAAGAGGATGTCAAAGCAAATGCTGGGATGTTCATGTTATAAATATACAACTTTGCCTCCCAAAATGTGAAGAAATTATCCTCATTAGTGTACAACTGACTTTGAGACATTAATAATTTCTGAAGGCTAAAAAGCACAAAAGTTAAATAAACAGCAAACAGTCAATAAAAAGAGGTGTTATTTTTGCTGCCTTTGGAGGAGCTAGGTGTCTGTGTGTGTGTGTGTGTGTGTGTGATTCACCTATGGTCATCTGCCATTCCCAGCCATTCCCCTGTGGAAAGAACTCAGAGCTCATAGTGACCGATCTTTAGGTAGGACTGAGACCACTTACACACCACACACCAGGACAGCGAGGTCACAACCCCTTGGGTTACATCCCATACCTATTTGCTGCTAGGTGAACAGGGGCTACACATTAAGGGCCTCACCCATTTGCCTCGCTGCTCCCAGGATTCGAAGCTGGGTCTTCTTGGTTGTGAGCCTAGCGTGCTAACCACTACACTACATGGTGTGTGTGTGTGTGTGTGTGTGTGTGTGTGTGTGTGTGTGTGTGTGTGTTTTAAGAGGGGTACTGGCCATGGACAACAAAAATCTTTAAAAAAATTAAAAAGGTCCACTGAATAATACAAAAAAACAAAAAAGGCCCACTGAATAAAACAAACAACATAAAAAGGTCCACTGAATAAAAAAAAAAAAAAGGCCCAGAGAAAAAAAAAAAAAAAGCCCACTACATGTGTGTGTGTCACCAGCACATACCCGGGGCACCAGGTACTTGAGATCCTCACTGATAACCAGGTCAGTGGGGAAGAGCGGGAACTTCTCCGTCAGCTCCCGGTCCACCTCCCCAGCACTGGTGACGTAGAAGTAAATGTGGGTGTGGTTCTTTTCCTGCATTGTGGTGTCATGGCTGCCTGCATCCTCATGCTCAGTCTGGTCATTCTGGCTTGGTGGGAAGGATGAGCAGTCTGCCATGGCAAAGAACCTGATGTCCTTAGGCGACACCTTCCTGCTGACAGAGGGACAGTTTAGTCTCAGGCATGTAACCTCACCACCAATGCCCTTATTCTTCCTTAGCATTCTGACAGTGAATGAAGTGTAACAGTGATTTACAAGACAAATGCTGTGACACAAATATATTACAGTTTAAAGACCATGTATATTAAAACAAGCACTTCATAATCAATCTATTTGCAGTTATAATATCAAACATAGATCATCAGTGACAGCAGATAGTGGGAGAGATTCATGACCTTTATTATTCTGTAGGAGAAATTAAGAGCTCTAAAAGATGTTCATAAGCTATTTTGTTCTGTAAGCAAAATTAAGGACATAAAAATTATGAGGATTATGATTTTGATGATGATTATTTTGATGATGATGACAGTAACATAAAAGATCAACAGAGTGCCCAGACTGGCAGCACAGCACTCACACGCTGCCGTTCAGGTCCTGCGTGATCCACTCAGCAAACAAGGAGCGGAACTCATGCTTACGCTGACAGAACTCCCAGGCATTATAGTCTACCAGTGCCCTGACATACGGCAGCGCCACCACCACTTCTGTGCCATTGTCTAGCACTGTCGTGGTGGTGAGCACTGGCATCTCACCTGGGAGGAAGAATAATATTCTACATTACACTACAAATCATATATATATATATATATATATATATATATATATATATATATATATATATATATATATATATATATATATATATATATATATATATATATATATATATATATATATAATGAAACACTTCTGTGCCACACCTCCACAACATTCAAAAGGATCTAATTTAAGTTACAAGGGCTTTTAAAGATGCTTTTATGGTTCTTATGACAGATTAACAAGGTTTTTATATCATTATCAAAAGAAACACTCTTGAGAAACCAGGTTATCATCTGTGGTGTTGACAAATAGTTGTAATGAGAGAGGAAACCATTTCAGAATATGGGCCTATATATCTAGCTGTCATCTATTCCTGCACATGGCTTATTCCTTTACTGACACAACTTATGGAGAAATATTTAACAATCTGCATTGATTCTAAGAACTATGACGGGGCTGGAGGAATAGGCAACACCTGGAGATGTCCTTCTTTTGAATTCTTTTAAGTGGGGTTACTTCAAGACACTTATCCTCCACCTATGAATAATCCATTTGGCTGTTCTCTTTTGGGATTCACACCTTAGTGGGCCTGTGTTTATTTTCTTTTTGTTACTTTAGGCCAGTGACCATTTAACATACAAAAAAGTGAACCTCAGAGGTCCTGATTTTACTTTCTTTTTATTGCTCTAGTCTAGTGCCCCTCTTGCAAACAAACCTTGCACTTCTTAGCACTGACAAACTACCCATATAGCAACTAAGTGTTTGTGGCTCCAAGGTGAGACACTGCACCAGACACAGCAAAGCCTTACCACCACCTACCAGGGGCTGCCGTTTTGTTCATTGCTGGCTCTGGCGAGGTGAATGCTGTGGTGGTGTCCGGTGCTGCTGCTGTTGTTGACTTCACAGCAGGTGCCTCAGTCTCAGGAACTTTCTCTGGGGCAGTGGTTGTGGTGGTGGTGGTGCTGGAGGTGGTTGAGGATAAGGTGGTGGTAGTAGGTGTGGTGGTGTCAGGCGGGAGAGGGCTGGGGAGGGGGGTCACTGGAAGTGGTGGAGGCTCCATCTCAGATTCTGGTGCTTCTTCTGTTACAAGTATATATTGTTAGAGTATTAGCAAAGTATTACTTAAGGATTCTAACCTCACACTATACACCTTATACATTTCCTTTTTCATTCCTTATAAAATAAAAAAGAATGTTCTAACACATGACATTAAGAACATGACATGAACATACCCTTCCCTGGCATCTCCTCATGTGTTTCCTCTTCCCCGCCTTCTTCAGGATGCAGTGGTTGTGGTAACAGAGTGGGGATGGGATCGTCTGTGGCTGTCGGGACAACCAAAGTGGGTGAGTCGGAGGTAGGACGGAGGGACGGGGTGGGGAGGATGGCTACGGAGGCTGAGGAAATGGGGGCATCAGGAAGCATGGGAACAGCGGTGGACATTGAGGTGACAGATGAGACAGGAACCTCAGTGGGGACAGGGACTGCTGAAGAGACTACAACGTCAGGAGTAACTGAAGACTCATATGTGTCGGGAGGCAATGGGACAGCTGATGATACTGTGACATCAGGAAGGACAGGGACAGCTGATGATACTGGGACATCAGGAAGGACAGGGACAGCTGATGATACTGGGACATCAGGAAGGACTGGTACAGCTGATGATACTGGGACATCAGAAGGGGCAGGGACAGCTGATGATACAAGGACATCAGGAAGGGCAGGGACAGTTGATGATACTGGAACATCAGAAGGAGCAGGGACAGCTGAAGATACTGGAGCATCAGGAGCAGGGACAGCTGGAGATACTAGGACATCAGGAAGGACAGGGGCAGCTGATGATACTGGGACATCAGAAGGGGCAGGGACAGCTGAAGATACTGGAGCGTCAGGAGGGGCAGGGACAGCTGATGATACTGGAACGTCGAGTGGGACAGGCACAGGGGAAGATACGAGGACCTCAGGAGGGATGGGGGTACCTGAGGACAGTGGAACATCAAGAATATTTGAAGACACTGGGGCATCAAGGAGGACAGGGGCAGGTGAAGACAGTGGTATATCTGGAGAGACAGGAGAAACTGTGGACTCTGGAAGAGATTGATAGAAAACAAAAGCTAAGGATTTTGAAACTTCATGAGTTCTAGAGGGAGAGGAGGTCATGGATATCTCGGAAAATGTTGGGGAAGCTGTGGACTGAGGGACAATGAGAGAAACAGGAGGGATAGAGGACAAGTTGGTGTGTGTGATGTGTGAGGTGTGGGCAGGTACTATGGTCTCAGAGGGGCTGGGGAGAATATCTGGGACAGGAAGTGTTGGGGAAGAAGGAAAACTTTCTGTGGCCAGGATGCTGGACTCCAGAAGGCTTTCTACTACTGTGGACTCTACCTCAGGGACTAAAAATTCTAATGAGGAAAAAGTCTGTAAGGGTCCTGCAAATGTTGGTGTCTGAAATGCTACAAAAGTATCCTCTCTTTCTGAGGTGAACAGAGTTGAGGGAAGGAGGTCAGAAGAAGGTAAAATTCTATCTATTTTCATCACACTTTGATAAACAGATTCAGTAACAGAAGAATCATCATCAAGTGACTCACTGTCAGTTTTGGGTACAGCAGTGGGAGCTAATGAAGCAGTAAGGGTGCTAGAAGGTGCAGACGGGGTGCTAAGGTCTTGGGCTGGTGCACTGGTGGTGGTGCTGCTGTCGACAAACTCAACTGTAGAGGCTGGCGAAGCAATAGTGGCACTAATTTCTGGCACTAGTTCACTGTGGGACGCAGGGATAATGTGGGTCGCATTTATGATTGGGGTGAAGCCAGTAAGCACCTCTGGGGGTGTTTGGGACACAACGGTGGTGACAATGGGCACTGAGGAGGTGGAGGTAGGGAGGGGGACACTTTCTGTCTCCTCTATTATAGGAGTCCAGGTGACACTTACAGTCGGGGCAAGTGTAACAGGAACCTCAGAAGGATCAACTACTGGATCCTTCTCATCTTGAGCTGGGACTAGTAAGGGCTCATCATCGCTTACCTTTGGATCATCAAATATTCCATTTCCATGTTGTGTTTTGTTTTCTGATGTGTTAGAGCCTGGTAAGGTGTTAGGGTGAGTGCCATCTAGTGCATTATCTACAACTTCTACATTGCTGGTATTATCTACTGAAGTGTGTTGGTCAAGACTAGCAGGGGTAAGTGTATCTACATTAGAATCTTGAGTCGTGGTATTCTGGGGAGTCTCTGTATCAGTGTTCAGCTCAGAAGTGTCAACAAGGGGAGAGACTGTGGGTTCTGGGGCCGTGGTGGGAGGCTCTGTGCTATTATGAGCAACATTTCCAATCTCACTCTTCATTGCCCTAGTTAAAACCTCATCTGGATCATCAATATCTAAGGGAGTGGAAGGGTCGGACTCGTCTGGGATCACAGGCTCATGAGTGGAATCATTTTGGGGTGGAGAAGGTGCGAGGGCGGTAGAGGAGGACTCATCTAATGCCAAAGGAGGCTCTACTGATGTGTTCTGTAGAGGAGGGGGAGCAGAGGATAAAGGCGTCACTGCATCTGCAGCAAGAGTGGCAGCAATGGAGGGAGTGAGCGGGGTGCTGGAAGGTTGGGTGTTTGGTCTAGAAGGCGAGGACTGCGACAGACGCTGCCACAAAGGAATTCTAGAGGTTTTTGCTGCTGGTGAAGTACGGACAGACGACGGCTTTACACTACCAGGGGTGGTTGAGCTTGTGGTAGTAAGAGGCTCACTGTTAGTTGATGGCGCTGGCAAAGTAGGCGACTGCGTAACAGGTTGTGAGATGTTTGTTGGCTGAGGTGCCTCACTCGTGACAGCTGGTGAGAAGAGGCTGTCTGGATCTTCCGCGGTTGTTGTGCTTTCTGAATTATCGATATCAAGACCGCTCTGGGTGGAGCCAGATCCTGAGGGCATCACTACAGAAGTCTCAGGAATTTCCTTGACAGTCGTGTCACCGGCTTGTGTTTCTTCAGTTAGTGTGTTATCGAGGTGTCCTTCCACCACCTCATTCAAGGCGGTGGAAGTTGGAGGTACTGTTTCCGTGGTAGCAGATGGATTGATGGATTGAAGTGCTTCAGTAGTTATCACTAGCGATGTGGTAGAGGGAGGTAACGCCGGAGTGGATGTCACTGGTGGCTCCGCTGCATCCACCAGAACACTGGATTGTAACTCCGATATGCTCGACGGGAGATCCTCTGGTTCTAGAGGCTGCGTCACATCGGGAAGTACAGATGGCACCATTGACGAGGAGGCGGTGACAGACTCGCGGTCAAACAGCGGACCTGGGATGGCTGTTGGGTTAACAGATGCCAGGTCAAAGTAATACTGAGTGACAGGAACTTTGGTGACTGTGTAGGACGGCGAGGTCGTGACGGGGGAGGCCAGAGTGGTGTCAAGGGTAGCTGTTGGTGGAGGACCTGTTGGAAACCTTACTGACGGTCTTCGAAACTCTTTGGTGCCCTCCAAGAGGTGTGAAGGCCAGTTTGGGAGCCACAAATCTGTAGTCGGGTCATTGAGTTCACGCAGCACTGAAGACGGACGCGTGGACTCGAGCGGTGCCAGCGGAGTGGTGGCCGTGGTGTCGGGACCTGTGAACACGATGCGCCGCGTGAGGCCCAAGGAGGCTGTCGTCATTCCATCCCCTTGTTCACCGTCAGCCAAATAGTCAGGAAGATCTGCTTTTCCTGGCTCGATGACGTCATTCTCAGGACTGCCGGACTTAGTTGTCGTCTCTGTCTCGTCTACAGTATAGTCGTCAAAGTCAGGAAGAGTAGTATCTTCGCTGGGTGAGTCTGTGGCTGTGAATAAGTAATCACCAGCTTCGCTCGCCACTGGTGAGTTGGCATCAGAGGCAGTTTCTGCGGCAGCAGCGTCAGCAGCAGCGTCAGCAGCAGCATTAGTGACTGAGGCGTCAGAAAGCGGAGTAATGTCTATAGTTTTACCAGTGGTGGAGACGGCTTTGGCGTCCAGGTGCTCCGGAAGGAAGGAGTCAGCACTGCCAATGGTCAGCTGACCCGCGACTCCTGCAAAACAAAGTAGGAGTCACTCGTGAGTACGAACACATTCAGCACTCAGCATGCGAGCAATGTTGCGTTCACAAATTAGATTTTAACCTATTAACACGCACGGTACTTACTTTTCCATATGTATTTATACTTCTTACTTAAAAAGGGTATAATAAATTAAGACAACATTGAGGCAGAGAGAGGAAATGTGAAATTATGAGAAAACAAAAGGCGCTCAAGTCACTGAACAAAAATCTTCCATCACCATTACCCTTTTGACGCTTGACGGAGAAATGGATGTGGTGATTGGAGTGTTTTCTCTTCTAACTCAGCCCACCCTAACTAGTGACTCAGCTGACGAGGAATTTTTTTTTTTTTCCACGGCTGTCGGTAACGTGTGGAGGATGTTTTTTGTTTTTTTTATTTTACATTTTGCATAACATCACATTCACTGAAGAGATTTATAGTTCAATTTGCCAACCATCACCCAGTAACCATCAGCGAAACACATTCAGGGCTTGTCTTCCTTCCTACAAAACCCCTCAAGCATGCACTCACTCATCGGCTCCACCGCGGCACAACACCAGATAATTATTCATCACCATGCAATATTCAGAGCAATAAGCCTCACCTCCCTTGAATGATCCAAATTAATTTCCAGCAACACACCAGATTATTACTATTATTCATCACAACGCAATATTCAACAATGACAGACTCTCTCCACTGTCATGATCCAGATTCTCCATTTCTGAGGCAATAGTTTAAGGGCGTCGCTTATTACATTTATGCTTGAAGTTTTATGAATCGGTGCAACCAAACAATTACTTTTTATGACATAATGAAACCTGTTAAATACGGCAAAAGCGTGTGTCAACCTTGGCTTGATCGTAAACTTCGGCCTTCCCTCCCCACACCTCACCACCCATGGCCAGCGAACGAGGAAAGAACCGCAGTATCCACAGTGGTATGATCCCTGTTTTGAAACGCTCGTATCTTTTAAGTCTTAAGGACTACTTTCAAAGGCCAAGAAGATGATTAATCAAGTTTTTGTGAGGATATTTTTTTTTTCATTAACAGTGCCGAATCGGTGTTGAACTATCAATAGAATCATAAAAAAATGCTTAGAAAATCCATATAGATTCCGTTAGAGTAGTTAAAAGTAGTAAAACCAAGACGCCGAAACGTTTATGAATACGGGTCTAATAATAAAACAAAATATGAAGACAAACAGTCTCTGCTATTCTAAAATCCGCCTCAAAAGCAATAACTCACACTGCACCCACTCCTCGCTAACATGACTGGAAAGTTGTAATGGTTCTTACGCAACAGACTTCCTATGAAGCCACTTTCTCTTCTAAAACACAAGAATTCAGTGAAGGAGTGGAAAGGAGAAGTTTTAAATCGCATTCCTAAAAACAGCTTATGCCATGAATCACTGACTTAGTTTTTTTTTTTTTTTTTGTGTGTGTGTGTGTTTCAGGAAGCACCATACGTACATAATATTTCTTCATCCTGTTCTTTTTTTTTTCCGCTGCGAATGCGAAATCCCTACTTCATTTATTTACTTTTGACTACATTATTTGCGTATCTCCTATACATAAGAAGACTTACTGGAGCCCTGAAGGAGGAGGAGGAAGAAGAGAGGCCGCAGCAGGCACAGCCATCTGGTGGAGGGCGCCGCCATTATGAGTCTGTGGGAGAAAAGAAACATCGCGTTATCACCTGTTGAATGGGTGTCACCTGCAGGCGTCAGCATAACTGTTGGTCGGTGCCAAAGCTGCGGCAGGTGACAGGAAAGCGATGCGGGGAAGGGTAGCAAGTGAGAACTGCAGTATTTTGTTGTAAGCATGAAACAGCACAATGAGGCGAGTGTGAATGCCAGTACTGAGAGATAATAGTAAATAGCGATACAGGGAGGCACGTGTCAAAGTGTGAACAACAGCACAGAGGAAAAAGTTCATTGACAGCCGGAAAAAAAAAAAAAGTTAAAACATCTCAGGAAAGCAAATGTTCACAACTTTACAGGCATACAAATATAAACAGCAACACTTTGGTATAACAGCAACAAGTGTGTCCATCTATCGTATACAACGCAAACGATAAAGAACGCATCCCTTCCAGCCTCGCATCAGCTATTATATATTCTTTATAGGTCCGCGCCGGCAGCACCTCGACCCACCCTCTGGCTTCACTTAATGCACCGCTCGGCTCGCCCCTTGAGAGCCCCAGCTGCTTGTGCGTCTTGCTTGAATTGCCTGCAGCCTTTGATAATGATGGCAGCACGAGAGCTCAAGGCGGCTGGAGGTGACCTTCTCTCCACGCCCTTACGGGACTCGTACACTTTATACAGGAGAGACGAATCCAAATAGGACGATATGAAATATTTCTGCGCTACATCTCCACTACTTTCAAAAGGCTCTAATTAAAGCTACATGGGTTTTCAAGAGGTTTTTTTTATGGTTTTAGTGACAGATTAACAAAATTTCTACCTTATTAAAAGGAGAAACAGTCTTGAGTACCCGGCTAATCATCTCTGTAGCCTTAAAAACTTATCGTAGCGCGAGAGCAAAGCGTTTCTGAAAACGGACATTGTGTCTGACGAAGGATCTATTCACAAGAACCGTGGTCACAAACATTTAGACAGCTCACCTTGCATACCTTTAACATGCTCTAATGTAAATTGTAAGAGTTTCCAAGGAAGATTTTAAGATTTCACTTGTAATTTAACAAGGATTCTGAATAATTAAAGAGGAAAAGCACATAAGAATCCGACCTATTATCCCTGTGGCCTTTGATAACTGTTTCAAAATATGGGCTCTTGAATGCTTTTGTTGATCGCTATAGTATGCGAGGCTTTTACCCAGTGATGAGCTTTTGTTGTCGCGTTAGAAGACCATTTCGGTGTGTGTGTGTGTGTGTGTGTGTGTGTAAGGAGCTACAAGTGACAAGCAGTGCAGTCATCTGGAACATAATACGACACAGCTGCCCACCACTTAACGCATACAAGCAAGACCTCCATAAACGTACACACAGTTCACCTAAATAACTTGTGATACGCTTGAGCAAGCACGGATTTACCTCATTTACACCCAGCCACACACCCGCTAACTTATGCCACTCCTGTTCCTTTTTACTGTGTGTCCAAGTGCGCTTATTACTTTCGCATCATCCCGTATGGTTAGGTGAGCACTGAGCATCCTTCTGTCTCTATTACCGCGTGGCCTTGGTCATTCCCACGGCTTATATAAGTACAGTAACGCGCATGTGTATCCGGGAATGCGGGCCTGTGTATTAGTGAGGAAGAGTAGAGGATGTGGGGTGGGAGTAGACCACGAGAGAGAGAAAAAAAAAATGAAGGAGATTCAGCAGGAGAAAGATGAAGAGAAGAAGCAGAACTCTCAAGAAAATATACGTACACATGATGATTTTAATACATTATAAGTGACAAATGTATAAGAAAACGATACGGAGAAAGATTAGGCCGACGAAGAGAAAGATAAGGACTAGATTGAGAAGAGAGACGAGGATGAGAATCAGGAGATAAATAAACTGAAGGAAGACGAAAAGAAGAACGAGAAAGACGAAGAATAAGATGGAGGTATGAGTGAGGACCAGAATGAGAAGAGAGATGAAGAGGAGGAGGAGAGGGGGAGAGAAGGGACAGGAGCCAACGAGTGCACATTTCCTTATTATAAGTCCGCACAGCACCTGGCCAGGGGCGCCGCGAGGACTGTGTATGTTTGACTCTTGGCCTCCCCAGCCTCTCCTACTTCTCGGCCTCTCCTCCTTCTCCAGCCTCTCCTCCTTAGCCTCTCCCCCTCCAATCTCTACTCCTCCACCCTCTCCTCCTCAGCCTGTCCTCCTCAACCTCTCTTCCTACTCAGCCTCCTCTCCTCCAGTCTCTCCTCCTCCTCCTCCTCCTCCTCCTCTTCCTCCTTCTCATCCTTCCCCACCGTCAGGAGGGATGCTGCTGAAGGAGGGAAGGCGCTGTAGTGGTTCCTGTGGTGGTAGTGGTGATTTTTTGGAAGTTGTTGTTGGTGGTGGTGGTGGTGGTGGTGATAATACTTGCTGTGTTACTGTTGTTGTTACACACACACACACACACACACACAAACAAACAAACAAACAAACAAACAAACAAATAACAACAATAGCAACAACAAGAACATAAACATCATCAACAACAATCACAAAAAGATAAAAAAAAAAAAAAATCGCTAAATACATATTTCATAATCGAACTAGGAAACTTTTTCTTTCACTTTCCTGTTTTGTCTCATTGCATCACGCCGCCGCCACCACCACCACCACCACACACCACCACAACCATTACTCCATGTACAGGAACTGATGATAAACATTTCAAACACAACCTTTTCATCGCACTGAGCTACAAGTTACACAAGAGCGGCGTGAAGCAGAGCAGCGCCTGTGTTCCCAGCCTCGTTATGCGCTTCATGGCGGGAAAAAAAATAAATAATCGCAGTTCCCAAGAAGACGTAAAATTAGAGCAAAACACATAATTTCGTTCTCGTTTGTAGTCACTCGCGGCACCACATCCTTCCGCTGCTACACTCCCACGGATCCCTAGTGTGTACGTGTGTGTATGTGTGTGTGTGTGTGTGTGTGTGTGTGTGTGTGTGTGTGTGTGTGTGTGTTGTTTAATATACATATAGCGTATTTACTATATGTTTCTTTTATAATTTTTATATAACTTTAGGTGTTTTGTTTTTATTTTTAGCTTCAATTGATGTCATATAATTTTTTTTTTTTTTCAGAGATTCCAGACTGAGGTGTTTTGATATTTTGGGTTTTATGGTTCTGTGTTTTATTTTTGGGTCTCCAGAGGTTCACAATTAAGGTGAAATTAAAGTATTTTGTGCTCTACTATCTATCTCGGGCTTTATCGTTGCACTGCGGCTCTGTTTCTCTAATCATTCTCAAAGTTGTGTTTCTATGATCTGTAGTAAGAGATTTAATTTCACTATAATTCTAAAAGCTGTGGTCAGTAAACATCTATCTGTGTGTGTGTGTGTGTGTGTAGGCAAGTACAGAGGAGGAAGGGGGGGACGGCGGTAAGGATGAGGGGGAGAACGTACAAAGGCAGTGAAGGTTACCTCTTCTCAGTACACTCACACTTCATCCAGCCAGGCCTTGAAGCAACCCTCTCCCTCTCCCTCTCCCTCTCCCTCTCCTCTCCCTCCTTCCTCTCCTCTCCTTCATTTCCCAGCTCTGTCCTCTCTTCCTCTTCCTTCATTCTGTCACCAGACTTCCTTACTCTTCACTCAATCTTACAGTTGTGGAAATCTATCCTCGTTGAACCATCTATTTTTTAATTGTCCAACAGTCTAACAGAGAACAAGATATCTTTGTTTTCTTTGTACTCCTTTTATTTGTACTTCTATCATCCCCACATCTTTAATTTCTATCCTGTAGCTTCTCCTCTTTCTCAAACACCTCACACGTCTCAACTCCTAACTACACCTGATGGCACACCTTCCCTTCTTTCATCTGCCTCTTGTACCCTCCCATATCTTTTGGCATAATACGTACAGCCTCTCTTTCCAGTCCTTTCTCTTTCATGCTCTTCCCCACATTACCTAATCTGTAACTCCCAACTTCCCTTTCTGTCCCCACTCCCAGCCACTAACTACTTCCTCTCCTTCATTTCCCTACACCACTTCCTACATCCCGCCCTACCCCTGATCTCTATTTTACAGTCCTCGCTCGCCTGGTCCGCCATATCTCCATGCAAATGCACAGGTCCGTGAATATGATATTTGAGAAAGATCCCTTAGAGTTACGAGTTAAAAGCGTACGTTTACATATCCCTTCACACGAATCAATAAACTGCTCTGGGAATAGTGTAGTTTGGTACATGAAGTGCAAACAAAGAGTGCCATGGTCTATATTTGTCTAGCATTTTCCGTGTTTCTGAGTCGTTTATATTATACGATTCTAGAATTTTTTTTCGTTGGGGTAATTGGTATATTTAAGTCTCCCATCCGATGTCCTTTATGCGTCACTCTCAGGAAGGATATTCTCAGAGGCTGCACAGGAAACACTAACACTGCCACACTGCACTGCGTAGAGGAGGCGAGATTTACGAGCACCAGTAAACATGCGCCTGCTGTCTGTCCCTCTCGGCCGCTTCTCGTGTGTGAAAGTTTGTGTGCGACTAATATGACACTCGCGACAGCCGGTGACGACTTCGCGAAATTCTGAACACGTGAATTATTAATACAAGTAACGTTCTTTTGTGGAGTTTCTTATTGGTAAAGTTATTGTCTCACATGAATATTCCCTAATGCAGTAAATGTTATTGTTATGACAAAAGAAATTGGTGAGCAAATATAAAATATTTTGGAATTCACGCAAAAAAGACATAAAAGAAGTAAAAGCTGCTGGATAATTGCCTCACTTTCGACACGTGAAAGTCTTTGTTGGTCTTCCACGTAATTAGCAGTTCGAACCGAAAGCCATTGATGCGGTGATGCAAACGGATGTCTGCTGCTGTCTGGGAGCTTTAATGTTGCAAAAACCGTGAAAACACACGCACACACACACACACACACACACACACACACACACACACACTTTTTTTTCTTTTACACCGTGTTTGGGAACTTTAATGTAGCAAAAATCGTTAAAGCACACACACACACACACACACACACACACACACACACACACACACACACCGGACGAACCACGGGTAAATGACACGTAACCGCAAGGTGCAGGTGACCACTTCAAGGAGAGCAGGCAGCGCGCGTGACCACAGCAAGCCCACACTAACGACGAAGTATAGAAGCAACAGCCCAAAATTTTACGGTTAGTTATGCACCAAAACCCGACAACGACATCGTGGTGTTGACAACTGCACCACTGTTCATCCCTTCAGAACCTCAAATGAAGGTCTTCCCTATTCATACAAACCATGAGAGAGGCTCAGGGTTGGATTCAAAAAGGTGCCATCGCCTACACTAGATTCCAGATACATATAAACCGTAGAGCCGCCTGATATCTATCCTCGGGACCTTCGGGCAAAACAGCCACATCATCGCTGTATCTGAGTGACCCCGGAACTGGATCGTATCCTAAAGCACTTTTGCACCGCAGTTCCATTATTTCAAAATGCACTGTTTGAAGCTACACGGTTTTTAAGAGTGTTTTTACTCTTTTAGTGGCAGATTAACAAAATTTTTAGAGTATTAAAAGAAAAATAGTTTTGAAATCACGGTGAATTATCTCCATGGCTCTTGAAAAACAGTCGTGGTGAGACAGCAAAGCGTTTCTGAATACGAGCTGATAACAGACGCCTCACGATGGTCAGTCGCAGCCGCTCAGTGAGATCCTCATGCAAAAAAACGCTTGTACCCGCCGCTCCCTATCATTGCCGCGGAAGATAAGCTAGAAAGAGCAAGACGGATTAGAGAAAGGGATGGCTATATATAGACTGTGGATCAATATACATTCATACGTACTGGAGTGTATGCAAATATAGAACAAAAGACAAAAAAAGTGAAAGCAGAGTAAGAACTGCGTGCACGTCAGGTTTGAATAAAAAGCTGGATGAAATAAGAAAGATTGTGAATCTGTATGTGTTCATATCCACTTGCTTGCGTGTGGGTGAACAGAGAACAAAGCCATAAAAGTGAAAGCAGAATAGGAACGATGCACCGAAAATTGGAGAGAAAATAGGTTACATATGCACACACAGTATATTCGTGCCAGTTTACGTGTGGGTGAATACAGAGCAAAAGTCAAAAGTGAAAGCAGAATAGGAAGTGAACCTCAGGAGATAAAGAGCAACCCTCGCCTCCCACACACACACACACACACACACACACACACACACACACACACACACACACACACACACACACACACACACACACACACACCTTGCAAAGGTACACATATGAATAACAAATACTATTAAAATAACGTTATGAAAAAATGATAGACCAACTAAATAAAAATGAACAAAAAAAATAAAATCTTACGGACGATACATATTCACATTTATACAATAATATTAATTCATTTGTAAGTGTTCAAAAAATTGTGGGGATTATTTTACATGTCTCCTGTGGGAAGAATTAGTCAGAAAACAAGTGTGCCATGGTAGTAAACTGGTGTCTATCTTTGATAGGCCTTTACACACACACACACACACACACACACACACGGGCGGAACCCCACTTCTCTACTGATTGAGATTCTTGCCACATGCCCCACGGGACCGAGGACACCCCGCAGCGGGACCCCAGCGGGTGCCTTCCTTTACCTGTAGGTCAGAGGTCGCGGTTCAGGTGAGCATCGGTGCACGGGAGGCTGAAAGGCGGCAGGAGCTGAGGCGGTAGTTGCTTATCGTCACCCTGAAATGGAGGAGAAAACTCGTTAGTCCTCTTTACATTTGCATCGCGGTGGTGAATGCCGAGTATTTGTTCTACGTAGCTGTACCATCACTAGAATACATATCTAGGTTTGTCTAGGGTTAAGGAAGCAGCGGCAGTTTGGGCGGAGGCTGACAGGAGACTGGGCGGAGGTGTCTGTATGATCTAACTGGGTGTGGTGGCGGAGGGCGTGTGTGACGGGCGCGGGGAGGGAGCAGTGGGTGGGCAGACAGGCAGAAAGACAGGTGTGCTGACGGAATGATTGCTGTGCGCTTCTTGTGTGCTAAAAATGGATGGTAGGATGTGTTTTTGCTAGTGTGTGTGTGTGTGTGTGTGTGTGTGTGTGTGTGTGTGTGTGTGTGTGTGTGATGCCAAGGTTTGCAGGATGGAAGGAGATAAGATGAATCTATTAAGGTGAAAGTTGTCATGCAGAGAAGTGAGTTGCTTTTCCTTATCGTTCGTATGTTTGGAACGATACTAGCGACGGCGGCGTAGTGTGTGTGTGTGTGTGTGTGTGTGTGTGTGTGTGTGTGTGTGTGTGAGGGGGAAGACATAAACCCGTAAAAATCCCATTGGCTTTACAGCAACACTCGTTCGGAAGCTATCATTACTAACCCAACCAGACCACTACCATCACCACCATCACCACCACTAGAAGCCGCCACACCCACGCCCTTCCCATCCTCCCCCTCTCAGCAAACCCACGACCTCCGCCCATACCTGCAAACCCTCCACCCGTAGCACACCCCTCCCACACCCGTCCCACCACACCGCACCGCACCTCACCGCATCCCATCACCACCCACATCCCTGCGACTTTCATCCACTTCATTCACTTAATCCACTCACTGCCACTTCCTACTCCCATCCACTCTTCCCATTCCACACGCACTAGTCCCACCTCACCGTTCCCGCCACGCCCTCTCCGTGCTCTTAACAGTCACCATTACCTGCTTGTCACCACCGCACGCCACACGAATTGCATTACGTTATGATTGGTTGCCTTCCGTACAGCCTTCATAAAACACCTTCAAAAACTTTCCTCGTGTTCTCAGTACGTGACAAAGTTCTCATAGCGGGTTGTACATTTCCTCGTGTATAAGTAAAAGAATAAGTTAGTGATATATTTTTACTGATATTTTTTTCGAAGCCACTGTGTTAAAACTGCAGATCGAAAGACTATTTTCCACATATTATTTATTTATTGCCAGTTTATCCATATTTTTACCAGTTAATAATGGATTTTCACCTGATGGAGGGAGGTGATTATTTCAACACTTTTTTCGAAGGTACCGTTGTATTGCTACATATCAAACACCACCTTTCTTCACATTTCTGAGCGTATTAGTCAACAGTTGAACGTCTCACCAGGAAATAACTCAGTAATATTCAGCCACACTTCTAGGCTATTGTGTTGAAGCCACAGATTAACCACAGTTTCCCAGAGTTGATGTGAATTTACACCTACAATAGTCATGGGTGTTCTTTCACTTATTCACTGCTTGTATCGGCGCGTGCCTTGTCTCTTCTGTCTTGTATCGCGTGCCTTGTCTCTTCTAAGTTCGCTATAGGTTATTTAATTTCCAAGTCTTCCACGATGTAGCACTAGGTATAACAAGGTCAAAGGAAATATAATTACTCGCATATATCATTTATCGTTGATGTACTAAGAATAAACTACATATGTGCGTTGAAGATCTACGAGAGAATAAAACTCTTGGCACTGTACTGGCGTGTTGTAATGAGAGGGAAAGTCAAATCACTAGAATATAATAATAATAAGCAAAAAAGTGGTCATTAATTCGTGTAGAATACCACACCCGCACTGCCACCACTTCATAATAGCAAAAACGTAATCAGCCCCCACTATCGCGGCCACGGGGAGATTAGAAGGAGATTAAAGTAATGACAAATGTACCAAAGTAATGTGGCACCAAAAAAAGAGAGAAAAAACGGTGTTAATAGGAATGAAAGACGAGTAATGTAGAGAATACCAACTGCATTGTGTCGGCAGCGTCAAATGTAGTAATGCTGGTGTAACAGATTTGCCCCCTCCCCTAAAGAAAAACGGTGTTAATAAGAATGAGAGAAGAGAAATGCTGTGAGTGGTATTGGCATAATGTTAAAGGAATGTCAAGAGCGCTAATAACAGAGTCAAAAGGTAAAAAGACTGGAGTAAGACCAAGCAACACTAATGATTGCGTCAGTGATGAGAGAAGAGTAATGCAGAAAGCACCAACAACCTAATGTCACCAAACAGCGGCGTCAAATGAAATGATGTTAGAGTAAACCTAAGAGGGAAAAATAGACTAAAACTAAGGTATACAAGTGATTGCGTCACTAAAACAGCGTAGAAATTAACGAGATGAAATCAATGCCAAGTACACCACCCGTCTTTCGTCCCCTAGACACCAGCGTCACTCAACCAGGCAATCAAACAAAGGCAATCAGGGCGGCGTCTTCCTCCATCCAGCCAAGACGAGGGCGCTGCGTCAGGCGTACAGCGAGAGTAATTACAGTAAGTGTCTCGGGCTAAAAGTTCAATGTGATCATTAGGAAGACAACAAAGGCAGCTTCCCCGCCCCCCACACACGCCAGTGGGACACCCGAGCTCCAGACAAAGGTCCCACAATCGCTAATAGAAACGTGTCCAATTGCCTCGCCCTAAAACCTGATGTTCATATCCCGCAAAGGACATCGTGAGACCAAGAAAAGGACGAGACATTGTACCACCATCACCACCACGACCACCACTACTACCACTAATACTAATACTAAAACCAAACCAACAGAAGACAAGTTAATGTGCAAAACCAAACATATAAGGTTCGTTAGTTTGGCATCATCACAAAACCATTGCAAAACTAATACTGGGACTGCAAGGAACACCACCACTCCCTATCCCCCCTGTTCTCTCTAATCATATATCCTAACACCATCCTTGCCACCGTCTCTACCTTCCCTGTCAACCTCCTCCCTTCCGTCTCCGTCCCTCCTGTCTCCCTTCTTGTCTCTATCCTCTGACATCTCCATTCCTTTGTTCCTTATCGTCATCCCTGTTCTCTTGTCATACTTATCCCTCTATCCTGTAAATGAAACCTATATAGACGATTAATAATTAAGCCGGAAGAAGTGAACCATCAACGGAGAGAGAGAGAGAGAGAGAGAGAGAGAGAGAGAGAGAGAGAGAGAGAGAGAGAGAGAGAGAGAGAGAGAGAGAGAGAGAGAGAGAGAGAGAGAGAGAGAGAGAGAGAGAGTATGCGTGACTGTACTCGTTAAAGAAAGAAAAATAAATTCCACTCATTCCAAGGACACACACACACACACACACACACACACACACACACACACACATCGACCGCCATTCCAACTAGCATTCCAAATGGTACACACACACACACACACACACACACACACACACACACTTATCGATCAATCATCTCCCTCAGTAAAGACAACGAGCCTCGTGAATAATAAAAACAACTTGTAACGAATTCCCAGTAAAAATTTTATTACTTTCACGTCTATCTGTCATATAACTCAGGTTCATCACTTCCACTTCACTTCCACCCGTGCAATGCCTCCACCTCCACCAAACTCCCTCCACCTCCACCTTTTTACACCCGCACGCATCTTCACCAACGCCCTCCACTCACACTCGTCAGCCATGCATCCTCCACATCCTCCTCCACCTTTTGTAACCTCCCTTGTTCCACCGCCCCTTTTTTCCTCCTCATGTCCTCTCCTCTAGTCGTTACCTTAGTAATTGTGATGTTTCTTCCTCTACAGCTTTCTTCATCCTCGCTAATCTCTTTCATTCTATATTTTCCTTGTTTTTTTCTTTCCCTTTCTTCTCATCCTCCTCACTTCTTTTCCAGTAGTCTCCTTATTTCGTAATCGTGTTGTATCTTCCTCTACACCTTACTCCATCTCCCCTAGCTTCCTTTATTCTATATTTTCTTCCTTGCTTTTTATTTTTTTTTTCTATTTTCTTCTCATCTTCCACTCTGAGAACGGTTTCCTTTCGTTAATGAATGGTCCACTTTTTCCTCCTTCTCCTCCTCTTCCTCCTTTTCCCCAGCATGCCCTCGGGAGCCAGACGGTACCGTGCAAGGGAGACTGGTGTTGGTGGGAGTGGATGCTGTGGGAGTCAGTGTTAACGGTGTCCCGACCTGCTCCACCACGCGGCCCTTCACCTCCATCCACGCCTCATCCACCACCACCGTAACCACCACCATCACCACCACCACCACTTCGTTACTATTACCATTACCATCTTGGCGATTGTCAGCGTTAACTGCTCTTACTACACCCTTCATCATTACCACCACCACCACCACCACCACTATTATTACCTCCATCACAACCACCACTTCATCACCACCATTGCCACTATTACCATCACTCTCTGAAACATTATCAACATTATCTTCACCATAATCTTCATCACCACCACTATATTACTACTACTACCTCCATCATAAACATGTCATCACCACCACCACCACCACTAACGCCAGTATCATCACCACGAATTCCATTACCGCCTCTCTTGAAAGTAAAATTCGTCACTTTTTTTCTTGCAGATCCAATTGCATTAATACAACCGCAGAGCACCACCACCACCACCACCTTACCACCACCACCACTATCATTAGTATCATCACGACTATCATTATCTTCACGATCAGTACAATCACCACATTTTTTTTTTTTACACATTACATTATAAATGATAGCAAAAAAATGACTTTTACCATCACTATCACCACCATTCCCATCACCATCATTATCCTCTTTGCAGCTTCACTTCCTTTTACTCGCCACCTTTGCCATTTCAACACCACTCTTTCCTCCTCGCTAACACTAACCATGAGTAAATATGACAAGTACAGCACCTTATTCACGAAACAGGCACTCTCACCACCACCACCACCACCAGCAACCGCCCCCCCCTCTCTCTCTCTCTCTCTCTCTCTCTCTCTCTCTCTCTCTCTCTCTCTCTCTCTCTCTCTCTCTCTCTCTCTCTCACCAACAGTCACAAAAACACGCATGCACTTTGCTCTAACCTCATCATCATCCTCGAACTTTCATTAACGTCAAAGGAGAAAAAAAAGAACACAGAAGCGAGATCCTTGAGTCATCACTGCCAGCTCCCACAGACACACACCCACGACCTTCCAGCGTTCCGCCCCGCCGCCCCCGCAGACCACAGCCGCAGCGGAGGCGTGAAACGAATACACGCTTACACTACGTACTATGGGCAACCAAGTATTAGGGGATGATCGATGGCTGGGGGATGGCCGATGGCTATTCGTCGAAAGTTTCCGGGACCGTATTCTCAAATGTTTCGTCTTATCTCGAGTTTTAACAGGCTGTATTTGAAGTTATTATGGTTTTCAAGGATGTTTTTCATGGTTTTAGTGATGATTTAGCAAGAATTGTACATCATTGGTGGAAAAAATACGATATTCTCAAGCGTTTCGTTGTCATATCTCCATTTGGCTTTGATAGGTTGTAGTGGAAGTTATGGTTTTCAAGGATGTTTTTTTTTTTTCGTGGTTTTTCGTGATTTAGTAAGAATTGTACATCATTAATGGAGAAATACGATATTCTCAAGCGTTTCGTCGTCATATCTCGAGTTTTAATTGGCTGTAGTGAAAGTTGCTATGGTTTTCAAGTTTTTTTTTTTTCTTTTAAGGTTCTGGTGATAATTTAAGAATAACTGTACATCATTAATGGAAAAATACAATATTATCAAGCGTTTGGTTGTCCTGTCTCGATTTGGTTTTGACAGACTGAAGTGAAAGTTACAAGGGTTTCAAAGGATGGTTTTGTAAAGATATTGCGTCATTAAAGAAAAAAATATTTTCAAACGTTTCGTCGCCATTATCTCGACTTCGTTTTTGTTAGAGTGTAGTGGAAGTTGTTAAGGTTGTCAAGGGTCCTATACTCATGGTTCTAGTGATGGTTTAGCAAGGATTCTGCGTCATTAATGAAAATAATAATAACATTCGTGAAAAAATGCTTGATCATCTCTGGCCTTCGAAAAATCGTCCTTGTGAGAAAACAAAAACCAAGCATTTACCGGCCACAATCTTATGTTCATTCCCACGCCTCAGATTTCTTAACTCTTAACGGACCCAGCACAACTTATATTAATAACACTGTTGCATAAATGTTGTTACTTCAGTTTAGTTCTTCATGATTTTTTTACGAGTGAACGAGACTCACCAAGGGAATCGAATTAGAACAAAAAGCTGTCTGATTGCCGTTCTAAAAAAAACTTAGGGCTTCCTGTGGTCACGATTGTCTTAATATTTTTCCTAGTTGTCATTTTCTTAACCGATTTGTTGCCTCTTTGTGAAAACCTAACCACGATCACCACGATAAACATACAAAGCATTGACACATTGTTTGAACACGCACTTTCCAGTCAGGATATAGTAATCAAGAGTAATTTGAGGTTTAGTACGTCCTCCTCCCCTCAGCGCAGTAGCATCGGCCTGGCCATCGTGTTCTTTGGCCTTCAAAGCATCATAGTTTGTCTGTTAGATGTTCATTGACCACAATAACATCACCAGTACATCGGTATGGAAATTTGAAGTCGATGCTTAGATAGTCCAACAAAGTCTGATCGCGTTCATAAAAATTTAAACACTAAAAATAACTTCATTAAAACTATAATAGATAAACAATTGAGCCGCACGATCGGCCGGTCAGTAGAGGTGTGCGGGATCACAGTAGCTGAGGTAGTCATCGAGCGAGTTGGTCGGTCATGGTCGAGAGTGGATAAGGAGCTTCCTGTGAGGCGACAAATAACACTCGAGGCAGGTGTCGCTGTTAACCCAGTAACTGATAATGAGGCTACGACTATGACACTTGTGACTTCATCTGAGTAACACTGAACGCTTATACTGAGGCAATAAAACTATAGGCAATAAAACAGCTGAAAAACTCGATCGCTCTTTATCAGTGGTGTATTTTGAAACTCTAATCTTAACTTGCACCGGACTGTTTTATTGAGCTTGGGGAGAAATCACAGCAGATAAAAAGGACTCTGAATATACAATAAGCAACAGGCAATGTATCCACGACTTTCGCAATAACAGCATGCGATATGTAGGACACTTATATTTGATCTCATTACGGAGAGTGATGATTGTATGCTCGTAATGATGTGTGATGCCGTGGCCTCGGTGACAAATGGGAGCGGGAAAAGCCGAAATACAATGCCAGGATTTACTGCAATGCTGGGAGACACTCAACAACAGTCCCACGATTACAATGGAGACGAAGTGAATAGACGGATACAGTCGCTATTTGAACGGAACTCGGTAAAATTATTCTGACAAGTGGAGACCTGAGGGGCCGCGCCGCGCCGAGGCTCTCCATTTGTGTTGCTGTGCGAGACAGGATGATGTGGTACGGTCGTGGTCAGGAGTCGAGTAGCCTTCCCTTACTTCCACTGTGTTTTATGCTTTTCTTCAGGGATCAGTCTTTTGATCTGTTAAGAATCTATCTAGTTTTGTCAGGAGATTGTCAGATCAAAGGGCCTAAGATAAATGAAGAGGCAAAACACACTGGACGAATAGGTGCAGAATATGACATGCTTGTCACTAGTCACCTCGCATCACCAAGCCCACGAGTCTTCCTGGCACGCAAAATGCACAGAAAACTAATTTATTCAAGGCATTCTGAAGGCCACTCCGCACCGCAACGTTATGCTGGTTGACGCTTGTAAGTTGTTGAAGTGTGTGGACAGGTAATGCAGCATTATAATGACACATCTTCACTTCATCACGCTGCGCGTTAAACTCGAGACGCCCCTATCAGGCATACCACCTTTAAATATCTTACTCAGTCTCAGCAGATTCCCCTAATACTTAAAGATACGAGTAACAGGTGACTTCCATTTTATCATTAAGACAGGCAGTAGAGGCTATCTCTCTCCCTCCTTCGTCCTGCTCTCCGTACCCCCAGTACGTCAGACAACGTGAAACTTCCCCCTCCCCCTGGTTACACGAAAAAGAATGCATTACGTAACATGCGATGAATCACTGTATGTAGATAAGTAAACCCTCATTCCAGAGGCGCCTTGCCCCGCCGAGCAGCAGCGGGCGGTGGATGGCATTGTTTCCCCAGCACAAGAACGTGAAGCGATAACATCACTTAGGAGACGAGGCACCTCACGCAATGCTAGCACGCTATCCTCTTACTCTCACTTCGCCGGCCGCTAAGTAGCACTACGATATAGACACAATCCAGAAGCTAACACAAACATTAAAGCCACAGAACAAAGACAGAGGCACAGGAAGGGGTTGTTTACTTTCACGAGTGTCCCTGAACTTTTCCGTGAGCCTTTGGGAAGCAGACAGGGACCAGACACGTTGGCCAACACAGAGGCAGGAAGGACTTCAGTAAAAATATTAAAAATGTAAACAGGACCAGTAACGTGAATAAGAGACTGTCAAAATGCACTGAAAACTAAATTTTGGAAGAAAACCAAGCTTCCTTCCAAGAATCAGTGGACAGTATAAATGAGCATACAGGATACAGAGGATTAAGCCCATAAAGTATTTGTCTCAGTATTCCCACGGTCGTATGTTGTATGCCTTACTTGATACAGCTTGGCCAGGAAGTGACGCGACCATACAAGACACAGACGGGATACAGAAGAGCTTATATCACGCATGTTAACAAGAAACGCTGAAAATATTAAAGAATTCACCAAAACTTGATAATGAAAAAGCAAAATCAAATTAAGCACGAATAAAAATGCTCTTGTTTTTCAGTTTCACATACCACAGTTCTTCAAATACCAAATACACTGCATTCTTGGCTATTGCGTCACACTTTTGCCAGTTGTCTGTGTCTAGTGATCTCAAATATACATATAACTTAATGCATTCCTGTACAATTTACTTTGAGAAGAAAACACTATTAATCCAGGGTCTTCGTTTACGTAGTTACTTTTCTACATAAAGTTCAGTGCATTCCTGTACACTATATTTGGGAACAAAAACACCAAACAGCAACCCAGTGAAGAATTTCAGATTACATAGCCACTTCCCTGCTTATAGATCAATGTATACCTTTTTAACATACTAGGAGACTAAAGCACAAACGAACAGTAGCTCGGACAAGACAGTCTCAGAATACGTGACTACTTTTCTGCGCTTGGAAATAACACACAACTAGGAGCACCGTGACCAGAAGCGACGGCAGGGAGAATGCGGGGCAGCAAAACACGCCTCACTTCGCCTCGCCCTTGATGTGGTAGTGTGAGGCCCGGGACTCACTCGGGGACACCACCATATTAGTCCTGGTGAAAGTAATAATCCGACCGGTGGAAAAAACATAACATGGCAGCTAAGTAATATATTCTTGTGAGTGTAACGGTTCTCTTCACAGTCCCATGTTCAGATTTTTTTACACGAGACTTACGTAAATGCACATATTGAAATAGACAGACAGACAGACAGACAGATAAATAGATAGATAGACAGATAAGTAAATATACATAAAGACCTCCATAGTTACAAAATATAAAGTGTATTTGGACAGAATTCCTTTTAAGCATATTTCGCCGAAAGTAAACAAAGAACACGACTAAGAAGGTAGCATAAAGAAAACACCTTGAAGAAAATTACAAAAAAAAAAAGACATGTATTGAGCAATGAAGGGAAAGCAGAGACAAGGAACGCAATAAACAACAATTCTTAATCTACACTATTACCCCCCATTACATATATATGTATTTCATAAGTGTATTTAATTCATGCATACAAAGGAAGTCGCCCGGATAAAGAAAAAAAAACGTCATCTCAACTATGTACTCTTCGACTGTATATTCTTGAGCTTCATATCCTCAGCCTGTATTGAGGTATAAGAAAGACAGGAAATCGTTCTGAACATGACTATTTGAGTGTTTCACGGCCAAGTGTCGCTCTTGCTGGCAGAAAGCTTGAGAGGAAGCGTGGACGACCGACATTAAACTTGGGAAGGTATTGATAACAGTAGTAGTAATAGTAGGAGGAGGAGGAGGAGGAGGAGGAGAAGTGGTAGTAGTAGTAGTAGTAGTAGGAGGAGGAGGAGGAGGAGGAGGAGGAGGAGGAGGAGGACGAGGAGACAGAAAAAGGAAAAGGAAGAGGAAGAGGAGGAGGAGAAGTAGCATTAGTAGCAGTATCAGTAGTAGTAGTAGAATTAGCAGCAGCAGCAGCAGTAGCGGTAGTAGTAGTACCAACAACAGCAGCAGCGGAGGCAAGAAACGTGTTTATAGTCAACAGAAATAGTAGCAGCTGTAATTACCCCTATCCGCATATTGATCACATCGAAAATAATGTGTATTGGGGAGCCAGAGCATTGTGGTGAGCCAATAAAGCTGAAATATCGCCACCACCACCACCACCACCAGCACGCTACCATTGACACCTCCGTTCGTTCCTCAAGGTCAGTGCCTCTGAATTATAAGAGGCCTTTATATCATCACCTCGCGCGCGCAAAGGTCACACGGACAGAGAGAGAGAGAGAGAGAGAGAGAGAGAGAGAGAGAGAGAGAGAGAGAGAGAGAGAGAGAGAGAGAGGGACCGATAAATCATGTAGCAGCCTGTCTTTTGGTGTCACGTGCTGTTTGGGGATCAATAAGAGACCTTCACCTGAGTTCCTGGCGTCGATTACCTGTGATGCACGAGGTTCTCAGGTCAAGGCGATGTGTTGGCCTTCAGGGGACGCGTGGCCTTGCTGGGAAAGGGCCAGTTTTGATAAAAAAAAAAATAAAGCTCTGAAGACTGTTTTCCACCCCGACCCCCACCATTTCCTCAAAAGAAGCACAAGTTATCGTCTTATAGTTGGAACGGGAGAAGGATGGAGTGGGTAGGAGGTGGTGGGTGGAGATGGGAAAAGTTCACTGTCAGGATGGGGAAAGGAAAGAGAAGTGGAGGGTAGTGGGAAAGAGCTGGTGTGTGGCAAGAGGAAGGATAAAGGGGACAGGAGGTAGGGGGTGGAAGTGGATGAGTCAGTGCTGAAACAGGGAAAGGAGATAAAGTGGATACGAAGTTGAGAACGTATGTAGAAAAGAGTTGGTGAGTGGCAGGAAGAAGAATTAAGTGGAATGGAGGTGGAGGAAGATGGAAGTGGATGGGAAGTGGATGAGAGCTGGTGTGGGGAAGGGATAAATGAAACAGAAAGGGAGTGGATGATCGCAGTGGAAAAGAGCTAATGAGTGGCAGAAAGAAGAGTAAAGTGAACAGAAGATGCAGTGTGAAATTGGATGAAGGGAAGGTGTGGGAACGAGAAGAATTCGGTAAACAGGAGGTGGATGATTGGACTGGAAGAGTTTATGCGGATGAAGTCAGACATAAAGTGGACAGATGGTTATAGACAGAGAAGAATGAGAGTTGGTGTTAATGGAGGAAGGATAAGGTGAATAGGACTTTAAATTTGATAGTGAATGAGGTTTGGTAAAGGGACAGAGAAAGAATAAACTAGACAGGAGATATGAGACGGAAGGGGAAACGGCTGGAGTGGGGTTGGGGAAAGATGATGACGGATAGGAGGTGAATAACAGGCGTGGTTGAGGGTTGGTGCGGGGTAGGGGGAAGGAAAAGGAGGACAGAGGGACATTAAGAGGCGAGTGATGAGGGAAAGACAATGAGGGGTCTGATGGCACGCAAAATTTGGCTCTTCCAGTAACGTGACTCAAAATGGCTCCATCTGTTGTGGTTAATGTTGTTTGTGACTTGTATAATTTTTTTCTCTCTCTCTTTCTCTCTTCTTCCTTACTTTCTTATTTTCTCTTCCTACGTTTGTTTTTTTACGTTATTATTTGTGCTTCTGCATCTTTTTTCCTCTCTTTTTTTTTACTTTCTTCTTTTCCCTTCCAGCATTTATTATTGTTTATGATGTTATTTGTAGTTCTGTGTTTTTCCTTCCTTCCTTCACTCTAAGTAACTCGTTGTTCGTTGTTTATGAATTTGTGTTTTTTGTGTCATCTTTTTAGTCCTTTCCTTTCTTCCCATCTTTTACTTTTCCTTCCTTCCGTCAAAACAGCTGTCTCTTGTTGTCCATTGAATTATATGTGTTTATGTCATCTTTTTCTCCTTCCTTCCTTCCTTCCCTCTTTCCTTTGTTTCTTTACTGTAGCTTCAAAAATATTTACTCCATTATTTGTGCCACTCTTTCATCTAATTCCCCTCTCCCTTCCTCCTCTCCCTCTTTTTCTTCCTCCTTCACTTCCTCGAACTCATAACATTATTATTTATCCAAACCCTTATTATCCTTATACAATATTCGTAGTGGTCTCCCGCCAATCGATATCTCCCAGCGGTAAAACTTTAGTACACGACGCCCCTCGTGACGCACCGCCGGGGACACACACGCAGGGGACGCTATCGAAATGGGAATCTTCGAACGTCATGATAGTGGGACGCTGGTGGTGGTGGTGATACGTCATCGTTCCTATTAATAAGTGTGGTAATGTGGTGGACAAGAGACAGATAAGGAAGGAGAGCCGTGTAACACTGTAGTGGTGTGGTATGGAGGTACTTGTGTAAACCTTTGGGAGTTGAGGCGCAGCTATGTTGTGACGAATAGCGTTATGTAAATATAATGCTATAGATGCTTTAGGTAATGATGATTATTATAGAAATACGAATAAACTGATTCTCAAAGTGGTAGATGGCTGGAATCGATTCGGTAATCATATTGTTAGTGCAATGCAGAGTCGATAGGGCGTTTTAGAAGAAAATTTGATAGATTTATGGAAAGGGATGATGGAGGCAGGTATGGTTTATATTGGGACTGCCACGTTTAGATCTACTTGTACATTCCTTTATTTGCTAATCTTAAGTTCAGTACTTTCTTATGTAAAAGATAAAGACTATAAAGACTATAAAACAAAAACAAAAATAAAAATAAAAAGCCGAATAAATTGCCATTCTTCAAAAGTCAATAGCAGAAATATTCCAGATTAGTGCCACAGTCTGTCTTGGGTTGGGTGAACACAGCACGTGTCTTCCAGGTGACGCGTTGCTGCATTGGTCATGTCCCAGCCCTTCATTATAAAATACCAGCTTACGTAAGGCGTCCAGCTGGCGGTAGTTTCGATTCCAGGGATATAAAACCGCAACTTCCACTTCTTTTCCCTGGTTAACGTCACGGCTTCACAAACAAGGGCTTCGTGGTGGCGGGGTGATAGTACCCTTGGCGTTATGATGCAACAGACAGCACCTGGATATTCTATTACGGATCTTAATGACTGGGAGGACGTGCAAGTTTACACGCAGGAAACCCCACGTCTGGCCTATTGCCTCAGAACTCTTCCCTTACATTCATTAAGGCTCTTCCTCTCACCCACACGCGTCAGGATGTTGAGCCACAAGCGCAGGTATTAATATTTCCGCCGCCGACACCTGGGTAGTGCTGCAGTCTCGCCTCGTGTTACCTCCATCGAATCCTTGAGTCGCTAAATTATACTCGTAAATAAACAGTATCTTTCTTGCATTCAGCTCTTAATTGTTGTTATCTGCGTTTGTGTGGTAGCTTCTGTATCCAGCGTCACACCGCACTCCACCTGCTCACTGTCCTGTCTTCCCCTCTTCTTCCCTCCAATCCACGCCAGTGCTTGAAATAATTCCGTAGTAATGGCATGTTATTACCTCAGCGGAGCTCCTGACGAAGAATGGTGGAGGCCAAGGACCTAATTAAGTGTTCACGCTGCATTCTTTAAGGTTCGCCGCCTCCTCCCGCCGCGCCCAGACAAGTGGATAATACCGGATCATTAATTCGTGTTGATGACAAACGATGAGTAAGAAAATGTTACGAAGGGGAAGCGGACGAGGTTTCTTTTTTTTTCCATAAGAGAATACTTTGATTGGTTAGACAACATTCCTCGGTAGGAGTGTGGTGGCGGGGAACAGTGAGGCAGGGAGAGGATCGACCGTCTTGCATCACGAAGCCTTATCCTCACACTGATACCGGGCCTTTTTTCGAACACTTTACTGTTATCAAGTATCAAAAGGCCATAGAAAAAATTTGTCAAGTTCTCAAGGGCGTTTTTCCCATTAACGATGCAAAATCCTTGTTAAATCACTAGAATTATGGGAAGATACTTGAAAAACCCACCAACTATTTCCAGTTACATTTTCAAAGACTACAGAGAGAATTAGTCAAGTTCTCAGTGATATTTTTTCCTACTAACAATGCAAAATCATTGTTAAATCACTAAAATTATGGAAAAATCCTTAAAAATTCAACCAATCTCGACTAGAACTTGCCAAAAGGAGTCGAGATAAGATGCCGAAACGTGTGGGAATGCTGTCTCTGGTGAAGCACAACGTAATAAAGTAACAGGATACACAGATGTCACGTGCTGTGGTAGTGGTGGTGGTGCTAGATGACGTGTCCCAGTACATGACCTTTCCCTACGGTGTGTGGCTTTGTATTATTCGTGTCAGGTGTTGTCCGTCAGAGCTGCGTCATATTTAAAGTTCTGTCGGGAATCTTTCAAGTTCGGTTACGTATTGAAATAAAAAAAAAAAGACGATTTGCATACGGTGTTCAGTATTTTTGACTTGTCCATTGCTGAAAGAAAAGAAAATCGGAGTTCAGCAGAAAAGTATTAACTCGTGAATTAATAAGAAAACATACATAGAACATAATTAATGAAAAGCTTGATACTTGAAGTTCAACAGATTAACATTTTTTACTTAGTTATGTAAAGTAAAAAGGCAAGTCCACCCAACAAACTTTTGAATGATGACTATTGAATAAAAAAGGAAACTAGATAAAAATAAAGTAAGTATAAAATTAATGATCAGCAGATAAACTTTTCTTCTCCATTACTATAAAACAAAGAATGCATAGAAGTTGGCGTGGGAGACCAACTTTCCGCCTTGACGTGTATTGGCGAGCACTCAGGCGGTGACGTGCAGCGGATCGATCCTGTATTGACGAGGCGAGAAACAGTTCAAAGAATTATCGACAACACCACATTAGTTTTGTATTTTCACCTTAAGAGTGTCGACGATAAAGTCTGGCAGCTTATATCATATTCATGTCAATTCAATGATATATTGCACATTATACTTATTTTTTCCTTCATTGTGTTGTAAATCAATGATATTATTGTTGCTGCTTTTATTGTAGTTTTTCATGATGGAAGTAAATACGATTATTCATTTTTTTTTCAGATCTGTTTTGTTAAGTGTCGATTATAATCTCCTTAAATTAATATCATATTCTTCTAGATTTAATCATATACTTGCATTTTACGTTAACTCATTTAATTGTTACGTTGTGCTACAAATCGTTAAGAATTCTGTTATTGTCGTTGTTGTTGTTTATGTTGTTGTTGTTGTTGTTGTTGTTGTTGTTGTTGTTGTTGTCGTTGTTGTTGTTGTTGTTGTTGTTGTCGTTGCCGCTGTTTGCTTTAGATCTACTATGATAAACTTCAAAATATCTAACACTTTTTTTCACACAGCCATACAGAATCAGCGTGTTGTATGAACACGGATGGACGGCAGCGAGTGTATGGGAGGAAGGTGCAATGTTCATGCAGAGGCGGGGAATCGGACGGGACGGGGCCGGAATGGGCTCGGATGGGATGGGCGTGGCTGGGAATAGGGTACAGCAAGGTGAGACAGAGTAAAGAGATTGACGGAGCGGGCCAGGGCGGGACGGGCACCAGACCAGCGGGACAATGGTCCAGCCTGTCACATGATCTGCAGCGCGATGGCGAGGCGGCTCTTATTACTCGTGTTGTGGGTGAAGGGGGACGGGGTGAAGGGGTGACTACTACTACGACTACTACGACTACTACTTCTATTACCACCACTACTACTACCATCACTACTACTACTACGACTACTACTGCTATTACCACCACCACCACCACCATCATCACCGCCCGTGAAAAATTATGAAATATATTCACTTGTAAAAAGAAGAGGATGAGATGACTGTGACTGCGAATAAAAAGCAAAAAATACACGCAAAAAAATAACAATATAATAGATGAAGAGTCGAGGAAAACGAGAAGAGGAAGATGGGTACATGCGAGGAGGAGGAGGAGGAGGAGGAGGAGGCAAGCGGGATGACGGACCTCTCTCTCCTAAGTGTTGATTAACCTTATCCTTTTCATTCCTGTTCACTTGACGGGCTGACCACGCGGTAACTTGACCCCAGTCCATCTGCTTCCCTGCCCTCCCTTGCCCTCCCCTCCTCCCTACCTCCCTCCCTCCCTGCATTTCAACACCAACACGCAGAGAGAGAGGGAGAGAGAAGGAGGACGCTTTTTGCCACGCGTGCCTCACAAACCACAGAACGAAGAAGGGACGGGAAAGATGTTCTCAATTCTGACGAGGATGTGGTTGGGATAAGATGGAGAACCTGATATTGAAAGACACGTTAGCTTGTCTTTCCTTTCCCTTCATCCTTGCGCCTTCAGAACATTAAGAAGAAAAGGAATGCTAATACCAAAATTAATATAGAATGTGGTCGTCATAAGTTGATGTTGAAAGATAGGCGAGTTTGTCTCCTCTCTGATAAGACCTTGATATTGAAAGACACGTCATTTGGTCTCTTCTTTGGCTTCCTCTTTGTAACTCTTGAGCGTTCAGAAGAATAGGGACGTTAAGGCTAAATTTACTATATACTGTGATAACCATGACAGAAAAAGCTGATATCGAATGACACGCCAGTTTCTCTCTCCTTTCATTTGCTCCTTGTGTCATCAAAGCATCAAGGAAGAGGGATGCTATTGTCAAAAACTACAATGCTGTCGCCATAAAATAAAACATTAGTCATCCAAGTTAAGAATAGGAGAGGGATGCTTAGGGTGAAATTACATAATGTGGTTTGGAGGATAAGTCGATATTTGAAGGTTACAGTCTTGCCGCTTCTTTCCTCTGTGTTATAAAAAGCGTGGAGGAAAAAAGAGGAGATGCGTGAGTGGTAATTACATAATGTGGTTGGGAGGATAAGCTGATATTTGAAGGTTTCATAGTGTAGTCTCCTTTGTCGTCTCCTTGAGTCATCGAAGCGTTAAAAAAAAAAAAAAAAGGATGAGCAAGTTAAGTAGGCTCAAATTATATCATTATCTCAAATTGCTCAGGTAAACATTGAGTGCGAGGAACTGTGATGGCATGGGAGATGGATCGCTAAATTAATACACTCATTTCCACAGTTTTTTTTTTTTTTTGTGTGTGTGTCCCGGTATCACTGTTAGCATTATATCACAACGCTTTTACCTTCGTCATTTCAAGCTTACAATTACGTATTACAGTTATTTCCACTGCATTTTTCATTTATTTATTTATACATACATTTATTTATATATGTGTCGTATTGTTATTACCAGTCAAAGCGTTAATACTCTCTCTCTCTCTCTCTCTCTCTCTCTCTCTCTCTCTCTCTCTCTCTCTCTCTCTCTCTCTCTCTCTAGCCGGAATTCCCAATTATATATATTAAATCTCGCGCCACACTTTCCATTCTTTCTTCGTCTCCTTCTTCCCTTCCGTCTCTTCTTCTCGTCTCCCCCGCTCCTCCATTATCACTTTCCTTGCTTCCGTTCTCCCCTTTTTGTTTGACTGGCACACCTGTTGATTATTACTTGTCGTTATCCTTTCTTTCCTTGCTTCCTTTGTTTGTGTTCTAACTTTTCCTCTCTCTCTCTCTCTCTCTCTCTCTCTCTCTCTCTCTCTCTCTCTCTCTCTCTCTCTCTCTCTCTCTCTCTCTCTCTCTCGATAGCAACAGAAGTTATTTCCTTTCTACTTCCTCTCTATCTCTCTCTCTCCTCCTCTTCCACCTACCAAAGCTTCTTACCTAAGCTTCACCACTTCTCCGTTTATTTCCAGTCCTCCCTACTTCACCTTCCTCTTTCTCCTACCAGAACTTGCTTACCTCCACCACCTCCCCTTCGTTTCTTTCCCCCTCCCCTTCCCTCGTTCCTGTTTCCTGTGCTACCTGGCTACCCAAGTATGACAAGTGTGACGTCTAACAAGTCGCCAGCCCCCTCCCCACGGCGCCGGCCTCACATTTCAGCTAATGTTTCACCTCCCAAGGCGTGAGGTGCGTGTCTGCGTGTCTTGGGGTGGGAGTGCCTGTTTGTTTAATGTGTTTCGCGCCGAGAATCGTGTCAGGGGGTCAGTGATGGTGTATTTTCTGGTGGTGATGGTGGTGGTGGTGGAGGCTATTATTGTTGTTGTTGTTATTGTTGTTGTTGTTGTTGTAATTATAGTTAATGCGTCATATTGTTAATTAGTGAGGTATATAAATAATGGGTTTTTTTTTCTCTCTCTCACCGGAGCACTTAATGGGACATAATTCTGCCGCCTTATTAGTGTGTGTGTGTGTGTGCGTGTGTGTGTGTTACGTGTATATGTGTGTGTGTGTGTGTGTGTGTGTGTGTGTGTGTGTGTTAGGTATGCGTGTGTGTGTGTGTGTATGTGTTAGGTATGTGTGTGTGTGTGTGTGTGTGTGTGTGTGTGTGTGTGTGTGTGTGTGTGTAGGTCGATGATCAAAGTCAAGTTTATGTACTAACCTTCCAGTCACTCGCTTTAATCATCAATAAGGTGAAGGACACACACACACACACACACACACACACACACACACACACACACACACACACAACATACCCTTATCAGATCGACAAATGGAGCAGGAACGGAGTGTGATGTTGACAGTGTATTAGTGTCAAGAGCTTCGATAACTCACTGCATATATGAGTAACCGATAATAGCACTGGAAAAAATATCACCTACTACTACTACTACTACTACTACTACTACTACTACAAGAAGTACGAGTAACACGCAGCAGCAATATTATTTCATGAGTAAAAAACCGCAAGATAATTCGCGGCTCGCGGCGTGGGCGTGACGAAGCCACAGCGAGAAGTTGAGACACACGCGGAAACCTTACACCAGCGCGAAATTGTGAGGCCTCGTCGTTAAGCAAGACTGAGGTATTACAAGGTGTTGCATTTGCCTCCCTCCACGCCGTCTGTGTTTCGTCTCCCTCCTGCCTCGTGTCGTTGCCGGGGAAGGGAAGGGGAGTGGCTAGACTGCTGATTCTTAGCCTTGCCTGTCCTGTCCTGGGCGTTGTGTTGCTCTAAGGGGGAGGAGCGAGATGCACCCTTGGCATTCAGGAGGCGGTCTGGATCCGGGCAAGTGGGAGGGACTGCCGCTGTGGAATGTATTGGCTAGTTTTGTGAAGCACTGACTGAATATTCTCTTACTGTCTCTTCCATGACAAAGATGCTCATATCCACCTAGGAAGTGTTTTTTATATGTTTATTTCATATTTTAACATTTTTGGGAGATTATTTTTTCCATTTTTTTTCTTTTGTGCTCCAGAATGACTTCCTTTACATACAGAAAAAAAATGTATATATAACTGATGTTTTTCGTTGAGCCTGTCTCATTTGGATAAATTTTAATGGGGGCTTTGCAATAATTGGCCTATAGATAATTTTTTTTTTTCACTTCTACGATAAATATAAAATGGAAGTATTCCTTGGGTTATTTTTACGTATATGTTGTCATCATTGTGTCTATAGTTAATAAGTTAACTAGGTCAGGTGCTCCTCAAACCGTACCTTGTGCAGTACTTAACGACACACACACACACACACACACACACACACACACACACATCTAACAGTGATAGCATGAGAGTATGATTTACCACATGTCACTTCCTGGTCCCTTAAGTATGATGAATGACCTACAGATAAATGTGCTGATGACCAATTACATAATTAAGGTCCACTTTATGCTGTACCATCATCACTAACTTTTCGCCTTTTAGTTCAAGAGGCTCCGGTTGTCATGTACCTCGCGCAGTTTCGACATGACACAAAGCACTACAATGAATAGAAATTAAAACGAACTTTCTAGACTTTTTGGTTCAAGATGCTCTGGTCTTCATGTACCTCACGCCGCTTACAGACATGACACGAAGCACTACAATGGATTACAAAGACGAGCAGTTATGTACAAGTAGCACACACATTCATTTGCTCACTCATCCAACCACCAGTCTATTTACGCACTCACGCACGCATACACACACGGAAAAAGAATCATGTGAATCCCCACAAACACACGCGAGAGACGAATGCGGACATGAATGTATGTACGTGGATGGGGATGGGGGGGGATGGAGTCCCTCACTATTGTTGTCACTGTTGTCACCACTTCTATGAGCCACATTAAAACAGAAGCACGAGGACTTCCACGGTGTTTCCCGCGGCCATGCATAGGAGGCGTGAATTTCACTCTTTCACTGCGAGATACAACAATTCACAGCACCTGAAGCAACGTGTGATATCTTTACAAGCACCTACAAAAAGGAATGGGAATATGGAATTGGCTGTGGAACCAGAAAAAATATCTCAAGATTAACCAGTGTTTCAGGAGACCCGTCAATAGCAGCGAAAAAGTTACGTAGTGAGTGAGTAAGCAGCTGACTCAACCAGACTCTGGGAATGCGTAGAGGTGCACCTACCGCCTAAAACACCACTCTCTCCCTGACTCACGCCACACCTGCCGCCAACACTACTACCCCTAGTGTGTTCTTGGTCGCTGAACCCTCACAGTGCTCAATTTAGTATACTCGGAACAAGGCAGTATAAAAGAGTAAAAGTAGAAACGCAATGAGGTACTTGGGACTGGTTAGACTTGTGGGCTGTGTGTTTGATTGCAACAGTGATGATGCTCAGGTATTGATGACGAGGTGGTGATGATGTGGTGATGACTAGCACATGTTTACGCTGTTCTTTCCTCCCCCCGATTAACTTTCCCTATGGTATTTACTGAGAGAGAGAGAGAGAGAGAGAGAGAGAGAGAGAGAGAGAATCTGTGTACATGTCCTCGCTATAATCCCCAGAGCGCCCCACAATCCGTCCCTTGTAACTGTTGTGCTGGACGAAACAATTCCTGTCGACGTGCACTGCCTCGCCTGTCTCAGTAATTATCATTCCTCCGGTCAAGAAGGGAACGACTTGCTCGAATACCTGAACACTTTTAGCTATCCTTCGTCAGTTCACAGTAAGACATGTTAAAATAAAAAAGGTTATTTCCTCGCATGCCTCATTAGTCTTTTTTTTTGTCGATTGTAGCTCTGGTTAAATGTTATACAAGTTCATTCATCGTATCTGCAGTCAAGGGAGCAACGCTGTAGTGAGTGTAGTCGAAACATGTTACGTGTAAACTGACATGTCCATTGTCAGCTGGCGACCAAAACCCTGCCTTTACCTGTTCCCGCAAAATGAAGGTTGCCATGCATGTCCTCCTCTTAGGCAATGAATGTAAAATCTATAAAATTATAAATAAATCAGTATTAAAGTACAGACTTGACACCGTGTAAGTGCCTCGTCATTAAGTACTTTGCTCGTATTCTTTGATTAATTACTCAAACGCACCCGAGAGTAGGTAGTGGTTGGTGCAGTGGCGGGTCTCCTCAGTACAAGGTCAGGTCTCGGGACACGCCCCCGCTGTGCACAGGTCAACAAACGAGTGACACTGGAGGTAGCAACTCACCTTGACTCCTGTGGACTTGACAGGAGGCACGCGTCACCTTCTCGTAGATGTCGCACACGTAATATATGTCTGTATTACTCGTGTATGTCTTGAGCGCCTCATAGGCTGATACAGAATCCACGTGAACGACACTCACTACTTTGTTAACGTGTCTATCCGGGGAACAGTCAGCTCGGGCTCGGCCAACTCACCATCACGACATTCTGTGAGTAACTGAATGGATCAGCTGGCTGGGTGGCACCGCGCGCTGGCAGGCGAGGCGACACGTTACGCTCGCTGCCTGGCCCTGCATGCCTCGCGACCCAAACAAACGTGCCGTCGCCTTAATGAATTTATTCGCATAGGGCAACACCACAACGGGTAGGGAGTGACTTTGTTTGGGGCACTTACACCAGCACAGGAGGACACACGCTCAGGCTGAAAGGTGACGAGGATTGCCAACACAAGGCCCAGCTGACCGTTACCATGACAACGGCGTGAGTCACCAGGACGCGACCCGCTGCCTGACTCACACCAGAAGGAAGGGAAGGGAAGCACACAATCTCGTTCAGATAAACAGCACAGTTCACTCGGCCTCGTCTCGTCTTACCCCTACCTCTCCCTCTTCCCCGAGCACTCCCCCGCCTCCCTCAACTTCCTGTAACTAATTAGAGCGTTTTGATAGCAGCCAGTGTCTCCAGCAGCTCGCTTCCTCCTCTTTCATGGCAGTCTGATTAGCGTAATTAAGAAGGTGGTGTTTTCACGCTCTCTTCTGCCTCAAAGTGGTGCCGCGTCAGGTGCTGCATGGGCCAGGAAGGGCGGAGAGGGGAGAGAAGAATAGAGAGAAGAGTGAGGAATGGAGGAAGGGGAGTATTAGTGTGTGCTGACGAGCCATCAAATATCACCATCACCATCATCGCAATTAAGGAGGAGAGGGAAAGAGATGACTCGTGAGGGAAAAGAAGAGCTCGTTTTTTCCTTCATAAGTGCTTCGTTTTTCTCAATTAGTGCTTCATTTACTGGTTTTTATTAGTTACTCTAAAGATGCCAGCAAGAGAGAGAGAGAGAGAGCAAGGGGGCGGTAGGCAGTTCTGGTGGTTCTGGCAGCCGTGTTTGAAGGCTGAATGAGCAAAACAGGAAACGAACGAGAGGACCCGGGAGGAAGTAGCTTTGTTAACACGAGGCGGGAAAACACACATCGTAAAAAATCCCAAAAGAAGAAATAAGAGAGAAAATAGAAAAAAAAGAAAATGGAAAAATCAAGGAAGAAAAAACAGCGAGAAATGGAGAGAGAGAGAGAGAGAGAGAGAGAGAGAGAGAGAGAGAGAGAGAGAGAGAGAGTGTGTGTGTGTGTGCGTTTGTAGTATGTATGATGATAAAAATTAAAACGAAGGATTTTCAAGAAGACCAAGGAACATTTAAAGCAAACGCGTGGCATTTTAAAAACTAACAAGTAGGAGAGCAAAGAGAGAGAGAGAGAGAGAGAGAGAGAGAGAGAGAGAGAGAGAGAGAGAGGACATGACACCTGCTCCAGCTGCTCATGCCTCGACCAGCTGGCTTTGTCCTCAGCCTAACACACGATGATTGTCTGATGGTCTCAAGAATTGTGTCACTCCTTCCTTCTCTCTCCTCACGCCTCTCCCTCCTCTTCCATCATCCCTCTTCCTTCCAATATTCTCTCACTTCCTCTCCTTTCCTCCTCTTCTTCCTTTTCACTTCTGACATTCCCTTTCCTTCCAATATTCTCTCACTTCCTCTCCTTTCCTTCTCTTCCTCCTTTTTCACTTCTGACATTCCCTTTCCTTCCTTTCCTTTCCTCCTTCTCCCTCCTTATCTCTTTTGATATTCCACTTACTTCTTCTCCTTTCCTCATCCCTTCTGATATTTCTCCTTCCTCTCCTTTCCTCCTTGTCTCTTATAACGTTCTTTTCTTTATCCCTCCTTTCCTTTTTACTCTTCTTCATCCTCCCTGTCGCTTCTAACATTTTCTCCCCTTCTCCTTTCCTTCTCTCCTCTCTTACCTCAGTTTCTCTTCTAATGTTTTCTTTCCTTCCCTTCCCTCCTTCATTTTTTTTTTCTTTTTTCACCTACTGACCTTTCCCTCCTTGCCTCCTCCAACATTCTCCTCATTCTGCCTTGTCTCTCCCTCCTTCCTTTCATTATTTCCACCCTCTCTTTTGTCACACTTTAATTGTTCGAAAAGTGTGTCAGTTTATCTCTTCTCTTCTCTCCGTATATTACTACTACTCCTACTCTTACTACTACTACTACTACTCCTACTACTACTACTACTACTACTACTACTACTACTTCTACTACTACTACTACTACTACTACGTACCACAGACTCAAACACACATCATTACATCATTCACTCTCTTAGCTCCATATCCTGGACCACCTTGTGTTACACCAATAAGGATAGATTAATAAATAAATTACTCTGAAGACGTTAGCTCATTCACGTCAGTCCATTAATATTGTTGTGTTTGTTACCATTATTTATATTTTTTTCCTTCCTGCAGATGTGACTTTTTTTCTTTTTTTTTCCAAGGATTATTTCTCTCTCTCTCTCTCTCTCTCTCTCTCTCTCTCTCTCTCTCTCTCTCTCTCTCTCTCTCTCTCTCTCTCTCTCTCTCTCTGTGTGTGTGTGTGTGTGTGTGTGTGTGTGTGTGTGTGTGTGTACGAATATTATCTAAACAAAGCAAAAAATAATAAATCAGTCAGTCAGTCAGTAAGTGCAAAGTCTTCTACTATCTAAACTAACATAAATCATCTTAAACCTAACATAACCTATCCTAACATATCGTAACCTATCCTAACTTAACCAAACCTAACCCAATCCAATACAAATCTAACCAATCCTAACCTAACCAAACGTAACCTAACCCTACCCAAACCAGACCAAACTCAACTCAACCCAACCCAACCCAACCTATCCCAACCTAACCTAAATAGGCTGGGTAAATGAGGACAGGCATTAGTTCCGTAAGGGCGTGACGTCTTGTCCCTCATTGTTGCAAGCTGGCCTGCCGATGTGTGTAATTGTTGCTGTGTATTGAGGGCGAGAGGGGGGCAGGGAGCTGAACGAGTTGCCGGATGAGGAAGATGAGGAGGAGCAGGAGGAGCAGCTAATAGAAAGAGAGGTCAAGGAAATGTTTTGAAATGCACCACACAGCAACTAGGAAGGGCTTAAGTCGGAGTACAGTGCAGTTAAACCAGGAAGAGAGGGTTGGTAATTATAGTAGTAGTTGTAGTAGTAGTAGTAGTAGTAGTAGTAGTAGTAGTAGTAGTTGTTGTTGTTGTTGTTGTTGTTGTTGTTGTTGTTGTTGTTGTTGTTATGATGATAGTAGTTGTGATATTTACAATCACGCACCGCATTCTTATGTACATCTACAACATTTACATCTACAAGAATTCAAACATTTTCAATTAAAGTTAATATTTCCGGTGCATTTATGAAAGGCATTTATACATCACGTTTCACTTTGCTTTCTTGTCAGGTAAACTTTACTAGGAAGGTCATTGCTACCAGAGGACGTACAGGAGGAGTGTTTACTTGAAATGTCACGCCCATGCATCAGTCTGTTGCTGTTTTAAGTTATACTGCATTATTCCGTGTGCTCGTCCCATACTTGATGCATGTTCGTAACCTACCATTCAGCTTTGAAGGGGTTCCAGTACTTTTATGTTCTATTGCTCATGATGCTGCTTCTAATGTTCCAAGTACTCGTTCCACTGTTGATGCGTTTTTATCACTTAGTGTTGTACGTTCGAGAGGTCTGAGTACTGTTCTACGTTCGAGAGGTCTGAGTACTGTTCTGTTGTTCATGATGTTGTTGCTGCTGTTCTAAGTGCTCGTCCGACGCTTGATGAGTATTCGAAACTAGATATTAAATTTTAAGAGATCTGAGCGACATGGGTTGGTCATTGAAGCCTTATTGATGCATTTGAACTAGTGTGAATCGCTCCCGTGAGTTTCATTCGGAAGACCTTGCCATTTTTTGCGATTTTATTTCACTGTGTAACTCGGTGCATTAGGACGATCGCGGACTTTGAGTCTTCTCTTACTGATGTTGGTGGCAGAATTTCAGGTACGTAGGCATTAAAACGTGACAGAATATAGTACCATAAGAGAACAAGGCTGATAAGATTTAGTTCATCTACTTAAGGTAGTTCCTGATTTATGGTTATTGGTATTACTACATGTTCAGGAGTCGTATTCGACACTACAGGCACTTTCCAAACTTCATTAAATCATCCAATGTTAGCCAGTCTAGGTGAAGATACAGTTGTGGGAGAGGCGTGACTATAGATGTATTTTAACCGTTTATATATATATATATATATATATATATATATATATATATATATATATATATATATATATATATATATATATATATATATATATATATATATATATATATATATATACAATTCAATACTATGGAGACTTTTCTAAACTTCACAAAATCACCAAACGTATATAAGAGTGAATAGAATTGTAGTGATGAGAAACTAGAAATGCTTTTTAACACCTTGCTTGTGAAATTCTAAGCTAGACTTAGTTTTATAAGGATATAAAAATCACCAGTCATTTCCCAGAATAGAGTAAGTACATGTCATTATAATGAATAAGAAACCAAAACCAAAGACAATTTTCAACCGCTTGATTAATAAAAACAAAACAAAAATCTTGAATATGACACAATCTTCTCGTAGCATCATAAAAAAAGCAAATACCACGTTACTGGAAAAGGTAAAGACGCAAACTCCTCATCCTTCAGACGCTGATGATGTTCCCTTTAGACTCCCTTTGTATTGCGCACAAGATCAAGGTTAAGCTGAATCCCTTTTCCTCCTCAGTCCGTCACGCTGACACTGCTCTATGGGAGTGTGGCGCGGCAAGCTTCCTGGGTGTAGTTGTGTTCAGAGAGAGAGAGAGATTCTCTCTCTCTCTCTCTCTCTCTCTCTCTCTCTCTCTCTCTCTCTCTCTCTCTCTCTCTCTCTCTCTCTCTCTCTCTCAAATCACAACAGAAAAGTCATTCTCTTTCGTCCATATTTTGGAGAAGGGATAAAAGAGAAAAGTATCCTATAAGAGGGAGTTCCCAGCCCTCCACCCTCTTTTTTTTTCTCTTTTATGACTCATGGGAAATATTAGCGAGGCCTGATAACGAGGAGGAGGAGGAGGAGGAGGAAGAAGAGCTGTGATATGCAGATGAGATGACTTCAACATAAAAAGACTAGGGAAAAAGCAAGAAAACATGACAAGAAGACAGAGAAACATGACGTGGAAAAGAAATCTCTGACTTGGGGAGGAGAAACGTGTCTGGCTTGAGGAGGAAGAGGAGGAGAAGAAGAAGGAGGAGAAGGAATAAACAGCGGTGGTGAGGAATGGAGAAGACGCATAGTAAGAGAGGAGGGGATGTTAAGTTGTATGTTGTATACGGAGGAGCGAGGAAGAGGAGGGGAGGAGAAGGAGGCAACCTAAGGAAGCCCCACAAGAGGTCTGCCGGGGAGGTTAGACACGTGAGTGAGTGGTGCAGGTGGTGTTATGTGCGTCACCGCCACACCTCTGCCTTGTGTTCCTCCCGCCCCTAACCTGTGTTCCTCCCGCCCAACCAGTGTTCCTCTCAACTCACTCCCAGTCATAGTTTACTTAATTGAATCCCGAAACTTCCAACCCTGTCATGACCTTCATTCTAAGCTTCTTGCTGTATATTTTTTTCAGGTTTGGCGCCCAACCAGTGTTCCTTTCAAGTCGCTCCCTTTCAGTCTTTTATTTCAAAGTTCCTCTATGTTTTATTCAAGTGGGGCGCGCAAGCTTTATTCTTTTCATCTCATTCTCTTCCATGATTTATTTTATTGAATCCTAAACTTTTTATAGTATATCGAAATTCCTTTATATTTTATTGAAGTAGTGAAGTAAAGATCATTTAGTTTGTGACAGTGATAATCTGGACTTGTCTCTCCTTTCATTTAGACTTCCGCGCCCTAAGCCAGTGTACAGTGCCTGACATAGCCGAACATGACTAATACAGAAGCCTTTGTACTGCACTGGAATCCTAAGAACATAAAAACATAAGAAAATAAGAGAAGGCGCAAGAGACCATCTTGATTACACGGACAGTCCTTGCATGAAAACGTAGCTACCTATTTCCGCCTATCAGCCTCATCCATAATTTGTCAAATCTTCTTTTAAAGCTCCCTAATGACTCAGCTCTAACAATTATTTATATACCGAAGATTATGATGCTTTACTCTTAAGTTAAGTAGAATTTATGATTATTTCGATACTTTATGCACCAATTTGGATAGACTAAGTTTGAAGGATGTGCGATTTGTTTGCGTAGGGGAGGAGTGTAGTAGAGTGTTTGTCTCTATCTCTGTGTGTCTAGCCATCCCATATACTGCAGTGTCGTGTTACCGTAACCTCACACTCAATCTCGCTAGATCCACGTTATCTGCGTCATCGCACGTATTGCCCACCACGCTTAGCAACACAACGCTTGCCACGCTGAGCCAGTGACGCGATGTGTGACGGGGAAAGGTGATGAAAAGCCAAGCAGACAGGCGGAAAGGAAGGAAAACAGACAGAAAAAGGTGAAAGAAAATAGAGAAAGAGAAACTAAGGAAGGAAAAAAGAAAAAGGTAAAAAACAAAAAGGAAAAAAGAAACAAAACAAAGACAGGAAACAAGAAAATGGAGAGAAAAGAATATAAAGAAAACAATTAAATATAAAAAGAAAACGAAGAAACCGAAATAAAAACAAGAAAGGAAGAGAAACACGCAATAATGTACAACTTCAAACATCACTTTCCAACACGAGGATGTGACACCAGAAAAAAATAAAAAGCGATAAAAAAAAGTCTTCCCACACTTGCTACGGGCCGATAATCATTGAGGTAAACGACACTGTTCAAACCTCCCATCCACCCCCCCGAGAGTGCTTCAGGCGCCAAACCTTAAGGGAAGTGAGCGAAGTGAACAGGGAGACTTAATTAGAGGCGGGGCGAGGCGGTGTAGGTAGACTAAAGGCTCGTCTACCTCCCTGTACTGCTCCCCGCTTCGCCACACACACACACACACACACACACACACGCACCGCCTCCTCTTTGTTCGCGGCAGCCTTGATTCGCCGCGGAGCAACATCGAGGGCACGGGGTGAACAGAGAGAGAGGCGGGACGGGGCGCAGGGGAGAAGACTTCATCACTGATTTGTTGCTGGGGTTGGTTAATTAGAAAGTTGGGATGACGATGCGGAGATGAAGTGTGTGTGTGTGTGTGTGTGTGTGTGTGTGTGTGTGTGTGTGTGTGTGTGTGTGTGTGTGGTTTTCTTTCTTGTAACGACGTACAGTTATTATTGCGAAAATTGTAAATACTTCGAAATCTGGAAAAGAAGAAAAACAAAAGCGTTAAAAAGATAATTAGAAAGTGAAACTGCATTGGTTCGTCTAAAGTTCAAGAAAACTCCACCGGACACAACAAGACGCTGTTGTGAAATACCGTCGTTATTTTTCTTTTTTTCTTTTTCTTTTTTTTAGTTTTTCCTGTAAGACAAAGAACCAGAGGATGTCGAGGAGCCGTCGCAATCACACTGACTGAGAGCCGAGACAACGAAGGCCTTACATAAGCATTTTTGACTTTCACGTAGAGATATCCTCAGTCTGTACGATTAACAAAGGTCAGAGGTACTCCAGCTCAGCCTCGGGGCATTGATGAGCGTTATGCGCCGGCGGGCCATCACGGTACTGGCGATGAAGCCCTTGAGAACGTGTGTGTGTATCCGTTCCCTCGGCGCCGCGATGCAAGGCGTGTTCCGCGGCGCTAGGAGGAAAGGTTAGGAGGCAAGTCAGTGTGGCACGTTCCCGAGGGTACTTTGCGGGAAATTTTACATGTGCTCTTTGACGCCACGCCTCCCACGGGGTCAAGGGAAAGCAAGGGAGCTAAACACGGAACACAGAGCTTGTTGTGGGAAGACCTGCACGCAAATTCCCGAAGATAGGAAGTCGAGATTCCCTCAAAATACAGACGTTCTCGAGCTTAGGTACAGTTGAGTGCTGTTGGGGGTGGAATAATGGCTGGTGCTTGACTCGAAGGTTCTTTTGATATTTGTAATGAGAACGTTAAGACTGGAGGAAAATTACTGAAGATTGGAAGCCGAAATTTCCGCAAAATACACGTTCTGTCTCTCTAATGTATGATTTAGTGTCCTCCGTGGTGGAATAATGGTTGGTACTTGACTCAGAGCTAGTCTTCTGATATCCATAATGAGAAGGTTAAGACAGATTTCCAAAGACGAAGCCTGAATTCCCGCAAAATACATATTCTTTCTTGTTGGTGTACAGTTTAACGTCCCTCAGGATCGAATAATGCCTAGTAGCACATGACTCAAAAGGTTTCTAATATTTCTAATGAGAACGTTAACGCTGCAGGAAGATTCGCTAAGAGACTAAGTCTGAATTCCGCCAAAATACACACACAATCTGCCTGTCTTCCTGATGTACGGTTTGGCGTCCCTCAGGGCTGGGACTTGAAGGTCGACTGTTGATATTTACCCTGACAAAGATAAGCCTGCGCCGTGTGGAGGACGCTACTCGTGCCGGCCTGTGTGGCAACTCTCGCGAGGACAGGAGCGGCGCCCTATGACCTGGTTGTGGCGGTGCTTAATTCAATAAATCAATCAGTCAATGAATCAATCAATCTCGGGGGCCAGTGCTTGGGAGCCTCGCCGCGGTGAATGGATGCCCGCACAGGAAGAAGGAAGACTACATTAAGACTTGCTGCCTGATGGGGGCCGCTGCAATGCATGTTTTTATCTTTCTAATAACTCAATGAAGGCAAATGGAAAGTACCAATCTGAAGCCCTGCCGTCAAGCGTAAGGCAGTGGATGTCATGTCCCTGTTGCTTGTTGAAAATACAAAGAGGCTGTTAGTTCATGCGGCACACGAGGCTATCCTGCATTATGTCTCCCATGGACTCCTTTAAGCAAATAGATGTTTGGTATACAATGATACTAAAGACAACAGAAGTCATTGAAAAGGCGATAGAATATTGTATTTACCTCTGTAACCATTCACGTTACAAATTAAGATTCTATCATTCTCTCAAGGGCTCTCTCTTGCGTAAGTGTTTTGCATGATTGATTGATTGATTGATATGAACATTCCTTGCTTGGCACCGCAACACTAGGATCAAATGGTGCAGGATATCCAATGTTAAATCTTTTTAAATCAAAAAGGGTAAGACAACAATATGCTATACATGAAATATTATAAGTGAAGAGGGAAATAGAAGTATAAAAGTATAATACAAAAAGTAATAAAATCAAAACTAAAAGAACACATCACAGCATTTAAAATATCAAAACCTAAAAAACACCATTAGACAAACCACAGATCCTGTAAAGCACCACGGAAGCTGTGACTGAGAAGACGTGACGGGAGACCACCTTTCGCGAGGCAAATTCCAGACAATGAAGAGAGAGCCAGGCAAGTCCAGCAGGTGCAGCGCGCGCCTTCACCCAGCGCTTGTTTAACGAGGATGGGGGTGGCACCTTGATTCAATTTATTTACAAGGGGACTAATGTGTCGCGGCGTGCACCTGGTGGCCGTCTCTCTTTCTTTCATTCTTTTACTCCTGTGCGTTAACCCTTCGACTTCATCTTTTGCTCCTGTTAGTTAACCCTTCGACTTCATTTTTTTTCTTAAGTTTACCCCTCGCTGCGTGCACCCAATGGCCACCTCTCTTTCACTCTTTAATTCCACGTGTATTAACCTTTTGATTGATATGATTTTTTCTTCCTCAAATTTATCCCTTTCAGTAACAAGACATCGATTTGATTATATTCTAACTGTTATTAGAGGACTTTAATAATCATTGTATGAATTTCGCATTAAGTCTTCAATTATTATGTTTTTTTTTTTTTACTATTTTTCCTCAGGCCTTCAGTAACACAGTGTCGCTTTTATTATGCTCTACATCTTATTAAAGGATTGTAAATGGAGTTAAGGACAACCTTTTCGTTATCATGGAGTGTTTGTGCTTGTCACTTTGTATTCTATGCATTTCTTTTTCTATTTGTTCGTGCCAAAGAAAATATCCAAAACTACGGGAAGTGTATTCATTTCAATAAAAAAAATAGGGAAAGCTGAGTATCTGAGAACAACGGTTTGAATGTACTAGGGACACCTCATTATTTATGTTTTTACCTTAAGGTTACATAAGAATTTCCTATGATTCTTATCCACGAAATCTCTCTCTCTCTCTCTCTCTCTCTCTCTCTCTCTCTCTCTCTCTCTCTCTCTCTCTCTCTCTCTCTCTCTCTCTCTCTCTCTCTCAGCAAACAAAGCACCGTGGCACAATTCCAGTAGAGTATAGGTGCAGTAAGCTTAGCGACGTGTGCGTCACCCCATCGCCACACACTTGCCTCCAACGCACCTGTCTTACTCTACCTGAACCCTCACCGCCCCGCTCCCACACTTCTTCTTACAACTTGAATAATGCTGACGTGCTTCTTACTTATGTCATTACCGAGTTAATCTGCCATTCACCTGTGACCCAATAACAGGGAAACCAATATAAGCTGCTTGTATCTACGAGTATAAGAGTTACGGTGTTGTCTCTAGTAGTTTCCCAGCGTGCATGCAGACAGACGGCGTTCTCTGCTCTTTCTCTCTCGTGTTGACTGGCAAGATACTCAAGCTGCCACATTGCCCTTTGCTAACATGCATTCACAAAGGAACAAAAAAGAACAAACTGCAAATAGTTTGGTCCTTGCGAATCTGTTTATAACACTAACTAGTCTGAAAGAGATATACGTAAAACAGTAAAAAACGAAGGTTTCTCTTGTCTTGAGCACGTAACTATTTTTAAATATAACCAACAACTCGTATTTACTTACCCTTAGGAACTCTCGGAAATCACTGGGAAACGTAACATGAGGCAGATATGATGAAAAACACAGACAAGACACAGGAAGGCCGCCAGTGGTACCAGAAGAAATGTTATAAGGCTGCGGGTGGGAAAAGGAGTAAACACGTTTCTCATTTCTAGATCGAGGTGAATGTGTGGAGAGCATCAAGGCTTAGAAAGTGTGTGCAGGTCATGTCTCCCTGACGTGACACCGAGAACTGGTGCCTGCAGTGCATTTGCGGTCTGTGTATGTGTGTGTGTGTGTGTGTGTGTGTGTGTGTGTGTGTGTGTGTGTGTGTGTGTGTGTGTGTCGCCGCTGCACACGAGCGGCGCGACCCTTTCTTACGGTGCGTCACGTGTCCGGCACGAGAACAAGGCAGTGCCGGAACTTAGCGTTTGCCATTCAGCGGCATGGCTAGTCAGTGTTCCAGTATTTCCAGTGTGTTTCAATACTTAAGTTCCGAGAGAGAGAGAGAGAGAGAGAGAGAGAGAGAGAGAGAGAGAGAGAGAGAGAGAGAGAGAGAGAGAGAGAGAGAGAGAGAGAGAGAGAGATGAGGGGGGTAGAGGAAAAAAAAAATAGATCGATACATGCAAAAGAACATAAATACATAGACTTATTGGCCACAGAATCACATAGTACAGAAATATATCACAAGTGCATAAGACAAGAATCCTTAAGCATTGTTGTTCCATCTAAAACACTGAAGAATCCAAACATTTATGTACGAAAACTGAAGGCATCGAGAACTCAACAAAGCGAGGAGCAGATCATCACAAGAATACCTAGGTCGCGTATTCTGTTGAAAAAAAAATAAATAAAAAGTATGTGTATTGCAAGTGACTACATAGCATTGTGTGGTGAAGGGCTGCTGCTCGTCATTCACTGTATCAAGGACGGAGCGCCACTGTACATTCCAACGCTCAGTAGCAGGAGGATAAAAAGAGGAATCTAGATAAAATAACCATAATAGATAAACAAATAAAAATAAACATAAAGATAATAATAAAAAATACTTGTAATAAATGACAACAACGGCAACAAGCTGCTACTACTACTACTACTACTACTACTACTATCACAACTATTACTACTACATGACCATCAACAACAAGAGAAGCAACAACAACAATGCTAACGAAAATAACAAAAATAAAGTAGGAAGCACAAAAACAACAACAGGAAAAATAAACCGTGACGTGACAAACAGAAAACAGCGAAAAAAAAAGTGACCACACAAAAAAATGACACACAGACACACAGACACAGAGATTATAACTGATTCCTTCCCTTCTCTTCTCTCTGTTTAACCTTCCAACACACACACACACACACACACACACACACACAGACTGAAAAGTGAATCCAAAGACAAAAACCGATAAAAGAAAACGAAATATACACGATAGAATAGAATAATATTAAACAAACACAGTGACAGATACGAGTATCTCTTCCTTTTTTTTTTCCTTCTGTCCTCATCTTTTTCCTTCCTTCATTCCTTCCTTCCTTCCTCGAATAGATACAAGTTTTCACTACTGCCCGGGAAGATAACACGGCCGGGACATCCCATCCATCCCACACACACACACACACACACACACACACACGGACACACACGCTGATTCATCACATTCCCCACGCGACACACCCACGCCACGCCACCACAGCTTTCACCACGAGATTTGCTTAGCGAGCACGTGGTTTTGTGCGTGTGTGTGTGTGTGTGTGTGTGTGTGTGTGTGTGTGTGCCATCATTCCCAAGGCAAACAGTTTCTCTCCTCCTCCTCCTCCTCCTCCTTCTCAGAGAGAGACAGAGAGAGAGAGAGAGAGAGAGAGAGAGAGAGAGAGAGAGAGAGAGAGAGAGAGAGAGAGAGAGAGAGAGGACACGCAGAGTGGATGAGAAAGAAAAATAGCAAAGGAAAAACAAGAGAGAGAGAGAGAGAGAGAGAGAGAGAGAGAGAGAGAGAGAGAGAGATTGCTTCACCTCTTACCAATACTTAGATCGGACATTCAACACTTGAGTGAGTTTCTCTTCTCTGTTCACGGCCTCACACTCGCCTTGCATTTCACCGACACTGTATCTCACTGCCTCGATACCAAGCGTCTAGACTGAAAGGCATTTGTCTGAGCGTTTCTATTCTTGCCAATGACTAATGAAGCTCCTTTCCACTCCATCCCGTGCGTGAGTTCCCAGTGGACAGTGATAAAAGCAAGCTCCTGCACCCGCCCCAATCTTTGTGCACGTCAAAAACCTTCACATTCTCTGACTCATTCACTTTTACCTCGTGTAGGAGAAAGAAAAAGTTCGTGTGCTCTTTCGTTATCATCTTCTCGCCCCAGTTACTCGAGTGGAGGGACTGGAATGACCTTCGTGGCGCACTCTTTGCTGGAAGGATCGTAAATAACTTGGCAAGCGAGGATCTACTAGTATAATATATCAAAACGAGAATATCACTTCGTATTTTTCTGTTTGTTTTGTTATTTTTGTTTACTTTTACGTGTGTGTGGAAAAAGGCACGCTAGGAACACAAAAAACTGAGTGAAGAAAATAGATCGCCAAATTGCCGCTTCGAATCAGAGGTAATAAATAAGATAAAATAAAATAAATATGTATAAAGAATTCCAGATACAAAAACTAATTTCATTCCTGAGATAACTTCATACTCTTCTCTTTAAAGCAAGACACAGGAAGGAGAAAAACACACAAACGGGTAGATAGTTGTAGAGTTTACCAGCGAAAGGGATGCTGCTTCATGTATGTGGTTTGGAGAGAGAGAGAGAGAGAGAGAGAGAGAGAGAGAGAGAGAGAGAGAGAGAGAGAGAGAGAGAGAGAGAAGGGGGAGACGGAGGTTGATACAGAAAAAGACCATGAGAAAGAGTGAAAGGGAACGCGATATGAATGGAGGCGTGCATGAGGAATGGTGGTATAGAGAAGAAGGAAGATGGCTCTGCTGATTGCATATAGAATAAGAGTAAAACAAAGGATGCGGGGTGCTAAAAAGTGACGTTTGTGTGAGTGTGTGTGTGAGGGGGGGTAGAGAGAGAGAGAGAGAGAGAAACAGACACCAAAACTATAACAAAAAAAAAAAAAAATGAAACACATAAAAAAAGGACCTTCCCGTTAGTTAGCAAGGGAGTGAATCAGCAGACAGAGGAGGCCGTTCTAACAGGACCAGCGGCGAGGGGAAGGTGTGAGGCCGTTGCTGGATGCTGGTGGCTATAATTCGGAGCGGAAGTGGGAGGGTGACGCTGTGACGAGTCTGCCATCCCGCCCTGTGACGCAAGGGTGTGACGAGCACTATCTGGCCCCGCAGGATGCTCTCTCTCTCTCTCTCTCTCTCTCTCTCTCTCTCTCTCTCTCTCTCTCTCTCTCTCTCTCTCTCTCTCTCTCTCCACACACACACACACACGCACACATACACACAAACACGGAAAAACTGTTGGAAAATCATTGTACTCATATAAGTCTTCCCCACTGAGGACACTTTCATCATAATCATTATCATCACAACGCCCCTAGAAGCAACATCACCAGTACATCCTACATTTCCCCACTTATACATAAATCCTTATTTTTTTCTCTCCCCTACAGACCGAACCGATCAAAGTTAAGATGCCATGTGTCTTCCCTCGTGGTTCAGACAAGGAGCCGGGACTACTGGGCAGGGACGCAGGGGGGGAGGGGGATGCTCAAGAAGGTAAGTCTCATCTTAGTAAACGAAGAACCTGAAGAACCGTGCATAGAAAAATGTTAAGATTTATTAGGAATCTCTCAGTAGTGATTGTTCCGATTTTTTTTTTTTTTTTTGTGTAAGAGGGACACTAGCATGGGTGAAAAAAAAAAGTAGAAAATAGAATGAATAATAAGTACAGGAGTTGGATAAAGGATATGTCAAGGACGGTGTGGAGAGAAGGATGGGAAGAGAGAGACAAGGAGGAGGAGGAGGGTGTGTAGGATAGAAGGAGGTCATTATGCCCTTGCCCTACATATGTGCCTTGACTGCCCTGCTGATGCTTGTCTGATGCATATGAGGCGACCACGTGTGTGTATATGTGTGTGTGTGTGTGTGTGTGTGTGTGTGTGTGTGTGCTGCATCGCTCATGTGGCTTCGTCGGTCGTCGCCAGATGTTGTTTGTTTCTTCTGATGTACTCGTCTATTGTCTTATTGTCTTCCCGGCTCCTCCCGCCTCTTCTTCCCGGTTTTTATCCCCTCGCGCGCGTGTTTGTCTGATCCCTTCCTTCGTTGGCTGTTACTCTCTTCCTCAATTCGTCGCTATTGTGTACTCACCTCTGATACTTTCCATTCTAACCTCACTCTCGTTCCTTGTACTGTCATGTGTTTTGTTGCATTTCCTCCCTTCGGTTGTTAGTGGTGTGTTGTAGCTATACTTTCTGTTGATCATCAAGTTTTTTTCCTATGTAACGTGAAGGAGAGTAAAGAGGAATAAAAATAGTTGGGAGACGTGAGGCAGGGGAACAACAGAGGGGGAAACGTGAAGGCGTCTTGCGTTAGTTAGGTTTAGTTTGCCAGGCGCGGGGCAGGTGGCTTGGCAAGGGCCGGCACGAGGACCACCACCACCACCACCACCACCATCACCACCACCAGGAGCCGCGGCGTGTATTGTTAGCTGTTAGTCTTGTTGTTTCCTTTTCTGGTGGTGTTGCTTGACGTGTGTGTGTGTGTGTGTGTGTGTGTGTGTGTGTGGAGAATTTAACGTAGCATATACAAGCATAGACACGAGCGGGTTTTTGTTTACACACACACACACACACACACACACACACACACACACACACACACACGTCACTTCGTTTCAGTTCTTGTGTAAGGGCGTGGCGTGTGGAAGACGTGACGTGTGCAAGGCGTGTGCAGACCAACACAAACGCTTATACACTTACAATCGTCGTATAGAAAAAAGAAAGGTGGTATTTTATCCCTCTGTGTTTCTTCTCTCCCATCAGCAACATCACTAACAGGAACACTTCATTCACACACCACTATACTCTACGAGCAATTTCACCACCAAAGCACCGAAAATGAGGCAGCAAAGACAAGCACGTATGGAACCTTCAATTTCTCGACCATCTGGCCATTTTCTCTTTCTCCCGCTGAGACGCTTAAGTGTAACATGCAGTGCTAGCGTGTGTTTCTGCCCCAGGTGGTAATCATAGCTGACAGAGGTAACAGAGGGGCCAGGTGCACAGCAGGTGACGGCAAGGTGGGCCCAGATCCAAAAGCGTGTTTGGGATTACCTGGTGTGCTGCATGAGGTGAGAGAGGTGGGGGTGCTGGTGGAGCGTGGATGTTTTTGTGTGTGTAGGGGTGTGTGGGGGTGTTTCAAGCGTGGGTGCGTGGGTGGATGAGTGTGTCTGAAAGTGATCGGGAAGGGAAAGTATATGGCATGTGTGTGTGAACGCTTGCGGCGGAGAGGGTCGATGGACTCACTAAACGTCACCATTGATAATTTTCGGAAATATATAACCTGCTGATGACAAAGCAGCGGGATCTTACCCAGTTTCTAAGCCAGCCAGTCACCCTGTCAGTCAGCCATCTGTCAGGCGCGCGTCTGTCTCTGTCTCCCCTCTCACCTGCGGAAGAAAAATAACTTTTTTGAGTTTTGGATGAAGGTGAAAGTGACTGTACATTCTAAACAGTCATAGAAAGTAAGACATTAAATAGAATTAAAATTTACACATATATAAAAAGCGTATGTGCATTGTAAACCATCGCAGAAAGAAAGACATTAAACAAAATCGAAACACACACAAATACACGAATCTTAAGGTAGAAGTACTAATGGACACACAGGATAACATAGCGGGACACAATCAGAAAGTCTCTGCAGACATCCCCGGAAATACGGATCTGCATTCAATTCCAAATACATGAATACCACACCAAATGCCGGAGCAGCAGCAGTAGAGGAGAGCGCCGCAAGGGAAGGGCCGCGTGCCGCACACACGCACAGTACTCGGGGAAACCTCTCATTTACCTGACGGAGATGGAAAGTCACGGCTCATTTCAGTGTTCCCTTGGGGCTGCAGGGTGTACGTACAGCCAGCCGCTCCTCCCTGTGCACGTGAATGGCAGAGAAATGGCATCTGAGGATCGGCACGCCATTTGCTGGGGAATGCTAATACTTGACAGGGAGGTAATGGCAAGGTACCCCAGTGAAATTCTGCCGTAATTGCCTCCATTAGGTGCTTGGAGCGACAGTGACGGCAGTGAAAGGGGAATGGGAGGCCCGGACGGGGAAGAAATAAAAGGAGCATTTATAAAGATTGCTTATTTATGAGTTTATTTCGTTTAGCAATCCTAGCTACGCATAGCCACCGGTCAGATAGAGTCCTGCCACGCCCTGTTCTTGGTCCACACACACACACACACACACACACACACACACACACACACACACACACACACACACACACATATTGTGTTACGTCATATACCTAAAACGCAGGAATAACTAAACAGGCGTTAAAATAAAGCTGCATTATGAAACAGTGTCAACCCAAGCACTGAGACACGCGAGAAGGGAGGCTGCTGCTGCTGTGACACTCAACACGAATTGTCAGCACGCTGCGTGACAAGCGACGCGTCACTCCTGCCATCTGGTGGAACTCGAGCTAATCTGCTGCTAATCGCTCATGGTTCACATAGACGTTCATAATTGTCTTCTTTTGTGACGCTTTCTGAAGAACTCACGGCGTCATATGAGCTTTGATACTGAGACACTAAATAAGATAGTGTAGATTAACCCAAGTGGAAAATACAATAAAAAAAGAAAAGTATCTGAAGAGGTTTAGGTTATGGCAGTTTTTTTTTTTTTTTGGGGGGGGGGGTGTGATAGATCTACGAGGCGAACAGTCTTAAAGAGCTTACTGTAGGAAGATGCAAGGAACATTTGATGACTGTAAGAATGGTTTGGTTGAGAAATGAAGGTATTAAAATGTGACAGAATACTCCATGAATGTGAAAAGGGGTGATACTTGGAGAGGAAATATCAAGGGATAGTAAGAAAAGGGGTGAGTTAGGAGGAAGAACACATTAAATAAAAAAAGAACGAAAGAATGAATGAGAAAAGAAAACAAGTAAATAAATACGAGATAAGGAGAAACTTATTTATTTTCTTAGTCATTTATCTAGTTATTTGTCAATTATTATATTTTTTACCCATTTATTTATAATCTCATTTGTTGTAACTATGGAGCAACACTACCACCTCCACAGTCACCACCACCACAACAGTCACACCACAGACGCCTCCTTATCACGTCACATCATCACCTATCTCTCCTCGCATCCTCAAGGACTTCTTCACCACCATCACCATCACCACTGCCTTCCACCACCATGACGTAACCTCAACACACCACAACACCACGGCCACTCCCTCTTAGTCGTGCTGGTGATGATGATGAAGGTATGGTATGGTATGAATAAAGAAGTGGTAGTAATGGTGGTGGTGATGATAGGAAGGGTAGTGGTGGTGATGTTAGTGGCGGTCGTGATGATGGAAGTAGTGATGCTGGTGGTGCAGGTGGTAATTGTGTTGATGTTAGTGGTGATGGTGATGGTAGTGGTAATGGTGGTGGTGGTGGTGAGCACAGGAGCGGACAGTTGGAAGTCAGTTGTTAACCCGCACTAATGTCACAATGGTGCAAGGGGAGTGTGCGTGTGTGTGTGTGTGTGTGTGTGTGTGTGTGTGTGTGTGTGTGTGTGTGTGTGTGTGTGTGTGTGTGTGTGTGTGTGTGTATGTATGTGTATGTGTGTGTGTATGTGTGTGTGTGTGTCGCAAGTGTCCGCTCCGTCAACCGTCACCCGCCTGCAACGCATCGTTACGAAAGTCTTGATGTAGCGAAGGTGTGAAAGAGAGAGAGAGAGAGAGAGAGAGGGAGAGAGAGAGAGAGAGAGAGAGGGATGGGGGGGGAAAGCACTCACGATACAAGCATAAACAAGACAACTAAGTGACATCAACAAGTCCACAAGTCCTCAGAAACACACACACACACACACACACACACACACACATTAACATGAACAATAAAAATCTTTCGATGAACAAGAGAGAGAGAGAGAGTCAACAAGCACCACATTAACCACACTATACAACTTCACTGTCAAAATATGAAGGTGAAATCGATGCCTCCTTCTCCTCCTCCTCCTCCTCTAACACTAGTATTGATTTATTGCACTCATATTAATTACAAGGATAAAGTTCATTAAGAAAGTCGTGTTAAACTTAAGGACTCTTGTTGTTGCATTAGCAGGAAGCGAGGGAAGATTGAAGTTGGAGGTACAGATAGTAAGAGGATGGGAGAGAGAGAGAGAGAGAGAGAAAGAGAGAGAGAGAGAGGGAGGGAGGAAGGGCAAGAGGACGAGCGCAGCAACTAACATTTCCATCCCTAGACACGAGCAGGCCTGTGAGGTTAAGGACAGATTAGGCAAGACAGGAGAGCGGGGAGCGAGGCCAGGCTGTGATGGTGGTGGTAGTGGTGGTGATGGTGGTGGAGTAGAACACGGAAAAGATGGAAGGGATACTGCGTGTTGAAAGGAAAGTCCGGGGATGATAGAGATATATAAGGCAAGAATAGAAGGGAGAATGGAAATAATGAGGAAACTTGTACTGATTTGCAAACAATGACACAAACTGTAAGAAAGAAAGAAACAACATAGATAAGTGTAGAGGAAAAGAGATAGCGTGTGGAAAGACCAAGGGCAGTAAAAATGAGGCAAGAGCAGATAGGAAAATGATGATAATGAGACTTGTACTAAATTGCAATCACTGATACACAAACTGAAAGAAAGGGAGAAAAGGCCAAACAACATGGAAAGGTGCAGGAAAAGAGATAGCGTGTTGAAAGGCCAAGGGTATTTAGTAGACATGATGAAAGAATAGGAGAAAGAACTTGCAAACACTGATGCACAAGATGAAAAAGAAAGGAAAGAAAAGAAAAGCAGAATAGAAAGATGTATGAAAAAGGGATTGGGTGTTGAAAGGTCAAGGGTAGTAGAAATGATGAACGAATATAAGAAAGAACTTGCAAACAGTGACGCGCAAACTGAAAAGGAAAGAAAAGAAAAGAAAAGAAAAAAAAAACATGGAAAAGGAACAGGGAAGGGATAGCGAGAGGAAAGGCCAAGGGTACCACAGATGAGGCAAGAGTAGGAGGGAGAATGGAAATGATGGCAGGCTTTAAGTGACTTGCAAACGTTAGCTGACCCACACCCTGCAAAAACTGGCTTCCACTGAGGTAACACTGCACCCCTTGTCATGTCCCCTTAGCGTCCCCTGCTGCGTCTTGCTGGCAGGGTTTCTTCTCGTTATCTTTCTGCCACACCCATTATAGATGCATCTTTTTTTTCTCTCTCTCTCCCTCTCTCTATATACATAACTTTTCCTTCCTCTCTTTCAAATCACTCCTTTTATCGTCAATCATTCGCTTCCCTTCATCTTTTAACTTCTCTTCGTTTCACTCTATCATATATTTTCTTTATTCGTTAATTCACTTCTTGAATTAATAGTTATATATCGTCAATCCTTTCCCTTTTTCTTCATCTATATTTCATTTATAAAAGGCCACACGTACAAATACCAGTGTCGGTACCCTTTCCTGCATCTCAATCCAACTCACTTCTATATGCAGCGACTCACGGTACAGTCACAAGAAATGAACAGAAAAAAAAACAAAATGCATTGGTATAATATTACTAATCTTTCCTTATCCTTATGCAAAGAAGCAAATCAATCTTCCTTCAGTCCCAGATCTACCGTTTTCTACCAATAAGAAGAAATAATGGATAGCGAGAGAAAACGAAAGAAAGAAAAAAAAAGAGAGAAAAGAAGGATGGAAAACATGTAGAAAAGAGGACGGAACGGAAATATCAGAGAGAGAGAGAGAGAGAGAGAGAGAGAGAGAGAGAGAGAGAGAGAGAGAGAGAGAGAGAGATTAAGGAAATAATGGACCAGGTGCGAGTGAGGCAACAAAGATATCCAGCTTTGTGTTGGAACAGAGAACGGTAACAATGGGAGAAAAATTCTTTATCCAGCACGCAAAGACGATGACTGTGTGTGTGTGTGTGTGTGTGTGTGTGTGTGTGTGTGTGTGTGTGTGTGTGTGTGAAAGAGACCTCAAAAAATAAGGACTGAAAGAGTATCCAATAATTGTAACAATGGCAATGGCCAGAAAATGTGATTAAGTTATTTATTTTCTTTAACTCAGAGAGAGAGAGAGAGAGAGAGAGAGAGAGAGAGAGAGAGAGAGAGAGAGAGAGAGTGTGTGTGTGTGTAGGGGGGGAAACAGAGATGAAGAACGAGACAAAGAAGATAAGAAAGAAATTACAAAACTAACCACACACACACACACACACACACACACACACACACACACACACACACCTTTCTAAATCACGTGGTCTACCGCTAAAGCCAGACTAGTAAGTGGGATCGGCGGCCAGACCCAGCCAGTGCACTTGATCAATTTCTCCCTCTTAGTGCAGCTCGAGGCAGCAGTCCAGTTACCTCCAGGACGGGTTTGAGCTGCTGCTCTGCTCTGCTCGACTCGGCTCTGCTCTGCTCTGCTCTGCTCTCCTCCGTTCTGCTCTGCTCTGCTCTCTACCTACACGACTTGCACTCATTATAGACCTGTTCCTTGTGTTGAGAGAGAGAGAGAGAGAGAGAGAGAGAGAGAGAGAGAGAGAGAGAGAGAGAGAGAGAGAGAGAGAGAGAGAGAGAGAGAGAGAGAGAGAGAGAGAGAGAGAGACGCCGCTATTTGACATTGATTCGGGTATTGATTAATATAATTTACTCAAACAGAAAATTTTATATGTATAATTTTGTTCATAAAATAATACTACTGTTGCTATTGCTGTTATTACTATTTCTACTACTACTACTACTATTACTACTACTACTACTACTACTACTACTACTACTACTACTACTTGTAAAAAAAATCTAATATAATACCTCCACCCCATGTTTATTGATGTGTCAATTAGGGGCTCCATTACTTGGAGGTCATTAGCCCCAAAAATGCTATCATCACTACTTCTGCTACTATTACTACTACTACTACTGCTGCTACTACTACTACTACTACTACTACTACTACTACTACTACTACTACTATTGTAAAGAATGCTATCATCACTTTATTACTACTACTACTACTGCTACTACTACTACTACTACTACTACTACTAATTGCCTCGTTGCTCACTACCTTCTACGTAAACACTGCACTGCAACGAGTTAAGGTTCAGCGGAGCAGTGAGTAACGCAACACAAACCTCCTAGTAAGTAAGCGGTTCCTTAACACAGCACCCACTATAACACAGGTAAAGCTTCGACCATTTACTCCGAAAATCGTCGTAAATTGGAGATCTCTAACTCATAATTTTGGCTCGACACAATTTACTTCAAAAAAAAAAAAAAAAAAAAAAACGACCATTAAATTATTAAAGCAAGTAAATCTTCTGTCTGTTCTTCGGAAATCGTCGTAAGTTTCAGACGTGTAAGTAACAATTTCGCCCCAACCCGATTTCGCCTAAAAAAAAAAAAAAAAAAAAAAACATTATTGAATTGCTGCTTGTGTCGCTGTGTGGTCACGGACGCTGCGGGACTGTAATGGATAACTGATAATTGTGTGATTCGTTTTTCTTTTTTTTTTTTAATGTTCATTCGGTTAACTATTGAGGAAAGATATTAAACTCATCAATTAACGAGATTTTATTTATTTTTTTCTTGTCGATCTTGTTCTGTTTCTACGTCATGGTTTCCTTCTTGTTACCTGTTATTTCACCTATCTATCTATTTATTTGTGTTATTTATTTACCTTTTTCATTTATTTTCTTATTTATATTATTTTTATCTATTTATTTTATTTACTGATTTATTTTATTTTAATTTATTGTTTTATTTTATTTCATTTTATTTTTATTCATTTATTTATTTTTTTCTTTTTTTCAACACTATTTAATATTTTTACCATGGAAGTTGTTTGTCGTCGATTTCAAGACAGAAGCTGTACTGTTGCATTCCTCACGCCTCTACTCAACACTCACCGCTTGTAAAACGTTTAACACTTAACGATACCCGGGCGTTGGACAGCCAGAGTGGAGATGCAGACAGAGGCGGATACCAGTTGGAGTCACTGTAACTAATTGGGTAATTATGAACCGGCTATAGTCCTGCAAGTTTCTCAAGGGCATTCGCCTGATTCATTGACCGATTATCCACTGAACTTCAAGCAGCAAGTGGTATGCGCGTGGCCATCCTGGAGAAGTTAACTCAGCAGTGTGTCCGCATCGTTGATAGAATGGTGCTCTTTTAGTGAGAGGTAAAGGCGAAAGCTGAAGCATCGCATCGGCATTATGAAAAAAAAAAAAAAAACAGCTTTGATTAGAGAAATTAGGTATGACAATAGGATATTCGCATAGTTAACATGAAGAATGTAGTCTCACTCATTTGATTGATACTTAAAGCTGAATAAGAATAGTTTGGTGTAGTTTTTTAGTTTAATTTTGAAAGACCTAAAAAAATATTATTCTAGTCGTTGAAACATTTTTATGACTGTATCTTTTGTACTCATTTGAGTCATCCGGAGTTATTCAAAGCACAAATGCCATATTGTCAATTAAGTGAAAGGGTTAATAACAGAAAATAAGGATGGGAATAGAATATTCGCTTTGTTGATATGGAAACATAGCACGGAAACACAACACGGAAAAAAGTAAAGATAGCTACTCATTCATCTCATCTCTAACAAAGATGCAGGATGTTTTTTTTTTTCTTTTTTATTACAGAAGTGAATTTTGCTCAACGTGCGAAAAATCACGTGACTGAACCAACCTGTTGTGACGTAACTTCACCTTTCTCCTCCCATCCCCTCCCTCCCCACACCAGACCAGGCGAGACCAGACCAGGGCAAGCCAAATCAGGGTGGCAGCGCGCACAGCTGACGCAAGAGGCCGGATCTTTGATACTTTTTTTTTTTTTAAGCCGTGGAATTTGCGGAGACTCAACAGCCTCTGAGTTGGGAAACAGCCCGACTTGAACATCTGGTGGGACTGGTGGTGTTGCAAGGCGGCAGGTCAAGATCACGGGTCGCAGAGTAGTATTCCGTAAAAGTGATGAAGTCAGACGAGTCATGTAAAGAGAGGTAAAGGATGTGTTTTTGACGCAGATGGAAAATAGTGATAGAGCGGCTGACTTCTGGTTGAGTTACGGGGAATAGTAGTAACAGAAGATACAATGGACAAGAGTGAGTAAATAAACGAGTCATGGTAAGAACGAGAGGCCGTGTTTTTGATGCAGATGGAAAACAGTAATAGATAAATGGATTTTAAACCGACTTACAATGAACAGGAACAACAGAAGATACAATGGAAAGAAATAACAGATGAAGACTCGTGCATGACACCAACCAACCTCTGATACCTGAAAAACCATCGAAAGAAGAAATCAAGAAAGATCAATGTAGCTTTGTGCACCCAACCTTTCCCTGTGCCTTAGCGTCTCTTGTGCTGATAGAGGGTAGCCGGCAAGCGCCAACCCTCCTTAGCAACGAGGAAGGGTGAGGAAGAGATGACAGCCCCTGGAGGGTTGTCTGCGGCGCTGGCGGCAGAACACCTGTACTCTGAACTCGTCTTGGTGGAGGTGCAAGGATAGGGCGGCGGGTTCTCGTCGTCTCTGTTACTGATGATGTCACCTACCGCTAGTGTGTGTGTGTGTGTGTGTGTGTGTATACACTTCCCTGGCACTCCCATCTCTCAAGGCAAGCATCTGCATGCCCTTCGAACCCTGAACCGTAGTAACTGAAAAAAATTACACGTGTAGCGAAAAATCGGCATTCTTTACTCATCACTCGTTTCATAGAAGGTTAACTTTCGTACGCGTCCAGGAGCAGTAGGAGCAGTACTAGTCACAGCACCCCGTTGTCAGGGCAGAATGCGAGGTGTGTGGCGGAGGCTTGGCGAGGTGATAAGGCAGGAAGGCGAGGCGCAGCGGCGTCGGGTAGTGTGTCGGCGCCGGGGTAAGGTATCCAGGTGTCCTTGGCTGTGGCTCATCTTCCGTTCCATCTTATCCTGTGGTCATGCCTCAGGGAACGCTTCATGTTTAGTACCCATAGTGTTTTTTGTTTATGTATTTTTAAGTTATTGCATGTAGTTTTTTACTCTTCTACTTGATTGTGTCCGGTCTGCGAAGTTTAAAAAGCACGAAATTTGCTCTAATACGAGGTTTTGCAGGTTACTAACGGTGTGCTGCCCGACCTATCAGTCAGAAAGACAGAGAGAGAGAGAGAGAGAGAGAGAGAGAGAGAGAGAGAGAGAGAGAGAGAGAGAGAGAGAGAGAGAGAGAGAGAAACCGCCCCCTCGTCCTAGCTCATGTAGCAGCGGCTGTCTCTGCCTGACGCCCTCATCACCGCTGGTTCCTCATCGCGCTGGCCGTCTTTTCACCGCCACTCATATCATCACTTCCTCCCTTGTGCGCACTTATCTCCTTCGCCTTAATCCTCTTCACTTGATCCGGTACCATCACTATCCTCCTTCTCATCTTCCTTATCATCATCATCATCATCATCATTATAACATTCATCTTCAAAATCTGTGATCTCCTTTATCTTCAGTGACTGCCCATCTCTTCCAAGCCACCCGAGCAAAACCTCTTCTATGATACTCCAAGGTTACCCAAACAACATTAATCACACACACACACACACACACACACACACACACACACACATTCCATAATTTTATCTTGTTCTGTTATTTTTTTTTTTTACGTCTACTAGTTTTATGCATTTTTTACTGCGGTGTTTCCTTAATTTTTTTATGTATTTTATTTTTTGTTCATTCATTTATTTTTATCTTTATTTATTCTATTCCATTTTATCAGGTGCTTCGTTTATTTATATTCTTACTTTTGTGGTGGGAAAATATCGAATAGTTCCATTCCATTTTGTCATCCTGCTCGGAAGCGTTAGTTAGTTACAGTTCGAGTCGGTTCTATGTTTAATACGTGGCCAAAAGTTCCCCCAGCTTTTTCTTCCCCGCTAACGAGGTGAATTTTTAAACCTCGACCCACATTTCGCATTCCTTGTCGTCAGTCACAGCGCGGCGACCACCACCACCACCACCACCACCACCACCACCATATTTACCGCCCTAACACCACGACGACGAAAACCGTGGGAAACTGGCAGTGTAAAATAACCCTTAGTGGAATGAAAACTAGGAAGAAAAAACGGTAAAAAGCTTCACCTCTTCAAGTTTTTTGCTTCATACGTGGAGGTGTGGCGCCGCTGAGCAGGAGCCGTGGCACCAGGAAGTGGCAGGTGGTGGGCTTCCCGCGTGCTGCCGCCAAGACGGAAACTACGGAAACATGATGCAGGCTAAACATTTGCTCTGTTCCGCGCGGTGCCTCGGGATGGCCATCGAAACGGAGGTAACCGTGCGCGCAGTGGTGGCGAGACGGAGGGTGGGGGAGAGGAGGAGGATGAGGCTAAGTTGTGCAGGTCAGGTGAGTGTATGTGTGTGCGTTTGTCAATTTACCACTAATACCAACACGCCGAGAAGGGAAGGTGTGAGGTAAAGGACGAACGATTACTAAAGTTTTGTTTTTTCCTTCCTTTGTAGTTAAGGCACGTAGAGAGAGAGAACACACACACACACACACACACACACACACACACACACACACACACACACACACACACACACACACACACACAAACATTCTGCTCCATCACGCATAGAACTGATCTCCACCAGAGGTCCTCACACGACTGTATACCTGTTTCGTTTACTGTATACCTGTTTTTATTATAAGTATTACATGACCTTCATATTCATAGTTATGTGAATTTTCCGTCTCTTCACTCATCATCATCTTCCCTACTACCACCACCACCACCACCATTACCACCACCACTACCACTATTCCTCGGGAGCTCCACAGGGCATCGAGGTTATACAATGTCAAGGAGGAAGACAGCAATTAGGAATAATTTCTTGCGTAACCCAAACTTGTGGGCGGGACGGAGGACAGCACAGGCCGCCGCCACAGCCTTCACCAGCAGGCCTTCCCCTACAGCAACCAGCCTCCCATCAGCAGGTCACTTCCCAGCAGGCCTCCCCCAGTCCACCCGAAGGCCACGCCGCGCCAGGCACCTTCAGTCACGGACTTTAGTTTTCACGTTTCCTCGCCGGCTGACTCACGCCACGCTCGGGGGCGCGCGGGGCCCACCACCGATATGCAAATCCACCTTTTTTTGCCTCTCCTCTGCTGCTTACGTCATCCTTTAACTCGAAAGAAGAAAAGATGAAGCACGCGCTGTATTTTCCGCATTCCACTAAACTTGTTCTCCGCGCTGCGTCTTGACATAACGGAGGAGTAAATAAAGAGCAAGAACACCTACGTTTCTCCCTCACTGACTCGCTGCTCGCGTCACTTTACGACTTAACAAAATTGTGAAAGAGGAAAGCATGCGTGTCACTCCTTGCTCGCTCATTCGTGTAGCCATTCCAGCGTTACAGAAAAACGTAGACGAGGAACCTTTGGCTTGAGACGCTTCCTGACACTCCTCGCAGCTCCCATCGCGGCCTGCATAAGTCTGGCCGCCGCCACACACTTGCTGGGGCTGATTCACGAAACCTTGAGACCAGCCACGCTCCACCGACCGCTGTAGTCCGTAACGATCACCACCTCCACCTCCTCCACTTCCACCTCTGCCACCTTCACTGTGCTCTTGTCCCTTCTACACCCCACCATGAATCTCTCTCTCTCTCTCTCTCTCTCTCTCTCTCTCTCTCTCTCTCTCTCTCTCTCTCTCTCTCTCTCTCTCTGATATCGAGTTTCTCCCATCATTCATCGCCAATACAGCAATGAAAGGCAATCCCTTCCTGTGTGTCGGTCTCCCTATCAGTTATTCACTCTCCTTCCTCCCAGCCATTCCTCTCCCCAGCTCAATGACATCTCTCCCTCCATCCCTCCTTTCTTTCCTTGCTCTCCTCTTTCTTCCCTCCCTCCTTTCATCCCTTCGTCTTTTCTTCCCACTCTTCTCGCTTCCTTCTTCAACCTTTTCTTCCTTTGCCATTCACTCATCTCTCCGCTAACAACTGCTCCCGCTCTCTTCCGCCAGCCTCCCTTCATCTCTCCCTCGCCGTCCTCTCCCCTCCTGCAGGAAAGGGAAGTAAGTGTCCACGCTTCACGCTGCAGGGAGGGCCGTGGCGGGGTGATTGTCGGAGAGGAAAGCATGGAGGTCTCTTTGTAAGTACTGTTTTTGGTCTGGAGTCGTACGTCTCATCTCATAATCTCACTGTTTTATTGTTATTCCTCTCTCTCTCTCTCTCTCTCTCTCTCTCTCTCTCTCTCTCTCTCTCTCTCTCTCTCTCTCTCTCTCTCTCTCTCTCTCTCGTTCCAGGAATAGATTTTTTTTCTTTTTTTTTTTTTTTTTTGCTAGAGGAAGAGGGTTTGCAGAGAGGTCTCCTTATAAGTATGTATATTTCTTTTGGTCTGGAACTGTACACCTCTACATTTCACTATTCTATCGCTATTCTTCCTTTGTCCCTCCATGGATGTTTTTTTTTTTTTTTAAAGGGAAATCACGAATGCTTGAAGAGCTGCAGATAGCAAGATATACATTTTTTTTCTATTCTTTATTGCATCCAGACTGGCCAAGGACTACTGAAAAATATGATAATTAACAAAATTCACGCTTAAATGCTGTACCGTAAAAAGTTAATAGAAAAATGGTTCCAGTCGTGTTAGCCAATCGTAGGAAGGTGAAGAAACATAATCAGGCAGAGAGTTTCAAAGTTTCGTAAGTGTTACTGCCGCCTGTGAAGAAGCGAGGCAGAGACGAAAAACGAAGTGAGAAAACGAACCTTCTCCTTAGAATTAATTAATACACAGAAATCGAAGAAGATTAGAAAGATGTACGTACAAGAGTAGTACTGGGAAAGCTTCTGTGAGGGACCTTCAGGAGGGAAGCTGGAGATCGATCCTGGAAGAGCCCAAGGTCACATCCACTTCAGAACTTTTCCTCTCCTTCAGCCTCACCACCACCATCTCATTATGGCCGTATTCAAAAACGCTTTGCTCTTTCCCCAGGCTATTTTTCAAAGGCCACAGAGATGATCTTCTGTTAACAATGTGAAGATCCAATTAATCTGTCACTAGAACCGTAAAAACAGCCTTAAAAACCCGTGTTACTTAAACGAGAGCCTTTTGAAAGTACTGGAGGTCTTATATACTCTCACTACCTGTCACCATCGACCCCCAGCCACACACATCACATACACGCCCCTCACCTTCACCATTCTCCCCGCACGCAGGCCGCACCTCCGCCACCTCCATACCACTCCTTTCCTCTGCGCCCCCAGCCACCTGACTCTCCCTCGGCGGCTTTGCTTCGTGACTCAACAGCTCATTATTGGCTCGTTATCTGCCCATACAGCCACAGCATCCCCTCGCCGCCCCGCACGACCCCTGGAGGCTGCGGTCGTGGTGGTCACTTCACTACACATCAGTTTCAGCGGTTGGGTTTTAACGTTGGTTGATTGGCAAAGACAGGGGTTAGATCATGTTCTGTGGCTACCGTCAGTGTTCTGCTTGTTCAGTTCTCTAGTGACCGTCTTTCGTGGCCAGTTCATCCTGTCTCCAGGTAAATTTTCCATTAAGGTTTTTGGATAAGTTTTAGGGTTAGTAGTAATTGGTGGGTACGGTTAGGTTTAATTAATAGAGGAACGGTGCACGTGTAGACTGCCGGCTTCCTACAGCTTCCCTCATTTTCTTACCTTTTAATAGTACACAGTGCCAAACAAAGCAAAGACACAGCGGAGCGAGCCCACTAAAGAGGACACGAGCATGTCACTGCAGGAAGTCTTCAAGCAGAGCCTTAATGTGCAGGGACTGGAGACAATCAGCCGTCCCCTTCCCCTCTCCCCCCAGCACCGCCCCTTCTCTGCTGCCCCACCAACACGTAATGCTGTGCAGGCTGCCATTCATCACAAACTGATTGCCAATGTGCTTAAGCCACGCTGGGGACCTGCTGGCTGGCTGGATGGATGGATGGCTGTCCGTCTGTCTGTCTGGCTGGCTGGCCGGCTAGCTGGCTGGCTGGCTGGATGGATGGATGGTTGTATGTCTGTGTCTGTCAGTCTGGCTGGCTGGCTGGATGGATGGATGGATGGATGGATGGATGGATGGATGGATGGCTGCCTGGCTGGCTATCTGTCTGTCTGTCTGTCTAGTTGGCTGGCTGGCTGTCTGTATGTCTGTCTGTCTGTCTGGCTGTCTGGCTGGCTGGCTGTCTGACTGGTTGGCTGGCTGGCTGGCTGGCTGGCTGGCTGGCTGGCTGGCTGGCCGGCTGGCTGACTACAGGTGGGATAAAAGAAACTCAACGAATCCCAATTGTGCACAATACCACTTCGGGGGAGAGGCAGCGGGCGGGAGGATGCAGGCCAGGCACAGGTGATTGTCGCAGCCTCGGCCACTGCTTACAAATTTATGCTCATCGAGTGTGGTGCTGCTGGCAACAACCTCAAGATAGAGTGAAGTGAACACACGTGCCTCTACAGGAATATCGGTCAGTTAGACGAGGACACGCCACGCCAGAACCCTCGCCTTGCCTCCCCCAGACACCCGTGACGATCCCAAGTGCTGCCATTACCTCCACGGGCAGAGGCACCTTCATGTTATGAGAGCAAGTATCGCCCTCTTCAGACAAGGCCACGGGAAGCTGGTCAAGTCTGAATGACAAGATTAATGTTTCGAGTTGAACTGAAGCAAGTAGATAGGGAGACATGAATAAGATGGAAGGAGCGACGGGGATAAGGATGACATGAAGAAAGAGAATCATGAGACAAAGTGAATTCCATGATCACCACAAAGTGCAGCAAACAAGCCACCATTGCCTTGAGGGAGAGCCAAGACTCGCACCACGCACCGATGATCTGAGCCTTGCACATTCCCACCATGTAATATCCATGTAGATCTTCCACATTCCGTAACCTACACCATGAAAACAGAACCATGGAAGCGAGGCATCTTTATGTAAACATTCCTTCGTACTTGCACATACCTTTTTTTTTTTTTTTATGTAGGAAGGAACTCTAGTCTAGAACAACCAGAAAGCTGAAAAGTCCAACTAAAGATACTAGTCTCCAAAGAGTGTAGTCAAAAGATTTATCCAAAATTTGAGTTTATAATCCTTCTTTACTCCACTCTTTGCTCCATGAAATAAATACCTGGGCAGCAAGATACTTCTTTTCAAAAATTCTTATTATATGCTACTTAATGCACTGCTGCAAACCATACTTAACATATCTATTTATTAAGACATCAACGAGACTTTTCCTTGCACTCTCCCTCCACAACGGTCGCCTCTCACGTCACACCCATCACGGTACAAACACACGTCACACACCATCACATCCTTCCCACGTCACATTCCCTCATGACCCCACGCTCGCCTCAGCCTTAGCCTCACTTCCCATGCGTTCCCATTTCAAGGACATGTCACCCCAAGAGTAAATAGGACGCAGCCGAGAAGCACTAACACCCAAAGGTACTGCCAGGTTCCTGTGCCATCGTCAGGCAAACGTCTCTACTCCCAAATATTTCAGCACATTATATCGACTACTTTTGGCAAGCTGTAGTGGAGGTTATTTAGGATTTCAAGGGAATTCTAATGCTTCTAATCGTTAAGCAAAGATTTCACAACCCTATATCAGTTGCTTTCAGCAGGTTGTACTAAAAGTTCTTTGTAGCTGAATGGGATTTCATTGCTAATTGTCAGGCGAAGATCAGTGTTTTCAAATATTTCAACGTCATATCTCGATTACTTTTATGAAGCATTGGTGGAAGTTATTTAGGGATTCAATGGTATTAATCCTTCTAGTGACAATCTAACAAGGATTCTGCACCGTCAGCTGGGAAATATACCCAGAGGACGCGACTCATCACCACGAAAGCCTTTCACAATAGTCTTGAAGCGTTTAAGAATACGAATTAAAGTAAGAAGGAAGGTTTAATGATCTCCTTCCCGCAAGGCGAAGACGAAGAGGCTGATCGGTGCACCCAATAGAGACTCGCCTCCTCAGCGCTGTGAGGGGCGGGGCGCGAGAACTTAAGAAGGAAACACATATTAAAACTGATGTGAAATCGACCTACATTATTCGTGACTGTCATCTCAAACACTTCCCTAGGGTCTGACTAGTCATTGCCGACTACTTCTTCCCACTGTTGGTCATTGGTGCTGTCATTGGTGCTGAAAACAAAACAAAGCTGGATTCTAGTTTGGTTTTGTTTCGCTGTCGGAGATCCTAAGGCGAAGGATGCCAAACTATGAAGCAACGCATATTGTTCTCATAAACTTTTCAATGATTCTACGAGATTGAGGACGACAGGAGGAGGAGGAGGAGGAGGAGGAGGAGGAACACAAATGAACACGAAAAAAAGCAAACAGTACCAAACCTGCTTATTCTCACGGGAGTGTTTGGGGGAGCAAAATTATCAAGCATAGTGAAAGAACAGAGGAGGAGGAGGAGGAACATTAAGGAACACAAAGGAAAATGAGATATGAGAACAGCAAGAGCAGGAGGAGGAGGAGAGGGAGTAGAAGCAAAAGGAGGAGGAGGAAGAGGAGAGGGAGTAGAAGCAAAAGGAGGAGGAGGAGGACGTAGAGAAGAAGCAGCAGCAAGAGTAGAAGAAGGAGCAGCAGCAGGAGGAGGAGAAGGAGACGCGAGCAGCAGCAGCTGGCAACTCACGGAGGGACAATTATGAGCCGTAATGGGGTTATTGGTTGGGACAGGTGCTTCCTCTGTCCCGACCCGGCCGTGCCCTTGGGACCATGTTGTTTGTGTATCATGACAAATGTTTTACGGAGGTGAATAAATAAAGCTACGGAGACCTACACGTCCTCTCTTCTCGCATAATATTATTGATATTTCCTCGTCCCGGTCCGCAACACCAATAACACTGACGTTTATGATATCCTGCTTAGCGGCGCCCACTGGTGTACACTCGGTGGCACCCTCGCACCCGTCCCTTCTCATCCGCCACCCCCTCAACCTGCCTCGCCCCCTCGCCGCCACCTGGGACACGTTAAAGTTTCTCTAAGGCTTCGGTGCGGCGCCCATACAGCAGTGGCGCAGTGACATGATCATTTCCATCCGTCCCTCAAGCGATGGCATTACGGGGAGTCGGAGGCGGCGCCACTTGGCCGCGACGCACGCACCCCAGGAAGTCTTTCATTGTGTCTGACCTGCTGTACTTAAGCTTCCTTTCCACCTTCCATCAGCTACTCTTTCCACCTTGCCCGTGTCCGCGGTGACTCTGCAGCACCCTCGTTTAGAACGCCTCACCAAGGACGTGATAGGCAGTTTAGTACCTCATGGAGAAGAATAGAGTGGTATGTGGGGAGGAGCCTTAGTCTTTACTACGAGTATCCTACATGTCGTACGTTAGACTAGATAGTGTAGCTTATAAAAGGCTATAGCGTAATCACCAAAAGATCTGTTGCTATTTGTTCTTCCTTTGTGTTTTAATGAAGACAAATAAATCAACAGGGATCACGAGTTCAGGAGACGCTCGGTACCTCTCGAATCACTGCCCTGCAAGAGACAGCATTCATCTGCAGGAATTCCAGGTTATGAATATACATTTTTATGTTCGTTATTTAGAGGATGTCATTGAAGGTGTGCTTGTCAACGGTCCACAGCGTCCGGCGGAAGGAGCCACCTGCCAAGCTGGGCTGCTCACCACGCGGCTCGCCTTTCCTCTTCAAGGCGCAGGGAGGGCGAGGCTCTGCAAAAAGTTGTCTGTTTCGCACCCAGTTGTGAACAAAGACCGTGCACCTCCTCCTCCTCCTCCTTCTCATCCTCCTCCTCCTCCTCCTCCTCCTCCTCTTCCCCGGCATTGGGAAAGAGGCAGAAGCGGGCAGCGGACCCCAGGGCACGGGGACCTTGGCCACTAATGACATGTTTCCTGAAGGTTCCTTAAACGTCTCGAAAATTACATAAAGCTGTGTGTCCAAATGTGAAAGTGTGCAGTGTAATTATTGCAAGGCACGCTGGGTTTGCCGAGGTGTTGCCACAGCGGTGCGCGAGGCACGTCTGGGACTGGCGGCGCGACGGGAGGCTGTGTAGCTTGGTGAGTCAGTGTTACTGCAAGCCGCGTGTCACTTTTCTGTTTTTGTAACGTGTAAAGGAAGCTAAGTGCACTAAAAACTAATATTAGAAACGTCTCTAAATTCAGGCTACCTTGTAACTTGCCTCCCATTTAGATGATCCAATCTAAACAAATGTTGTCGAGCGCCTTAATCTAGTCACATCCCGAATTCTGTATTTTTATCTTTGTATTTTTTACATTTTTGAACGTCATGTTGGTCAGTTTTTTTTTGCGAAACCTCATTGTCTGTGCATGCAGATCATGACGATATGATTGTGTGTGTATTATGAATGGACAGTTAGGTCTGACTGAGTGGTGACAGTCTTTTGTTTCGTTGTTTTGGCCGTGACAGGTTACGGGTCGCCACACACACACACACACACACACACACACACACACACAGAGGCGGGCGCCACCATGGCCGTGAAACACACTGTGCTAGCCTCGTGACAACAGGTGCAAGCCTCGCCTGGGGTCCACACAAAACACGGCCTTACACGGCGGGAGCACAGGGCTGCATGCGGGTACCTGAAGTGCCCGTATTGGCGGCTTTCATTGCCCTTGGCCAACATGGGCATGAAAGACTAGAGTGAAACTGGAGGCGTGGTGCTCTAGAGGTGTAGGGGTAACGAAGCCTCCCGCGGGAAGGTCACCAGCGCACTAGGTCAGGGAGAACAGGAGCCGCGCCCCCTTCCAGAAGTTGCACCCTGGTGAAATTATACCACTGGTTCAGGTAATGAGGAGGCGCGCACCTCCCTCCCTCCCGGCACACCCCTACTGGTGTTCCTGCTAGTGAAACGTGAGGACTCGGCGCCGCGGGACCACCTCATTGACCAGCTGCCTTCCTGCCGCCCTCCTTGTCGGGAAAATGAGTGTCAAGGCGGCAGGCTGTGGCTTCTGTCAACACGGGATGGGCGGGGCGGGGCGGGAACCCCAGATCATAACCGCCGCGTCGCTTATCAGCCTACCCAAAAATTTCCTGTTGCCGAGTTGGAAGTCAAAAGCCAAATGTGCTGTGTTGAAATGCTAAATTGTACACTGCAAACCACGTGACGACTTGATGTGGTTTCCTTGCTGTAGCTGAGCATGATGGAAAAAAAAAAAAAGAGAAAAGTAAAAGAAAAAGCGTTAAACGTATATATTTAAGTTTCAAGTTGATTTTTTTTTTTTTTTCTAATGCAGTCCCGTCACAGCCGTCACTGGTGCCGTACTAGAGTTTCACGTCACACCAGCAGTTGGACGTTGTTGAGTTAGTCTACCGGTCATGTCATGGGGTTACTTACAACCAGTCGCCCAGTCGGTCAAGACAGTCACCCTTCTCTCTCTCTCTCTCTCTCTCTCTCTCTCTCTCTCTCTCTCTCTCTCTCTCTCTCTCTCTCTCTCTCTCTCTCTCTCTCCTAACATTACCTCGCTTCGCTGTACCCTGCCATTATCATGTCTTGCAATATTTTCTCTGGTAATGCAACTTTTTTAGACTTTTTTTTATATTCTAGTCACTTGAAAAATAATGTAACCTAGAAAAGACAAAATTAACCATTTATTATCGTTCTCCCTGTCTTCTTCTTTTTTCTGTACTCATATGAATCGTTTTCTTTTGTTTTTCTACTTCCTTTCTACATTTCTTTTTCTTGACGATGTTCTGAATATTGACGAAGGAGGACCACAACAGTAAAAGTAATAATGATGATGATGATGATGATGATAATAATAATAATAATAATAATAATAATAATAATAATAATAATAATAATAATAATAGTAATAATCAAGTTTACTGAGTTTGTTTTGAGCAAATGTCATGGATTTCCTTGATATTTGTTCTACTACAACTTTTTACTCCTTTTCGAAGTTTAAACTCGATATAATACACCTTTTTAGCAACGTGATATCCTGTTTGTGAAATTAAGTAAGCTATTCTTTATGTATCTATTGTTATAGCGGAGTAATTCATCGATATGATTATACACTGTTATTACCACGACCTTGAACGCATGAATAGTAAACAGGGATGTATTGATTAGCAAGTCTCTCTCTCTCTCTCTCTCTCTCTCTCTCTCTCTCTCTCTCTCTCTCTCTCTCTCTCTCTCTCTCTCTCTCTCTCTCTCTCTCTCTCTCTCTCTCTCTTTTCCAAAGTTAGCCACATACAAGTTCATCACTCCCTTCTTTAATTAACGTAAGAGTAACGCGACACCTGAACAAGAGCTGCAGGTGTCGCGGCGGGAACAGGACACGTAAAAAGAACAAGAAACAGAAGAAAAAAACCTTTGAAAAAGTGTTACAAGGGAGCCATCCACGCCTCCCATCATGCATCTTACGAGAGAGAGAGAGAGAGAGAGAGAGAGAGAGAGAGAGAGAGAGAGAGAGAGAGAGAGGAGAATAATCTACCACGTGAATCTTGAATGAAAAAGAAACAGGCTGACTCATAGAGGGAGACAAAGAAAGGGAGAGAGAGAAAGAGAGACATTTCGTAACTCCTCACTTATCACTCGAATCTGAATAGACAAACACACACACACACACAGAGAGACAGACAGGGAGAAATCCAGAGAGACAAAGCTTGAATAACTCTCCTCCACGTGAATCTTGAGCGTAACAGAATATTGAAACGTCACGCTGTAACTTCGCACGAATTCAATGACTACATACATTTCCGGCGAGGTGTGGGGAGGGCGTTCGTACTCAGCTAGGTGTAGGATACCAAAGAACCTTCACCTGCGAATACCTGCGTTGTGTGACTGTGTGTATCTGCTATTGACAGGCGGAAGAGTCCCAGGAAGTATTTACTGGGACTCTCTCTCTCTCTCTCTCTCTCTCTCTCTCTCTCTCTCTCTTTCACGATTATCAGTGAGTGAATAGTGAAGGTTTCTCCCATAGTTTATAAAAGGGTTCTCCCAGATTACCTTTCTCTGTTTTTTTACGTAGATTTTGTCATGAGTGGCAGGGTGGGTGGAGAGACATGGGTCTTGATTTGTAATGATGTTGAGAGAGAGAGAGAGAGAGAGAGAGAGAGAGAGAGAGAGAGAGAGAGAGAGAGAGAGAGAGAGAGAGAGAGAGAGAGAGAGAGAGAGAGAGAGAGAGAGAGGGTGATGGAAAGAACGGAAGAGGAAGAGAAATCACTGGCAAAATAGACAGGAACAGGATAAAGAAATTAGTTGCATGTGTAAACAAACGCACACACACACACACACACACACACACACACACACACACACACACACACACACACACACACACACACACACACACACACACACACACACACACAGCAAAACACATTCCGTCCATTCATCACAATACGGAAAGCATTACAAAGCATTCCAATGTGTTTCTTCCCTTTTTTTATAGTCAGTTCATTCGTTCATTCTTTTCCCCTAAGCAAACCACCGAACCGTGTGAGAGAGAGAGAGAGAGAGAGAGAGAGAGAGAGAGAGAGAGAGAGAGAGAGAGAGAGAGAGGAGGGGAATGACTGCACCTCCCTCACTCTCTCTCTCTCTTTCTTTCTTCCCCTCTTCCACCCTCCCTTCCTTCATCTCTCCCTCCCGTCACTTCCACGCTACCTGCCACTTCCGCCCATCCCACCTCACGTGATGGAACCCAAACCCGCGTCGCCCACAAACAAATGAACAACGTGACCCGCACAGCTGCCCGACAAAACACCAATATCTTGCGATTTCCTCTCGAGAACCTCGGCTTCCGGCTCCCCACGCCGCAGCTCCTCCCGACACTTGCACGGGAAGAGAAACGTCAGATTTTGCTGAGCTTCTGGCGTGTGTAGTTTGTTGAACCCTCACGCCAGCAGAAGCAGTGTATAATAATAGGAGTAATAGCAGGTATAGAGTAAGAGTGACTGGAGGGGACTGGTGGTAGTACAAGGCGTCAATAGGAGGAAGGCACCAGGGAAATTGCTAAAGATGAAGATTTCTGGAGTGTGAAGCAAAGAAATCGCTACTGGGCTGGCAAGAAGAGGAGAAAGAGGAGACGGAAGAGGAGGGAGACTAAGCAGAGGGCGAAAAAGACGAGGAGGAGGAGGAGGAGGACGACGATGACGATGGCGACGACGAAGAAGAACAGGAAGAACAAGAAGAATAAGAAGAACAAGAACAAGAACAAGAACAAAAAGAAGGAAAAGGGAGAAAAGAAAATCAGAAAAGACAGAAAGAAAGAGGAAAACTAAAGAATAAAAAAAAAAAACAAAAAAGGAAAAGAGAAAGAAACACTACCCACCACCACCACCACCACCACCACCAAGCTGCGCCGTCTCCTCTCCACAGCCACGCCTCACCAACGGCTCAGGTGTGCGGAGACTCTCGTACTACCCAGCACATCCTTACTCAGCGGCGTCACTCTCACCACCACGCGCCGCCCCAGACGAGACACGGGTTGCATTCGTGGGGAGGCGAGGTGCGCAGCGGGAATGAGGAAGCGGGGATATCAACACCCATCAGAGAGAGAGAGAGAGAGAGAGAGAGAGAGAGAGAGAGAGAGAGAGAGAGTAGCGACTAGGTGTTCCATTCATTAGTATCCTCCCCTTCTCTCTCTCTCTCTCTCTCTCTCTCTCTCCGTCCCTACGCCGCGGTCACCTGTAGAAAAATTTACCTGCGTTCCACTTTCACTGCACGGTGCGTCACTCTGGTTCCTGGAGAGTCTGTAGAGTGCAGACCCTTACAGACCCTTTCTTCTTTCTTCCTTCCCCTCTCAGACCTTCCCCAACTGTTTCCCTTAACTTAACCCTCCCAGACCCTCCCTTTTCTTCCTCTCCTTTCTTCCTTCCCCTCTTAGATCCTCCCAGATTCTCCTTCTCCATCCTCTTCTTTCTCCTCTTCCCCTTTCCTGCCACGCCCTTCTCTGCTGACACTCGTCACAGCTTCCTCCCCAGCAGAAGTCACGATGCTGGGAAAGGAAGTCTGAAAGCATTGTATGTCTGGTCACACTTGAGGTACTAGATCAAAGGGAGAGAGGAGGAGGAGGAGGAGGAGGAGGCTGAGGAGGAGGTTGAGGAGGAAGAGGAGGAGGAGGAGGAGGAGAAAGGGGAGGAGGACGTGCAGCTTCCGGTTGTAATAAATAGTTGTTAACTGTGTCATTTATTTTTTGTGTATCCTCTCTCTCTCTCTCTCTCTCTCTCTCTCTCTCTCTCTCTCTCTCTCTCTCTCTCTCTCTCTCTCTCTCTCTTGTAACAGTTCAAGAGGGTAATGTACCAAGTATTCTTACATCATCTCTCTTAAAAACTACAGATGGATAAAACACAAAATCCTCTCCCTTTCTTCTCTCTCTCCTTGGATCTCCAGTAATGTACGAAGATTGGCATGCGAGGGAGGGAGAGTCGAGGCCACCTGGTTCTCGTGCGCAGTTTGTGCGCATCGCTGAGATCGTGTCCAAACGCACCTTCATAACTGCGTATAGTTTTGGATGCGGTTCCTCTATAAAATACCACTCCCTTCTCACTATCCCTTATGGTATGAAAGATTAACATGTGACTTGTTTTCACTGTTTCTACTTTTTTTTTCTTCAATATTAAGCTCCGTGATCTGCTGAGAAACTGGCATTAAGCTTTATAAGATTGTCAATAGATCAGAAGAAAAAGCTAAACACACTGGAATGGAATGCAGGTTACTCGACTTCTGGCCACCATTGTGCTTCCTTACTTCCTCATTCCGTGCTGTCCATTCCTCCCCAGCATTCCCCAGTCAAGCGTGGCTATCGTGTTCACCACTGCAGCCGTGACCAAAAGAACAGCGGTATAGTTTCTGCTGCATTTCCTTTTACCTGCTTCCTCATCTTTCCCTTGTGCTATCCATTCCCATCATAACAGGTCGACTGTATCTATCGCATTCACTGTTGTAGTCATGATCAAGAGCACTGGATCTCTCTGGCGGTAATTTTCGGTGCTTTCCCTTCTCCTCCCTCTAGCGGTGTAGTTTTTCGGTGCATCCCCTCTATCTTATTCATTTTCCTCCTTCCCTCTGCGCTCTCCATTCCCTCAGCAAGTTAGCCGTAACTGTCTCATTCACCTCTGCAGTCATGAGTAAAAGAACCTTCTGGCAATGGAGTTTTCGGTGCATTTCCTTTGATCCTCATTTTCCTCCTACTGCGCTGCCCATTCCCTTAGCAAGTCAACCGCGGCTACACTATTCACTCCCTTAACAAGTCTAACTATCGTATTCACCACTGTAGACATGACCAAAAACCCTCTAGCGATGAAATTTTCGGTGCATTTCCTTTATCTTCATTTATCTTCATGTTCCTCCTTCTGCGCTGCCCATCCCGTGACCGCCGCATTAACAATGGAAGGAGGGGAAGGTTAGGTGGAGTGCGTGCAGCTCATGGAAGACACCTTTGCCTGTCTTACATCCGCTCCTGAGGCGAGTCCTGAGGCGGGGGGTGACGTCACTCTCACGGGGGAGTGGCGGGGTTGCCACTCGCTACTCCCCGCCGCTGGGGTTCTCTCAGGAAACGCCGAGCCACGGGGGACTCGGTGAGTGAAAGGCGGCGTTGCATCATGATTAAGAAGGAACTGTGAATCATTCGCTTGGTGATGCCTCGTGCTGGGTGGCGGCGGGGGTGACGGTGATGGTGGTAGTGATGATGATAAAGGAACATATTCTGAGACACTTCTGTTCCGCATATCCACTACATTGAAAAAAATAAGTAAATAATTGAAATGACTTAGATTTTAAGGGTGATTTTATAGTTTTAGTGACAAATTAACAAGATTTTTGTATTATTAACGGAAGAAACACTTGAAAAACCTGCTAATCATCTCTGCGGCCTTTGAAAACAGTCGTGCCGAGAGAGCAGAGCGCTTCATATTACGTTCAAAACCTAACTGATGTATTGAACATTTGACGCTGCCTCCTAAGATTACTAACCTAAAATATCAATTAAATTACTTCAAGCTAGAAAGAAAGGGAATAAATTGCAATCAATACAAAAAGGCAATATATCTTCAGCTTTAATTAAGAAAGAGCCTGCTGGTGGTGGTGGTGGTGGTGGTAGTGAAGGGAAGCGTGCGTCACCGTCACCCAGCCCACCGCGACACCTTGCAAGAGGGAGGGAGCGGCCAGGAAGGAGTGGCTGCAGCTTAACCGTCCCTCCCACGTGACCTCCTTCCATCCTTACAGAGCCTTAAGCCAGCGCTCACCCGGAATATACAAAGAGGCGATCCTTTACTCACTCCTTACTCCTGACGAACCAAACAGAGCATGTGAATTCAGAATCAAGTAGTGATCATCGAAAGTTTGTCGTTTGGTAACAATACTCGCTCTCTCTTGCAAAGTCTCGAACCCACTCAAATCCGGAATATATGAAGAGGAGGTCAATAATTATATATTTCTCACAATTAAACGAAGCACGAAAATTCAGACTCAAGTAGTGATCATGAAAAGTTAGTCGTTAAGGAACATTACTTGCTCTCTCTTTTAGTCAAAGCCTCGAACTTACCCAGATAACATATTAAGAGGTGAATAACTCTTTTGTATTCCCATAATTAAATGAAGCATGAAAACTCAGACCCAAGGAATGGTTGTGGAAAATTAGTCGTTCAGTAACATTAATCGCTTTCTCGTTCACAGTCTCGAGCTTACCTAGATCCGGAATATATTAAGAGGAGGTCAGTAACTCACCTCACATTTCTCGTAAGCGAAGCATGAGAATTTATATCCAAGAAATTATTGTGGAAGTGTAATTGTTCGCTATCATTACCCGCTCTCTCAAAGTCTCGAAGTCACTCAAAGCCGATGTATATAAAGAGGAGGTCAGTAACTCACCTCGCATTTCTCACAGTTATACGAAGCATGAGATTTCAGATTCAAAAAATGGTGACAAAAAAGTGGGACGACCAGTGACATCCGCCAGTGTGTCTCCCTCCCCTTCGCACGCCCCTGCACGCGTCACAACTCACCTCGTATTTCTTTTGATGAACCAGACGGGAGGCGTGAGGATTCAAACTCAAGTAATGGTAGTAAAAATAAAGTGAAAAAAGGTAAGTTATTCATTTTCACAGCTCTTTACGCACGCCATAATAATATTCACTTTCTTTTCTTCTTTTCCCTTTAATCATACCAAAAGGGAAACGTGAAAACTCAAAACTCAAGCAATGATCGTAAAAATTAAGTGAAAAAAAAATAAAAATTGAATAGGCCATTCAGTAAGATCATTCACTCTTGCAGGTTTTCTTACACACTGTAATAATGTTCACCTCGTATCCTTCTGAAATCTAAATGAACCAAAAGGGAGACGTGAAATCCTAAACTCAAGCAATGACCGTAAAAAATAAAGTGAAAAAAATAGGTCATCCCGTAACATTGGTCTCTCCCTCTCTCTTCCTCTCTTTCACACGTTTTCTCACACGCCATTCACGCCTCGCAACGCAACGCTCTGCACGTGAATGGTCTCGCCTCGTCTCCATGCACCTCCCTCCTCTGTGCAGTCCTCAGGATCCGGGAGGTCCTTTCAGTGGCTGTCAGACTGAAAGGGATGCAAAAGACCCCCCTTGTCGTAACCCTTTCATGCCAGCAGAAGTCTTTCATTCGCCTGTCACTGTCACTTCATTTCTCTCTCTACATTCCGTCACCCACCGTGTCTCGTCTGTCCCTCACACACCTTCTGAAAGCGATAAAGTTACCTGTATATTTTTTTTTTTTCTCAATGCTCACAATGCCTTCAGTCTCTCATGGCCACACCTCCCCACCGCTTATAAATAGTAACTCTCTTCCCTGCGTTGAATTAGGATTATATCATCAGTAATCTTGTCTGTCCCTCGCGCAAGTCACCACCACGAGCTTTACACGTGTAATCCGTCTGACGTCACTCATCAGTATTCTGTAATGGTAATCTTCAGTAAGCTCTAGTTAATTACAAAGCATCATTGCTAATCTTGTCTGTTCCTCTTGCTAGTCATAACCAGTATGTTTTTACGCGTTAGATTTCTCTGACGTCACTTCAAATTGAATGCCCATCAGAATTCTGTATCTCTAATCTTCAGCATTCTTCAGTAATTCCAAGGCATCATTGCTTATCCTGTCTGTTCCTCTCACCAGTCACCACAAGACGTGTGTTTTTGCATGTTGAATTCCTCCTTCAGACTCAGTGTCCACCAGCAACCTGTAACTCTAACCTTCAGTCAATTCATAGCATCGGATAGATCATTGACCAGTCTCCGTGTTACCAAGTCCTTGCTTATCCGTTTAATTTTGCTGACGTCACAAATTCTCATAAGCATTCGAGTAACTAAATCTTGAGTAATTTCATAGCACAAATACTTCAGGTAAAGCTCAGTTTGAAGTCCCTGCCCACAAGTACTGTACATTCCGTGTTCTCCCTTACTCGGATATAACGGACGAACAGGACGACGCCTCCCTAACGACAGCCAGCAGTCTCCTTGAAAAGCAGTCACGCTGGCGCCGGGCGGGCCGTTGCTCGGGTTGCTTGAAGTGGTGAGGGACGCGCCCGGCGGGTACACCAGCAGTCCTTTGTCTTGTCCCGGACCTTCTCCTCCTTCCGGCCGCCTCTTACTCCGCCTCCCAGCTGACCCTCACTTCCTGCCGATATTTCCTGCCGATACTGACCCCAAGGCAGTGTGGGATGAGGTGAGCACGCGATTCAAGGCGATACAGGGGAGAGAAACAGTGGAAACTCGTCTAGATAACCCCTGACGGCAAGCAGGCAAAGGCCACACACACACACACACACACACACACACGTGCACTCTTGTTACTCAGAAATCATACAGGAACAAAAAAATCCCATAACTTTCTAAGCACGGGCCTGAGTGGGACGCGAGTGATCATTTTCCAGGTCACGGGGAGGGAGGTAGGAGCACACTTTCTTCCTGGCCTTGGCGACGCCTGACTCTTGACCGCTTGCTCTCTCTGCTTCACTGAACTTCAAGCGCCTTACTCGAATACCAGGAACAAGCAGCGCACGTCAAGCAGCCACCGGTGATCGCAAGCAAGACGTGGTGGAAGGAAAATGAGTCTCTATAACCGCAACGAGCTGTGGTGAGGGGGTGAGTCATGATCGATGGGAGGCAGAGGAGTAGGCGGAGGGAAGACACTGTGCGTAAAGAGAAAGACAGGGAGAGGAGGGAGGGAAGGCGTCTGGCAGAACGAACGAATGAACGTGGAGGCGGTGAGAAGGAACCAAGAGACGGAAGGTTGAAGGAAATTATAGACCAAAGAGAGAGAAAAGACGGAGGGAGGGAGAGTGTGAACGGAAGTGCTTGCCTAGAGAGAGAGAGAGAGAGAGAGAGAGACTATTCAAGGCTTCCTCCATCTTGCCTCACTCTTTTCTTCCCTGAATTAGCTGCTGGTCAGTCCTGAAAGTGAACCGCGGATCTCGCTTTCCCTTCCCGCACGTATGGCCTCGGAACTAGGAAAATAATAATGGTAATCCGGGAATTTACCTACAGTCCGTAACCTAATGGTGAAGAAATGTCATAGTGTACTGCGCAGGAGTAGACTCGCATATGAAGTAAGAAACAATACATACGACCCAGAGAGGGAGAGAGAGAGAGAGAGTGTGTGTGTGTGTGTGTGTGTCATTACTGATCATTACCTTTCCTAAACTTTCCCTCTCTTTCCCTTCCACGACCACACCTCCGCCCACCACCAACTGCGGTAATTTACCTTTACCAGCGCCTACCCACCACCACCACCACCACCATCATCCGCCATCCCGCCTCCATTCACTAGTTAGAGAAAATTTATGTAGTTATGTTAAAGGCAAACGAAATTCCTTTGATATTGACGACAGCAACAACAACAACAACAACAACAAACAATACAGATACATATCACCAGTAACAGTAGCAGTAGTATTAGTGGTAGTAGTAGTGGTGGTAGCAGTAGTAGTAGCAGTAGTAGTCGCAGAAGTAGTCAGTAGAGGAGAGGGAGGACGAGAAGGAAGAGGAGAAAGACAACGACGAAGAGGGAAAGAATCAGGAACAAATAGAAGAAAAAGATTCAGAAACGGAGAAGAAAGGAAGAAAAGAGACATTACCATTTATCAAGAAGCCGAACAAACCCAAACAAAACCCATTTCACCTAAAAATCTACCTGGACACAAGCGAGGCACAGACGGAGCCTCGCATCGCCCTGGGCCTCGGTAACCTCGCAGCTGGGGGCGTGGTGGGCCTTTGACTGCTCGCGTCGTAAAGTCCCCTGGGCCATAAAGACGGGCGGGGACCAGAGTGACTGAGAAATAGAGCCTCATTTCAGACCCTTGTCGCCCATTAGCCGCTAAACATGACCGTGTTGCCACATGACGCTATTCACCTCGCCACCGTCGTCACCATCATCACCACCACCACCACCTCAGCCACCGTCACCGTCACGCCCTTCAAAGCGTTTAGTTCTGCTTGGTGTCACTGAACTCCGCATGTGACGTCCACTGTTTCAACTTATTGGAGGTTGATTAATCGACTGACTGATCAATTATTTTTCGTCTTAATAAAGAGATCATATGGGGATGTTTCTTAATATTGCTAAAAGGTAGAAATGCTAAATTTGGAGGTACTTTTACGAGGCTCACTGAAGAGGACATAGTAGAAAAAGAAAAGAGTAAATAACGAGATCATGTGGTGATGTTTCTGAATATTGGTAGAAAATTAAAGTACTAAACGGTGAGGTACTTTTACGAGACTCACTGAGGAGGAAAATACTAGAAAAAGGCGAAGAAAGTGAAGAAAAAAGAGAAAAGGCTGCCATGACCCAAGATGTCAGAAACTTCACCTGTAGACATCTTCCCACAATTTCAACGTATTTGAGGTCATTATTCTCAAGTGTAAGTACTAAATTCACGGGATTCGGTGAAGAGAAAATAGAGGAGAGTGAAGAGAACGGAGGGAAGGAGACGAAAGGTGAGGCTGTCGTGACCTTTCCTAGATACTATCAGAAATTCCGCCTCCAGTCATTTCCTTGAGTCACCCTCTGCCCATCCTTTCCCGTCACTCGTCCTCCGCCCCTAAAGACCTCCTCTGAAACCTGTACTTTTCAACGCTTTAGGATTTCATCAAGGCTACGGATATGATTAGCTATGTTGTCGTAGATATTTGTTCCCACCTCTGATCACTTCCCATCATTGTCATTTGTCCTTCGCTCAGCAGACGCTCCTTTAAGGTCTGTATTCTTAAAAACCTCGGGATTTCATCAGGATTGTATTTCAAAGGCTACATAAATTATTGGTTAGATTATCTCTGTTATTTTATCACTGACCGTACAGAATCGTTGCCGAATTATCACCAGAATCATGAAAAGCACCCTTGGAAACCTCATCGACTTCCACTAAGCTTTGTTAAGAGTTGAGATAAGACGCCGAAATGTAAGAACATGCAAGAATACAAGCCTAAGACTCGCCACTTCCCACAAAGCTTCATACAGCCTGAGGCCGCAGCAGAGACAGAGAGGGGAGAGACGGGGAGGGAGCGGGAAAGGGAAGGAGAGATACTCAACGACCACACCTCTAACGGGACACGTAGCCCCTTAAATATTTACTCTCCGTACCGTTGTCTTAAGTCTCCGCCGTAACACTACAGCCCTGGGAACTCCTGCGCCTCAGCCCGTCTGTTGCAGCCTCACTCCCTCACGCCGCGGCACTGGATGAGAGATGCCAGTGGAGGACACGAGCCACCTGTGACCTGCATCCTGTGTGGACTCAGATCCTTCCCCTCTCGCTGCTCTGAACTTTCAATAAACGTCTTCGCTGAGTTAGTAAAAGTTTTTGCTTGTGTGTGTGATGTGAGATTGACTTTTCATGAGTAATTAGGGAGAAAAAAAAACTATTAGATATCTATACATTGATATATTTCGTTTTGTTGGCCTGATCTTTCAAATAACGTTTTCCTTTCATTACTAGAAATATTTTTTTTCTCGTATATGATGTAATTTCAACTTTTTCATGAATAATTACTGAACAAGAAGAAATGAAAGTTGTTGAATATTAATTCGGCTGGTTGACTTTTTCAGGATTTGGATGCTATAGAAATAATTATTATATAGCATATATAGACTCAAATCCTTCCCCACGCCTGTTTTGAGCTTCCGAAAAAGTCTTCCCTTAGCTGCAATTGATGCGAAATTGACTTTATCAAAAATTAACCGCAGAAGAAAGAAATAGATAAATTAAATTAAATAAACAAGATATCTAGTATTAAACCGAAATCCTTCCTCTGGACAGTCCTGACTTTCGAAAAACGTCTTCCTCAAGTCACCAAAAGCCGTTACTCGCGTGTGTGATGTGAGGTTCACTTTTCTATAGTAAGCTACAACGAGTAAAATATTTTCACACCTACTATGCATACCACTGAGAACCGAACAACACAGTAACAAATATTTTCTCTTGCATTCCCCCAACTCTCGTGGCATTGAGTTCGACAAGGTTAATTTGCATATAGATAATAGTAAAAGTGAAAGATTGTTAATTTGCATATAGATAATCCATAACTCCTGATGCTTCACCACAACAACGATTTCCTCACCCATTGAACCTTCGTGGCACTGAGTAAAAGGATGTTAATTTGCATATAAATCACCATTTCTTTAATTGTATAATGTACTTCCAGTCTACCTAACTCTCTATCACACTGCAAACCCAATCCTACGTTCCTGCACCCACATAAACGCCTTCATTACATTTCTATCTTGACTAAACATCCATATGCTATCCATACATCCTACCATATTACACGTTATAAGTTCTGCAAACACTATATTACATTACTACATCCACATCCACATCAACGCCCCCAATGTTCTACCGCTGCTTCTGTCACGGTGATGTAACCGCAAGAGACAAAGACGATCAGGGAACAGGTGACAAGATGTAGGTGAGGGCAAGAGAAAGTGAGGCTACGGTAGAGGGTCAGGTGTTCCTTGCTGGGGTGGTGGGGAGGGACAGGAGGAGGAGGAGGAGGAGGAGGAGGAGGAGGAGGAGGAGGAGGAGGGAGAAGAGGAGGAAGAAGAAGGGGAGGACACGTTAAGCACGATGGCAGGCTGACGGGGTACAAGAGTGAGGAGGTGATGGTATGGGAGGCTGGAGAGAGAGAGAGGGAGGGTGAAGATGGAGACGGAGATGAGAAAGAAAAGACATCCATCAAAAGAGAAAGAACAAGAATTACACTCAAAAATGGTAGACATGAGAGGCCAGAGAAAGCAAGAAAGAACCAAGAGGAAGGAAATGATAGAGCAATGGAGGATTTATAGGAGGTAAAGAGTGAGACGCGTGGATCTGGAGAGAAATGAAGAGAAGAGGAAAGATTACAGAGATGAGGTTGAGATTATTAACTAACTGGCTGAATTTTGGTTGTTTTGGCGCCGTACACGGAAATGGTTAAAAAAAATTAATAACAAAATAGAGAAGAGATAGAAAGACGAGTGGATCTGGAGAGAAATGAAGAGGAAAAAGAGAGATTACAGAGGTGAGCTTGAAATTATTAACTAACTGAACACTTACTGACTTATGCCCACTCATAAAAATCGTTAAAATAAAAATGAAAGATAAACAAAAATCATTAAACACAAAAATAAAATCCAGAAGATAAAAAAAAATACCACTAAAAGTCAATTAAAAAGATACGTACTTGAAATCCACAGCTTATAGAGAAAGTCAGTTTGAGAAGACGAGTGGCTGAGACAGAGGAAGAAGATAAGAGGTGGAGGAGAGGCAGGAGAGGCGAGTCGATTTGGGAAACGATAAAGGGAGGCAGAAGGCGGATATAAGAGTGAGGTGAGGGGTGACTTGAGTTATGGAGGTAGGGGAGGGAGAGGAGGAGACAGGAGCCGGATGTAAGGCTGAACTGAGAGGTGGCGGGTGGTGACAGTGAGGAGGGCTAAGGGAACGTTACTGTGACTCTTCCTGCCTGAGTAACACTTTGAAAGAGAAGGTGAGTTTATTAAGATTTTGAAGAACCGTAAAACATTGTGCGTCTGCATGAATGATATCAATTAGTCTTTGTCCCGTACTCTGAAACGCTCTGCTGTCTCACCACGACTGTTTTCAAAGGCCGCAGAGATGATTAGCAGGCTTTTCAAGAGTTTGTTTGTTTTTTTCCTGGTAGTAATGTAGAAATCTTGTCACTCTGTCACTAGAACCGTAAAAACACTTAAAAATTCATTTCTCTTCAACTTTTTTTTTTTTTTTAATGTAGTGGATGTGTTGCGCAGAAGCGTTTCAAAATATGGTCCCTTAGGAGACGCGTTTACTAATATTTAGGGAAGGGTTAAGAGAAGAACCGTGTGTGTGAATGATGCCTTGAGAGAAGAGGCACGTTTACTAAAAATTCATACGAAGCGTGGGAGAACAATCGTGTGTACTGTACTTACACTGAGATGGAGAAGAGATCCTTGAGTGCAGCGTTTTACTTGACAAAGCCTTGAAAGGAAAGATGAAGATACATCACATAATACGTGAGGAACTTTTTTCTTTTGTACTTTTACAGGAAAGATACTTAAGCTGCCTTTTTAAAATGTGTTTGTGTGTGTTTGGGGGAGGGGGGTGTATGTGTGTGTGTGTGTGTGTGTGTGTGTGTGTGTGTACGTGCGTGCGTGCGTGCGTGCGTGTACTTACCTAGTCTTCATCACACGTGAAAAGAAACAGGAAAAAAAAAGAAAACTGAAGCTTTTTCAGTTCTACCAGTCTTTATCACGCGTACAAAAAAGAAGAAAGGAGAGAGGGGAAAAAACAGTGAAGCTTTCCATTATACAAGAGATAAAGGAGACGTCAGGTAACCATGCCCTTCCCTCAAGTCCCTCCACAAATCAAAGGTAACAAGCGGGGCCACAGGGTTCAGGCGGCGAGGTCACGGCGCCTCGACATTAACATAGTAACGTGAGAATGACAAAGCTCACTACCTGCTCAGCATCCAGCAAGCCGCGCCACCCTCACGACTCTACTCTCGTCTTGTCTTGCCTCCCCCACGACCCCAACGCCACCTGCCACACGATTACCCCTTCCCCATGACCCCAACTGCCCCCCTTTCTTTCCTTAGCCCATTTCCACCTGCCATACGATTCCCCTTTCCCCATAACCCATCTCCTCCTCTACGACTCCCCACCTTGCCTCCCCCACGACCCCAGACCTCCAAAAGCCCCATATCCCATGATTCCAGTGCCCCCTTCCCCATGACCCTAGCTGCCCCTATTCCATGACCCCCACGTCCCTCACGACCACCCCCCTGCCTACCTAACGACCCTAATATTCTCTCCTCCCCCTCCTCCCCACGACCCTCGCCTGGTCTTGCATCATCTCTGTCTGAGGAGAAGCAAGTCTAACCCTGAAAATATGTATTACTTTCTTTCGTTGTCCGGAGCTGGGTTGCTGTTATAATCATCATTGTTGTTGTTTTTATTTATTGCTTTGTTTGTCGCGCCATCTGATCCTGAAGCGTATAGTTTCTTCCATGTGTTGGGATGCTACGTGTGCTTATTATCGTGGTCTATTTCTATTATTCTCCTCGGCGGTGCTTGTAGCGGCAGGCAATGGCGTGGATTATGAGGCTGTCCACCTTGACTCGCGCCGCAGCAAGCAGGGAGGCGTGAGGCTCAGGGAGGATGGAGTGCGATGGGTGCTCTCAGTCAGGAGTTGTATAGAGCTTGCATAGAATCAACAGTTGTAAGTGTAATGAAAGAGTATAGGAATGTAGAGATTGTATGGGTGCTCTCAGTTAGGACTTGTATAGAAGCTTAATAGGAATCAGCAATAGTGAATGTGATGGTGGGGAAGTATAGGGATGTGGAGATGGGATGGGTGCTCTCGGGAAGAACTTACGAGTATACAGGAATCAGCAGTTGTAAATGTGATGATTGGAGAGATTACATAAATGTTCAGTATCAAGAATCATTTTCCCTATGATGCGGTGTTAGTATTTAGTCCGCGTTTCACTCAGATTCCTGTGTGATAAGTTGTCCCTGCTCTTGTTACATGTATCATCACTTTCTGTATGAATGAGATTGGTCAAGGGCTACGAACCATAATAAGAATGTCCGCTTAACTGCCATCAGCGTATATGTCAGGCCGGAAATCCCTGACAGGCTGGCGGAGAGAAAGCACCACACACTCTTACACACATCAATCACACACTCTTAGCGTCGTTGGCTCCTGGTGGGAAGGGCTTAAATGCAGTTCCCCGAAAAAGTGAAAAGAGTCTTAAGATGAGTGTGGGAAATATAATTCTTCATAATCATAACACCAATGCATGACGATTTATGTAGTGAATATGTATTATCCACTAAATCCCACCTTTCTAGTGCAGCACAAGCCCGCACTCAGAAACGCTTTGCTCTCTCACCACGATTATTTTCAAAGGTCACAAAGATGATTAACCGTTTTCTTAATTGCATTTCTCCTATTAATAATGTAGAAATCTTATTAATCTATCACTTGAACCATAAAAAAAAAATCTTTATAAACCTGTGTCACTTCAGCTGGAACCTTTTGAATGTAGTGGAGGTGCGACGCTATTTTTTTTAGAATATGGTCATCAGGTACCCGCAGCCACACACGCCAGGCAGTGCCGCGGTACAGGGTCACGGCGAGCTGGGAGCGGGTCAAGGGCAGCAGCAGCCTGGACACGCCTCCCCCCTCACGCCGCCAGCCCGGCACTGCCTCTCCCCCACTAACGAACTCTCTCCCTCGTGTTGCAATAACGTTCAGACAACTTCCCTACAACCTTTGCACCAACAGACATAGGAAAACGCTACACGGCACCTCTGCTGAATACGATAAGTGGAAACAGTTGGTGAGAAAGCTGGAGATGAAGAATAAGCATTTTGATTTCTTTAATTAAAAAGTTTGATTTCCTTTAAGACTGAAGTTAAAACACAAGAGAAATAAAAATGTTTCTGGTTCATCCCGCGTTTTCTCACCACCAGACTTCACAACACAGCATCCGAGTGGAATAAACTCAATAATTAAGCTCTTAGTGCCGAGTGTAAAGTTTTAAAAGAGTATACAGATTTGTAAACTGGGGAAAGTAATGGAAATACGCATGTTTTATGAAGGGACTGCCACGTGTAGGTCTGATAGCCATGTTGCAGCTTCCCTTATTTTCTTACGGTCTTATCTCAATCTGCCCTGCATATCCGCTTAATACTTCATTCCGTTACTGAGAACTTTACATAATCATTCCTTTGGTTTTCATCATCACCTAGAAATGACAACAAGAAGCACAGGTGGCCACGCTCCCATTACTCCATTCCGACCACCTATGGCCCTTAGACAGACTCTGTGACTCTCCTAACCTTGACACAGCTGGATGGGGCGGGGCAAGACGAGAGAGGCGCGGCGGGCAAAGCATCTACAGCTCCCTAACTCTGTAACTTTTTTCCTACTTCGTGTGCGGGTGTGACAAGATCTGATCACAACTCTATATAAGCCAGTGTGTGGGGGCCAGTTCCGTTACAAGCATTAGGCAGCAAGCGCCAAATCCGATTGGTATTGTTGGGTTTCGCAATTCAAGTCCCGCTCTGCCCACCTCCCTCCTCGCCCTGCAGCTTGCGATGACGCGGCGCATTGATACTAAAGGTGACTCCATATAAACTTGTGTGTTTGTAAAGGTTTCCGCCTGACGTGTTAGAGAATGGGGGAGAGAGGAGGGGATGAAAGGAGAGAGAGGGAAGATGAAGGGAGAGAGGGAGGATATGAAGGGAGAGATGGAAGAGAAGATGAAGAGAAAGAGAGGAGAGGGAAGAGAATTATAAAAAGAATAGGAAGGATAATAAAAAGTTAAAGAAGAAATATAATTGCAGTGCTTAATGAATAAATGAAGAAAATTGATATTTACATTGTCATATTAATTTTGGATGTAGATTAAGAGAATAATTATACACCACTGATAACAAATCTAATAACTGATGGAGCGACGACCGAGATGAACAACATGAAAGAAAAGTGAAGAAGGAAGAAAAATCAACAACAGGAAAGGCAACTGAGAAAAAAAAAATAAAAATAAACCCTGAAAGTGCACGAAGAGAACAAAGCGAGAACAAGAATAGAAAGTAGGAAGGAAAATCAACACCAACCAAAAAAATAAATAGACGAATAAATAAAAAATATCACAAAATAAATAAACAAAACAAACAAACGCCCCACAAAGAAAAAAAACATACTCAAATTAAACTCATGAAAAAAAGAAATAGAACAAGAACAGAGGAAAGGAGCAAAGCGTAACGGAAACCTTTGATCATTACTTGTTGAGATCACCAGGTAGGGTCAGGTGGGCGGCGGTGGGCGTGACTGCGGGCGTGGCGAAGGTGGGCGGGCGGCGAGATGAGGTGGTGATACCCTGCCCATTATGAGTGGTGGGCAGGAAGTGGGTCATGAAAGGTTAAGGGAGTGAGTGTGGGGAAAGGAAGAGAGAGAGAGAGAGAGAGAGAGAGAGAGAGAGAGAGAGAGAGAGAGAGAGAGAGAGAGAGAGAGAATGTGAATATGAGTGTGAGTGTGAGTGTGAGTGTGTGTGTGTGTGTGTGTGTGTGTGTGTGTGTGTGTGTGTGTGTGTGTGTGTGTGTGTGTTGGCAGGTTAAGGGAATGACGAGAAGGGAAAAGGAGGGAATATAGGGTTAAGAAGGAAAAACGGAGGAAGGGTCGGGATGCTGACAAGGGAAAGATGAAGGGAAGGTTGGGAAGAGAAAAGGAAAAGGATGCTGAGAAGGGAAGATGGAGAGAGAGGGCTGGGAAGGAAAGAGAAGTGGGATGTTGGGAAGGAAAGAGGAGGAGAGGAAGGGTTGAGAAAGAAAGATGAAGGAAGTGTTAGGCAGGGACGATAAAGGGAAGGTTGGAAGGAGGAAGATGAAGAGTGAATAGAAAATTAAAAGGAAGGGCGGAATAAGATATGTCGGAGAAAGAGGAGGAAGGGCGCGAAGTAGTATTTACAGAACAGGAGATTGAAGGAGAGAGGAAGAGAGGAGAGGAGAGGAGAGGAGAGGAGAGGAGAGGAGAAGAGAGGAGTGGGATTTCCTGGCTGGTCTCTCCCTTCCCTTCCTTGCAGCGGGCAGGTTCAACACACGTCACCTCCAAACACTGTGACATTCCGCTGACCTCCTGCTGCCTCACACAATGGGCGGCCTCTCGTAATAAGAAAAAAAAAAAAAAAGCTGAACAGAATCTCGGAGGTCGCGCTGCAGTTTACTGTTACATTAGTGGTGATGCTGAGTGTCCGGAGCTGATGCTGTGTCAATAATAGGGTTGTTTCACTGTGCTGCATTGTGATATGTAGCTGCACGCTGAGCTTTCGTGTGCTATGATCCAGGAATGGAGGGAGAGAGGGAATGGTTTCAAGACACTATTCCGTTATTATTATTTATATTTTTTTTTTTTTTTTTTTTTTTGTGAGAGGTTGTTTACTTTCGGACTGTCCTTTTCATTTGATTGATACCTTTTATTAAGACTTTTCTTTTCTTTCTTTTTTTTTCTTGTGCCTTTTTTATTGTCGTCTTTAGGAACCGACATCTTTAGTAGACTTTTATTTTTTCCCCTTAGTCAGAGCCCCATTACATGAAAAAATATAGTGCAGTCCATATTCAGTACCTGCATACAGCGCCGCACCATGCAAGCTGTCAAGGGTTCATGTTAAACACTTTGGACTCTCATAAAGACTATTTTACAAAGGCCACGAGGATGACCGATCTGGCTCTCATGGATATTTCCCCCATTAGCAAGTCTGGGGTCATAAAAGCACCATTGAAAATTCCCGATATCTTCCACCACAACCTATTCAAAGCTATCGAGATAAGATGCTGAAACATTAAACAATAAGGATGTAAGATTGATGCAGTACAATAACCACTACGTTTATCTTGTGTTGCCTCAGAATTTGTAGCTGTGCATTTGGGTTCGATCTTATTGGCATACAGCGTAGTTCGGAGCGCTGCCTGACACATGACCCACTGACCTCGTGTGCGTCGCCAAAGGATGCAAGTCTTAATC
>NC_087154.1:4110000-4180000 GCF_035594125.1 Scylla paramamosain
AACCACAGATCAATTAGCTTGACCAGTGTTATGCAGATCTTTTGAGAGAATAATAGTAAATTTATTCCAGTCATATCTATAAGAGAATATTTTGCTGTCGGCTCATCAGTTTGGGTTCAGGGCCGGCCATTCGGTTGATGACCAGCTATTTCTAACATATAATGACATCTTGATTGAATAAGGATATATGGTTGACTTAATCCTGTTTGATTTTTCTAAGGCCTTCGATCCTTTTAACCATGACATATTACTAAGTTTTCCTGAATAGGAATTGGCTTCTTTGGATAAGTGAATTCCTTGGAGGCAGAACATTGAAAGTGGTGGTCAGTGGTGAAGAAAGTTTCCCTGTCAGTGTGAGTAGTGACATCTCCCAAGGCTCTGTCCTGGGTCCCACCTTATTCTTAGTCTAAGTTAAATTTTATTGCTTCTGACTTCTCCTACAAGTATAAAATTTTTGCGAAGACTGGAAAATTTACCTAAAAACAGACATTTCTTCCTCTTACACTCTACATAGACCATCTTGTATCCACACCCGAATCATGGGGACTCAAGATAAATACCGACAAAACTGTTGCTAGTAGGTTTTGTCGTGACACCTCACCCCATCCAGGACCCGTTTACTATATGAATGACCATCCAGTTCATTTTCTAGATTGATCCAAGCAAATTTCTGGATTCCATAACATGGGTTGTAGTGCTCGTCTTTCCACTGCGGATTTGTATTCAGTCCGAGGTAGACTACTCAGAGCTGATCTCATCAAGGTATGCAAAATATTTAATGGATTATCACCTATCCACGTGACTGATATCTTTATACCAATGGCGGACGTCAGGACACAGGGCTAATCTCTCAAAATATTTCATCCTCATATACATACTGATTTGCACAAAAGATTTTTTCTCAGTCAGAGTCATTAGCCATTGGAATTCCTTGCCTTCCGAGGTTGTGTTAACTCCCACCTTACAACTGTTTAAAAGATTACTTGCTGCTTATTTGGGGAACAGACTATATGAATATTTACTGTAAATTATCAACCTAGATTGGTCCAAGCAACTGTATATTTACTAAATGCTTACAACACGCATTCCGCAGTATTTTACATCAAGTACATGTTTGTCATCGTCACAAATAACGGATTAACTGTGGCGTGGTGTTATGTTTGGAGCTCTCTTCAAGTGGAGCTCATCCTGGAAAGAAATCCAAGAAATTCAAGGCAAGAAAACCCTCAAGTCAAGAAAAAGAGAAAACCAAACTGATCTAGTGACGAAACATTACGTTTAGTTAATTAATTTTGATGACAGAAAAACATTTTGTTGTGAACGGTCGTTTCCACCCTTCCCTTGCACAAGGCGATAAGAAGCGGGCATGGGCTGAAATAACCAACGCTGTTAACGCTTGTAATGTCTTTGCCAAAGAAACAGGAGGAGGTAATAATAAATGGTTTACAGTGCTACCCAACTCGCGTAGAAAAATCGCTGTCATCAAGAAGGAATTTAGCCAATCAGGTGAGTTTTTATTTATGTATTTATTTATATTTTAGTGTAAATGAAGTGTATGATTAGCTTGAAGTTAATTCTAGGAACTTTCTGTACTAGTTCAGTCACCTTATAAGGTAATTCATATGTTACTTTCTTCTCTGTGGCTTTAAGTGCAACCTCAAAGTGAAGTTAAGTTATGTTTGGTTTATGTTTGGATATAGCATACATGAAGGTCACTTATCCCGAAGCCCATAAAAATTAGGAGTGACTTTAAACTAGAAAATACTGCACCACAAAGATAAAAAGCGAACTTAAATCTAATAAACGTAACCAAATTATGCAGAGTAACAATATACATTTAAAAAAATAATAATAAAGTAGAAAAAAAGTGCACCAAACTATCACAAGGAAAACCTAACAATTGTTTATATGAATGACCCAATTAAAAAGAAAATGGTATTAATTAGGTTTAAGTATGGACACAGTGTAAATTAAGGTAAATCCAGCAGCCCACAAAAATTATGATTTTAAGCCTGTTTAGGTTAGACTGGCTTCTTGTCCCTGGTAAAAGCTTTTTTTTTATGTATTAGGTACTTTCTATTTATTTAAGCTAGGTTAGGTTCCCAAAGGTCAAATTTCACTCATCTTTGCTTCCTCCACCCAAAAACTCTGCATTTCCACTTACCTCAATAAACTGGCATTATTATACAAGTGCACCAGTCACACACACACACACACACACACACACACACACACACACAAAAAAAAAAACATTGTTCTCGGTGAAGTACTTGGGTCACATAACAGTGGTGTATCTTTACCACCGCAAATTGTTCGTTCCTGAGATATTAATTTTTATCAAATTTACCGTTAAGGTAAGTTAGGTATGGCTAGGCTAGGTTTAATTAGGTTAGGTTGGGTTAGGTTTAGTTCAGTTAGGTTAGGGCGCACTTACATATATTTACCAATAAATATACCAGTTATAATTGCTCTGTGCAACAGTTCGAGGGTTCTGGTATGGGGGCAGAAGCCGCTGCTTGCAGGGATAACCACTGTCCCCGACAAGGTAGCATCCTGCAGGTATGTTCCTCAAACAGTAATTTCAGTCATGACTCATCTAATATTCTTGCATCATTGACTGACCCAGGCCATCTTACCACAATGTCAAGAATTTTGTATTGAGCAGTAAACACTACCTGCACATTTAGGCAATGATAGCGATATATATATATATATATATATATATATATATATATATATATATATATATATATATATATATATATATATATATATATATATATATATATATATATATATATATATATATATATATATATATATATATATATATAATCAATGTGTACTCATAAAATCGATTAAAATTCCCGCGCGAGGCATACTTTGTCCCCTCGCCACCAGAGCGCACTGCTTCGCGCCATCCGCGGCCCACTGCACTGTGTTTACTCAGTGATTCAGTCCCGCGTGTGCATTGTTTATCGCTTGACGCCTTCATCATGCCTAAAGTTGTAGAAAAGAGGAAGCGTGTCAACCCGAGATGTTATGATCCTTCACTGCATTGAGAATGAGTTTTTGCTGCAAAGAAGAAGGAGCTGCAAACAAGGAGACATTAGAAACTATTTTAAAGCAGCTTGTAAGGGAAAAGAAGTGGGGCAAACAAGTACAGAATCTGATGATGTTGATGACCCGGAGGGTGTTGAATGAGAGGTGTGGGGAGCGAAAAAGTGTCACAAACACTCGTACATTTTCATATCTTTATTGTATGCTATACATGTTGGCTAATATTGAATAGAGCAAATAAGTGTATACGTACTTTATTTTTGTAATCCATCAACTTAAGAGGAAAGTATTAAAGAGAATGTTAGTACAGTAGTATTGTGTGTTGGTGAGTGTGAGGTGGCAGCGCGGGTGGCGACGCGCGGCACGGCGATCAGCTGATCTTTGTTATGGTAAGATGCGTGAGTGTAGGGTGGTGATTGTGGACATAATTTCACTTCTATTCAAGTATCCGGTATGTCGGCGGTCCCGTTGATGCCGGATAAGAGGGATTTTACTGTATTGAGTTTGCTGTGATCTAACCTCTAGCACCAGTGACACACAACAGATGTTGCTGATTGCATCCTTAACAAGTTTTGAATGTTTCAGGTCTCACAAGGAGGCACACTGTGTTGTGGAGAGGACCATCGAGCAACTGAAACAAAGCAACACTTCAGCCCCTTCCTCCTGCTGGGGCTGGACTTGCTGCTATCCCCCCCTCCCTTAATAGATGCCCTAGGCTTAAAATTTCAAAAATTTAACTTAATATAATACAGTAAAATCCCTCTTATCTGTCATCAACGGGACCGCCGACATACCGGATACTTGAATAGAAGTGAAATTATGTCCACAATCACCACCCTACACTCATGCATCTTACCATAACAAAAATCAGCTGATCTTAATCAGCAGCTGATCTGATCAGCTGCTTAAGTGTAAGCACAACACGCTTCCTCTTTTCTACAACTTTAGGCATGATGAAGGCGTCAGGCGATAAACAGTGCACACGCGGGACTGAGTGACTGAGTAAACACAGTGCAGTGGGCCGCGGATGGCGCGAAGCAGTGCGCTCTGGTAGCGAGGGGACAAAGTATGCCTCGCGCGGGAATTTTAATCGATTTTATGAGTACACATTGATTTTTTTATTGATTTTAAGGCTCGGGGAAAAATGTGCCGGATACTTGAAGCTGCCGGATACTCGAATGCCGGATGAGAGGGATTTTACTGTAATTTGGTTATGGAGTCATAACCTAAAGATTTCCTGCAATCAGAGTATGAGTTAATTTATTTTCTATCCCACTCCACATCCCACTCCACATCCAGGGACAAATTTCTGGTAAAATAACTTGAATGGCTAACCTAAAATAAAAAACCTAAAATAAATAAACATAAATGATGAATTCTTGGCAAAGTGCATCCTCATAAGTATCAACTTCTAATCTCCCAAAATTTAAACCTATTATATGTATATCAGGCTAATTAAATCTAACTGAATTTTGTGAACAACATCAACATACACATGATAGTCCTGAAAATAAGATAGAACTATCAAGAAGACAAAGCAGAGATGCTAGATCTAAACTGAATTAAACCTGACCCAATCAGTATCCACACAGTACTTACCAATAACCAAGAATCTCACTTAACAATATTCTTCATTGTTATGCTGAAATCTCTGCTTTGGTTACAATTCATTTTAACCCACACTAGTAGGTACTCACTGTGATTTGTGATTGTTGCGGTCATAGGTGGTAAGAACGCTCTCAGCAGTTTCATTATTTTCTCCCAGCAACTCTGCAGCTTTAAGGTTGACAGGACCAAGAGGGCCACCAGCACCTTCAAATAAATAAATAAATAAATAAATAAAAATAATTAAATGAAGAGCTGTTACAAAAACGAAAACTTGTATCATAACCATCATCATCAGCCATAACAGGAGGACCACGAGGAGCTCACCTGGACGTGTGAGAGCTGCCTAACTCAAGAACTTTACCCTATACCAACCTCTGGAGTTGTTTTACCATGTGCTACGCTGATGATAGAAGAATTTAGAGGGAAGGAGTGCAGTAAATACCTGTATGTTGCCTAGAATATCACAAAAATGTCGATCAAGAGTATCAATGTTTTGTCCCGAAACCCTGACCACTATATGAGAGAGACCAAATATGACATCCACAAAGGTGAGCCAAGGAAGGAAAATGTGCTGCAGTGAGTGTACGTTGGAAGGAATATATGTATTATTGCAGTTTCAATCAATACTATAGCCCTTCGCAGGGTCTACATCTCACTGGAGCATTTCTAGCCCTATTTTACCCTGCTAGAAATTAATAATAACTTCAGGTGAGAAATTACAAAGGTTTCAGTGAATTCTAGTTTAGATCCACCTTCAATCTCTCGTAGGATACTAAGTGTGTTCGTATGTTTGTTATCAATGGTTTGCATGCTCGATGGTTACGTGGTTGAATCACATGTTAAGACCTATGATGACATGGGGTTACCTGCTGCTAGTCAGGTCACACAGAAATTTGTCGGCCAATCACTTATAGGCACGTGTGTTTAGAGGAGGAAGGATCACTCAGGACTGTCTGTGCTGTGTCAATTAGACCATGGCTGTGGAAGAGATGTGTGCTGAACTGGCAGTTTGCCACCAGTTCCCTCAACTTGTTAAGGTATTCTTCGCAAAGTAATTACTGTTGGTATGTAAAGATAATTGACTTAATGTAGGTTACAAAATATTATGTTACATTAGTTTATCGTATGGAGGTGGTTAGGTTAATGACCTTAAGGGGAGGGGTCCTTGGTGGGGAAGCAAAGCCCCCTCCCACGAGCTAGGTTAGGTTACGATTGCATAGAAATCTCCTGTTTCTGAAATATGTCGTTTATGATCCTTAAACTTTTTCAGGAATGTCAAAATGCCTCATATTGACTCCCCACCCAAAAACCTCACATTCCCACCAGGCCCTTATGCTTGTTGGCTTTAGTGAAAGAGATAAAGAGGATGGGAGTGTTGGTTGAAACTGCAAATTTACCAGAATGTATATTTATTTCTGACTACTCTGCCAATGCATGCCAATAATGTGAGCGTGGGTTAAGAATATAGTGCTGTGTTTGTAGGTAATGAGGAATATAGTGCTGTCTTTGTAAGGAGGTACATAGTGTTATCAGTGTACCTAAATCTTCATCTAGTGGTGCCAACTGGGATAGTGTAGAGGGCTGTCCTGTATGGATGGGCATGAATTGTCCTCATAGATTATTCATTTATGTACTTGTCCTTTTTGAAATGTCATTATATCTTTATGTACAGTTGTAGTTCTTTATTTGTCCTTTTGAATTGACATTTTATCGTTATGACCAGCTGGGATTGTGTACTGGACTCTCCTTACCCTCTGTGGGGATGACTGAGCTTTCCTCTCTTTCTCTCCATATAATCTTTTACTTATTTGTCCTTTTGTCAGAGGTCTAACTAATTTGGACACTTATTTGTCCTTTTGTAAGAGGTCTAACTGATTTGGACAGTTCTCTTTTGTTAATAGATAGGATGGCAGTTTTCCTTTAAATTAGAGAGACTTTTGATGAGTTTTGTTTTATATTTTTGTCCAGTGTATTTTTTTTTTCTTTTTTTTATGAAAATATTAATAATCTGCCCTTTTTTACAGTTCAAAGAAATTATGATCCAACCTTACATCCCTTTGAGGCAAGCAGAGAATACAAATTAGCCTTGAATTCAGTCAAGCTTGAGAAGGTGTTTGCCAAGCCATTTGTGGGCAGCCTGACACACACTGAGGGAGTGTCCGCCCTCTGCCGCCACCCAAGCCGCCTCTCCTGTGTGTTTACCGGTACAGTTGAGGGTGAGGTGTGTAAACTTATGTGGTTTGTTTCAGTGTGACAGTAGTGGGTGTCTGACTAGAGTAGTAGTTTTTCAAGTTATGAGGAATGTTACCTTAAAAACTCTACTTTCTGTAGTTTTTCCAGTATTGAGGAATGTTACCTTATGTTTAAAAATGCTATACTCTATTCCAGACAGCAATTTTTGTGCTATTAATAACTCTCCCAAATTGTCTTGCTCTTTTACTGGAATGCCTTTCACTGACTCCTCTTCCTTGGGCAGCTCCTATTAGGGGTCACCACAGCAGACCACCTTTCACCTTACTCTGTCTTCTGTTTCTCCAATCACTCACAAGTCTCTTCAGTGCATCAATAAACCTCCTCTTAGATATTCCTTTCTTCTCCCTGTCTGCCAGATCTACCTCCAGTATCTGCCTGTCCATGTACTCCTTATTTCACCTCAGCACATGACTAAACCATCTCCATTTCACCTCTCTACCTTTATTCCCAAACTGATTTTCATGAACTGTCCTTCATTGACTTGTTAACTAAAAGTTCAATGTTTCATCTTACAAATATCAGTTATTCTTAATATCATATTCACAAGTTCTTCTTCAGAGTGACTCTGTAAAAGGCTTCATTTGATGGTTCATTTGATGGAATTTATAAGTCTTTTATTGGAGATTCCACTTGCATAACTTTTTCTAAACTGGGAAGACTTGGAGACTGTTTATGCCATCCCCTTCCTTTCTTTATTTAGTAATTGTGTTGGCTCTCAGTTTACTGCAATGTCGTTATTTTCTTGGAACTTTAACTTTTGAGGACAAAGTTTGGTGAAGGTGCCCACTTTGTAACTTTATTTTTATTTTTTTTATTTTATTTTATTTTATTTTTTTTTTTTAGGGTAATGGCATTTATTTACCACTTTTCCAGATTTGTTTTTGTATTCATTGATCAGACTCCTTTGTGTATAAAAAGTTTCCATCTAATTTTAACTACAACTGTAATATTCTGCCATAACTTTCATTATTTTGCAGCTAAGGTTGTGGGATATTTCCCATAAGAAGTGCGAGTGGACTGTACAAGCTCACAGTGGACAGATCTGGTCCATTGTAGCTGCTCCAGATGGAAATTCATTCTTCACTGTTGGCAATGATAAGACTATCAAGAAGTGGTCCCTTGACAAGGCCAAGGAAGGGGACCATGACCTGCCTATCGACACGTGGCTCAGTGATGTAAGTGCTTTCCTCTCTGGCAGGCCTCTCCAAACATGTTTTTCTAACTCATCCACAAATTAACCTTCCAGTGCTAGTTTTGATCCATGTGAGTGTTCCCTAAGGGATGCAAGATCACAAGCCTTTTTTTCTCACTAACATCCTCACTATTATAGGACACCTTTTATGAACATCTTAAATCTTGAAAATTTGTTAAAATACAAGACCTTTCATTGATACTGACATTATTTTGTTTTCTTCTGGTGTTGGCTAATAAGAACTCAGGATATGTGTAACTGTTCCCATAATTTGCATGTTCTGATTTATGTTCTTTCCCTCACCAGACCATCGTGACAGGCATAAGCCACCACAGGCACAGGAATGAGTTCATCACCTGCGGGGAGAGGGTTCTGTTGTGGGACGCCTCCAATAAGGCACCCAAGTTTTCCTATGACTGGAGCACAAGTGGGGACAGGAATGATGCCAGTGTGGCGAGCATTAAGTTCAACCCTGTGGAGACAGACCTCTTTGGTGAATATTTTAGTGTCTTGTTTTGTAATAATTGATCTTGACCTTCTCACCACTGAGGCTTCTTCTCAAGCTTAACATCAAGTGTAAGTTAACACTTTCATTGTGACTTTCAGCAATTCACAGCACTAGAAGCACATAGAGCACATAGAGGAAAGAAAAGAGGAAATATAAGAACTTTCCAGTGTGTAGCCTATATGTTATTCAGAAATGATTGTAGGATGAAAAGAAACATCTTGAGTGGTTTGTAATCAAGGCAGGGTGTGCCAAATAACAATCAAAGGGTTAAGAGTAATTCTGAAAGTTACCACTGACAGGAAAAGAAGTGATGGAGTATTTCAAACTTTTTTAAGCATGTAGTAATATTTCTTCTTTAGTGAAAATATTTAGGATTTATCAAATAACATGTGTGATTTTGTCATAAGCAATCAAAGGGATTAACCATTGACATTGACATTGACATTAACCATTGACAATAGATTCTTAAGAAAGACTTTGTTTGTGAGGGTAGAAAATGTTAATGTTTGAGATTTCATCATCATGGACTGACATCAGATGATCTTATGGAGTGAGAAAATAGATTCAGTGATGTATGGATACAAAGTATGAAAGGCAAAGTTTTAGTGTACAGCAGTGATTAGATCGTGTGGGAAGAGTGCAGAAAGAGAGGATTATCTAAGGTTTTTTAAGTCTGAAACAAATGACAATTGAGAAAAATCCAAGAAAGTAGTTGAAAGTCAGTGCTAAAGAATACATGAGTTGTGGAGACCTAAGAATAATTCTTTTATATCATTTACTTGTTTGGGCTTCAAGAGATAGCCTGTTTTCACCTTACCCCGCCATCTTCATCTTCTGTTACATCCATTGAGCACATGTCTTTCCTCCTTGCATCCATAAACCTTTTTAGTGGTCCTCTCTTTCTCCTGCGTCATGATTCCATCTGCAGCAGCATCTTCCACATGTAAATTGTGTGTACACTCGTTCAGAAAACTGTCTTTATTCTGATGGCCGATGGATGCAAAAAGTAACGATACAGTGTCTTCAAAGGGTTGGTACTCATGCATGGAGATGTATTTCCTACTAAAGAAGATAGCTTTCCTTTAGTTGCCCTTTGTTGGTTATCCACAGCTATGAATTAAATGGTATACCTATATGAAAAATTTGATCATTACAAAAACTGTTTCATGCACAATGTGGTACTGGATTACTGGGCCTACCAACATTTCCGAAGGCCCCACACTATTTTTCAAATATCATCATCGGTTGTGTCAAATTGACAGAACGAAAATCCTTAAGACAGTTTTCTGTATGAGTGCACACCTTATTTCTCCTGTACTCATGGCCAGACTACCTCAGTCTCATCTTATATCTTAGATGCCATCTTATTGATTACATGAGACAGACCTTCAGTATATGATAAATTGTCTACTAACCCTGCTGAGATTCCTCTTATATGGGAAGAGTTTACCCAAGATGGGACTTCACACTAACCCAGATGTTCATTTTATTTGCAATAGAATTTGTTGCAAAATATGACATGATCTCTAATTATATTCTTGCACTATGCAGCGTCCTGTGACTACGCCAACAATATTGTTCTGTATGACACACGAGCAAAGGAGGTGAAAAAACTGAAGATGACCCTTCGCATCAATGCCTTGGCTTGGAATCCCATGGAAGCCTTCATCCTGACAGCTGCCAGTGAGGACTACAAGTGAGTTGCAATTTTTTTTTTTTTTTTTTTTTTTTTTACTGAGCCTCCCAAAGAATCCTGAGACCCCAGTCTTGTACATTGATGAGTAAGAGGAAGCATTGTCACAACCGTAAGTAGAGAAGCAACCCTTAGTCATCATGTTACAAGTGATATTTAGTCAAATTGCATATATCTCATCTTCACTGGTACATGCTGTATGTATGTAATTCTGTGTATGATATCACATCTTCATCAGTGCATGCTATGATCAGTAATTCATAATTGTACTGTCTTTTCCTTGCTTGTTTTCTATAAAATAAACTGTTGCTGCATAATTATATATAATATATAATTTTAATTCTGAAGAAGAATTATTGATCATTCCCTTCCTATTGCAGTGCATATTCATATGACATCAGGAAGCTGAACACACCCGACCAGGTGGTCAACATCCACAAGGGTCACACTGCCGCCGTGCTGGACGTGGACTACTCCCCGACTGGCCGGGAGTTCTGCACCGCCAGCTATGACAAGTCCATCAGGATATTCAGGACAGAGGAGGTGAGTGTTAGCGCATTGTGTGGATAGGAAGTAATGCAGACTGTGGTGGTGACCCATTGAGGATATTTGTGTTTGTGTTTAAATAGGCATTGGAATGAACTATAAATAAGATGTAGAATAAGGCTGGTTTCAGTATGGTTGATGGAATTTTTTTTTTTTTTTTTTTTTTTTTTAAGATTTCTGTAATATCTTGAGTAAATAAATACATCCAGTAATTATTTCATTAATATATTTCAAAACTTTTAAAAGTATTTACATAGATAATTCACTAGATCTTCAATTTCCAGTAATTCATTTTCACATTCCTGACTAAGAATTGTAAAAATTTTGAAAGTATTTATATAGATAACTCATTCAGTATGATTTACAGCAGTTCATTAAGAATTGCAAATTTCAAAACAACCTTTGTCTTGAAGTCATGACCTTGAAGTTCCAGACTTGCCTTATTAGACATGCAGACTGGAAACTTTAAATTTCTACTTATGATACATGATAGTATGACTTTCCATTATAAAAATATTGTTTTATCATTTAAATCTTGAACAGTAATGTAAATGAAAATTTTATCCTAGCAGCAATTTGAAATTTAATAACTTAATATTGCAGTCTTTCAAGCCTAAGATAAGCTCTCGAGTGTGGTCTACCAAGACCTGCATTGATGTCACCTCTCCCTAGACAGGCTGACCAGTACCCCTCTATTACACTGTTAGCTGTGACTCTGATTGATTTTAAGTGACATACTTTTGTTAAGTCTTAACAGTCTTATGAATAACATACTATTTGAGGGTAAAAAAACACTTGTATATATTCCATTATCCCTGACAATATAGCCCATGTGACATTGTTGTTCAAGGGAGCTTGATACAGGCCACACCTGGTCAGCCACCTACTCTGGCACAGTGTATGTGAAAGATCTGACAACAGCGCTGACTGACTCAGCCACACATAAGAGCTCATTTTAGGCTTGAAAGACTAGGGGCTGACCAGGCTAGGAGTGTGAATGATTTGTGTTTGGGACTGCCAACCTGGTATATAGATAGATTGAACAATTTAACAAGTTTTTCTAAGAATGAAAATTAAATGACTGCAAAAGATTAGGCGACTCACAATCTAGGTGACTCATACAAGGCAAGTCCTGACATCACCTTGCTCAAGTTTTGTTCAATAACATAAACACAAATTTTTGGATAGCAATAATTTAGTGAGTTTCCATAAGAACAAAGGAAAATAAGCAACTGCAAAAGGCCAAGTGACCCAAAAAAGGCAGCTCCTGACATCACCTTGTCTGAGTTGGTGAGAACATAAGAACAATAAAATAAGGGAAGCTGCAAGAACCCATCAGGTCTACACATGGTAGTCCCTGTATGAAACCTACTTCCACAATCATACTCTTCCATAAATTTATCTAATCATCTTTCAAAAGTCCCTAGTGACTCATCACTAACAACCTGATCACTTAACTTGGCTTTGTGCACTGCAGGCACACAGCCGGGATGTGTACCACACCAAGAGGATGTTCAAGGTCAGCTGTGTCCTTTGGTCCGGAGACAACAAGTTCATTCTCTCAGGCTCCTCAGACCACAATGTCAGGTTATGGAAGTCAAAGTCAAATGAAAAGATGGGCATTGTGAGTAACATTGATAATTTTGTGATTCTTTTTCAGTAACATTGATAATTTTGTGATTCTTTTTCATACACTTGATATAGACATAGTATCCCACAGACATAGTATCCCACATATCTTGATTACTTACTTATTCAACTTTGAAAATCTTTTATCAGTTCATGTGACTATTTTAGAGAGAAAATCTGTTCATTATTATTATTTTCTTTCAATAGTTTCCTTATGTAACTACTTTCTACACATACACACTCCCATGGTCACGCTGTGCAAGGCTGCCTTTTCATTTAATCCCTCTTACTAATGCAATCATTAATTCTAAAAGCATCCTTTCCTCCACTGTTTTTAGTGATAAGCTGCTGATGAATAAGCCTTCTCCCTGATATTGCATCCTCAACCAATTCAAGACTTGAAGAGAAGGCTGCACACTGGGAATGAGATGAACTTATCATATTTGGCACAAAGCTTTGATTTCCAAACTACCCTCCTACAGCTTCTATCCTTCTCTCTGTAACTTCATCTCAGGTTTCCTTTCTGACTGTTCTATTGCTGCTGTGGTAGATGGTCATTGTTCTCCTAAATCTATTAACAGTGGTGTTCCTCAGGGTTCTGTCCTGTCACCCACTCTCTTCTTATTATTCATTAATGATCTTCTAAACCAAACTTCTTGTCCTATCCACTCCTACGCTGCTGATACCACCCTGCACTTTTCCACATCTTTTCATAGACATCCAGCTCTTCAGGAAGTAAACATTTCACACTAGGAAGTCATAGAATGCCTGACTTCTAATCTCTTTAAAATTGGTATTATTCGATGCCTCAAAAACCCAATTCCTCCATCTATCAATTTGACACAACCTTCCAGACAACTATCCCCTCTTCTTCAGTGACACTGAACTGTCCCCCTCTTCTACACTGAACATCCTCAGTCTGTCCTTTACATATAATCTGAACTGGAAACTTCACATCTCATCTCTAGTTAAAACAGCTTCTATGAAGTTAGGCATTCTGAGACATCTCTACCAGTTTTTTCACCCCCGCCACCCCACCCCCCACTGCTAACTCTGTACAAGAAGCCTTATCTGTCCATGTATGGAGTATGCTTCACATGTCTGTGGGGAGGGGGTTCCACTCATACCGCTCTATTAGACGGGATGGAATCAAAAACTTTTCATCTCATCAGCTCCTCTCCTCTGACTGACTGTCTTTAGCCTCTCTCATCACTGCAGTGTTGCATCTCTAGCTGTCTTCTACTACTATTTTCATGCTAACTGTTCTGATCTTGCTAACTACATGCCTCCCCTCCTCCCGTGGCCTCGCTGCACAAGACATTTCTCTTTCTCTCACCCCTATTCTGTCCACCTCTCTAGTACAAGAGTTAACCAGTATTCTCAAACATTCATCATCCCTTTCTCTGGTAAACTGGAACTCCCTGCCTGCTTCTGTATTTCTACTTTCCTGTGACTTGAATTCCATCAAGAGAGAGGTTCCAAGACACCTATCCTTCAGTTTTTAACTACTGGACCCTTTTCTGGGATTTTTTTTTTTTTTTTTTTGCCAGTGTCCCTCTTACATAAAAAATAAAAATAGATTTCCCTGATCCTCTTGTTGCAGCTCTTAGAAGATCTTTACTTCAAAAATTGTCATGTAAAAAATTTTTCAATTCTGGCTTACTGTTTTCAGTAGTTTAATGGTATGATGCAGCTTCTTCAGTAATTAAAAGTTTTAAAGTTTATTTATTGATAATCTTTGGTTATCTTGCATAGTGCCATGTATACAGTATTATGACAAACCACAGTGCTGGGAGTCCAGAGATATTAACTTCACCACATTTTCAGATGCGTGCCCGGGAGCGCAGTGCCATCAATTATGCTGAAGAGCTGAAGAGAAAGTACGGTCACTTCCCAGCGGTGCGCAGGATTGCCCGTCACCGTCACCTGCCTAAGCACATCTACAATGCCAAGAATGAACAGCAGATAATGCGGGAGAGCCGTGCTAGAAAGTACGTTTATTTTTTATCATTTGTGCAAGGGGCTTAAGAAATACTTTGTAGAAAAACAATTTCTTAAAGCAGCTGCTGCAGGAATCAGAACTGTCTATATATTGTATCCAGTGGTGACTAAAGCTCACATTCCATTTCATTATTACACTCAAGAAAAATTTACCTTAATAGTGTGAGGGAGGCACCGTTCAGTATGACATAATATTAAATCTCTGATCATTTTGGCTCTTGCAAAACTAGTAATATAAGCACACATGCTGCTGTTCTGCTTCATTTGGGGTCCTCACCTCTACAGTATACAAGTCAAAATAAGTATTGGACTTATGGTGAAAAAGCATGGTCCTCTTGTGAGTGAACCATTTTAGCAAAAAGTATCAGCCCCTCCCAGGACATCACACCACATCCCTCAACTTCATGCCACTGACTCATGGCCCCCTCTCAGTGTGCCTTGGGACATGTTGGAGAGCAGTAAGCTACCACAACTTTTGCTACATCCTGGTGTATTATTGCACATTAATAGCTTGTGATAATTCATTGTTAATATAGCTAAAACAAAACGGTATTCATCTGAGACTTTTGCACAGATCATGGGCCTCAAGGAAGCAGGTCATTCAGTTAGAGAAATAACTGAACAGTTGGCAGCATCCAGGACAAGTCAAGTGTTGGTCATGGTTGTTCAAGGAGGAAGGGAATCGTGATATACTTGAACCTAAAAAAAGTCTGGATGTTACTGTCGTAACGTTTACATTGGAGTCGAATGTCAAGACCACTGGACGCTTTAAGACAGTAACAGCCCTCTGCATTGCCCATTTAGGTTCAGGCATGTCATGATTCCCTTCCTCCCTGAACCCTGACTTGTCCTGGATGCTGCCAAGTGTTCAGTTATTTCTCTAACTGAATGACCTGCTTCCTTGAGGCCCATGATCTGCACATTAGTCTCAGATGAATACTCTTTCATTTTAGCTATATTAACAAGCAATGAATTATCAAAACATGTCATTGCGCAATAATACGCCAAAGTGTGGAAAAAGTTGCAGTAGGCTATTGCTCTCCAACACTCCCCAAGGCAGGCTGAGAGAAGGCTACGAGTCAGTGGTGGCGTAAAGCTGTGGGATGATGTGATGGCAGGGGCTGATACTTTTGGCTAAAATGGTTCACTCTCAAGGGTGCCATGCATTTTTCACCATAATCAACAAAATTATCCCACATTCGAGAAATTTGTTAATCCAAGGAAAGATCTTTCTCAGAAATTTGTTGGTCCAAGGAAAGGTCTTCTTGTCTTCTCATTCCACACTCAACTTAACATTCCGGAACACCACCAGTAGGAAGACCCACAGTCGTTTTATTTTGCCCGAGTTGCAATAACTTCAGCCACACACACATTACAGACTTTTGGTCTTTGGCTTCCTTTGTAAGCTTCCAGCAATCCATGGTGATGGCCAGAAATGGAGATACAGACCTTGAATAAAAGTAAATCACAATTTGAGTATGCAAGCAGTGAGGCTCTGAGGGATTAGTTAAACAGTATGTGTAGTCCCCTATGCATGACTCCTTCACCCCTACAGAGACTGGAATGAGAAGCATAGAGGGAAGATGGTTGGACATATCAGATGGACCAGGGTCATGAGGCACACAAACAGTAGTAGTTTTGCATGTTGGTAATGAATGGAAACCACTTCAGAAAGAGTAATGAATAGAGATAACCTTATTTTGGTTTAATTTGTAGTCCATTCAACTTCATCACAGATTTGTCCTTAGCTCAGTCAATGTCTCCTCAGTGTAAATGCTTGTAAAGTTTTACTTCTCTTCCATCTATCTCCATTTTTTGTGTAAAATTTCGTACTTTCTTGATCACTGGACAAATACTAATGTCTTAAGGTCTTTGCTCAAGAGAAAATTGAAGGTAAAACTGAAGAAAAAATAATCAAGACAAGACAAGTTTAAAGACACTGATGATCATTTTTATATTGCTTTACTTTTCATTCTATGCTGTTTTTTTACTTTATAATAATTGTATTATAATACCATAAAAACTTTTGGGTACATGACAAAAAGTTCTGAAAATGATTGGGGTTACTAGATTTTTAAGACACAAAGGAGGAGTGGTAAACTATTTTTATTCCGAGCTGTTGGCACAGGACAATGGCAGCTCAACATTGCGTGGGGAAATCTGTGCACCCAGCCAAGATAAAAAAACTGACCACTCTCTTTCTGCCTTCTCTAAAATCTAATAATACTATCATGTTTGAAACTTAAGTCTGTCACATATTACAATAACATCTTTCATTTATGGCATGATAATTCCAAGAAAAATCACATAGAACAAAATGCAAAAAACATTTTCAACTCTATCTGTCCCTTGAACTTAATTTCCACTCTTCAGTGATCAAGAAACCTAATAATTATTACAAAGAAGGAAATATGAGGAAGAGAATAAACATTTGTAATGGTAAGAGGCCAGCATCTACACTGAGTCAGACCCAGGCAAATTTAGTCACCGACCAATCCATAGATGAGGTTATGAGAGTAGCTTAGGCTCCACTTGCAAGCCAAAAGTGAATGAACTATACAAGGGAATTAGATCATGAGTCCTGCATCTTCCATTCTTTCCATAATTCAAACATCATAACACTCATCTTTCTGCACAACCAACAGACTCTTACAGCACTAGAGTTGCAGTCACAGGGACTGGAAGTTACATTATACATTATTGTACCCAGTCTTAGAGTGAATATGAATTATTGGTAGTGACTGCACTGTATATGACTGAAACAAAACTGAAGTGAGACAATGTAATAGATGTAATGTGTCTTAAGAGAATACATGTGGAGGAAAAGGTATAGGTAAAATTAGGAATGTAATGTATTGTGAAGGTGAATCACCACCGTGGTCATGAGAACTGAAGTTTGCATTATAGTAACTTATCCAACAACACTAAGCCTCGAACTATATACGATACACCTTGGGAATATTTATTAGTATTAGTAATAAAATATATATACAGGTAGCATTTGTTATCTGTTATTTTAAATTCACTTTGACTATAGTGATATTTTCCATTGCTGCCTCTGTATATATTAGTAATGATTATTCCTGGTGTACCACATGCATAGTTAAAGATTGTGTAATGTAACCTTCAGTTTTCAGGATGGCAGTTGTAGTTGACCTTTACAGTAACTTGTTCCTCAATTTATCTATACCTGGTCCTCCATGTATATTAATTTCTAAGACTCCTTATCTCTATTAGACCATCTCCTCTTGCATCTCCTGCTGTGTTTCAACCACAATGCAGTCACTGCCATTTTTCCCTTGTACATGTTCTCTTTACATTCACTCCATGTTATAAGTACCTTTTTCATTTCTCTACTGTAATCATCACTTCTATTTGATTAATTTTAAACCTCATCTCTACTACTAGCTCAGCCTAAAGCAGCTAGCTACTGTAAATAATCATAGAACTTAGTCAAAATAAGCTTCTCTACAATTTATTAGCTGCATTGTGTTGGTGTGTAACTCATTTTCTAATCCTTGAGGTCAGTCACACTCCTGTCTTGCTTGCACACTTGTGCAGGAGGGTATGAAGTGTGCTTGTATGGTGTCCTGGTTGGAAGAGTTATCAGAACTGGAGTTAACCTGTGGAAGGAGATGAAGCCTTAGTAGATGAAGATAAATGAATAAATTAACATTATGGACTTGGATTTCCATATTGAGTCCTTTGGTGGTGATTACTTAGATTATAAAAACTGAAGACAAGGACAACTAACCACTTTAGGGTTATCAAACCCATGGACATTACAGGGGGAAATTTACATTTTCCTCAATTTCATAACAGAAAATTTATATTTTTTCTCAATTTCATAACTATTTCTGTATTATTTTTACTTCCCTTGCAGAGATGCCAACAGACTGAAATACTCCACGCCTGGAAAAAAGGTGCACATCCCAGCCCGGCAGAAGGTTGTGGTGGGCCTGCAGGACGATGGTGTGGTGGGCTTCCAGGACATGGACAACATGCCAGGGACCTCAACCAACTAGAGCAGCCATTTGATGAAGCTGTATTAATAAATAAAGAACTTCTACTGATGAAAATTTCAGTGAAGAGAATTTAGTGATGAAAATTTCAGTGAAGAGAATTTAGAGAACAATGGAGTCTACTGTTAACAATTATTTGTGTATCACAGGATACTTATCAAGCTCATTTTCATAATTTCATTGTTAAATGTTACATTTAAGAAAATATATACTCTATTTTTAAAATGGCTGATTAATTTCTCTTAATCCAGAATAAAATAAACCAAGGTTTGTCTCATAGATACTACATACACTAATTTAATGCCTGTTCCTAAGAGCTCCCCTCAAAGGGAATGACATCCAAGTATCCTACAAAATAATACCAGGAAAAACATTGGAAAAAAGCTAACAACCACGACAAACCAATATGACAGATCTAGGCCATGAGTGAGCTACATCCAGTGTTCAATGGCTGTTACTCTGAGACATCTTAATTTCTGGAAATCATCATATAATCCCAGCTGTTAGTACAACTACCTAAATCCATCCCCATCACTGCCAAGGATTCCTCTATCACAAGGATTTATATCATGAGAACATCATGGGACAATACACAATACTGTTAAAAGCCCCCCAGACAAGACTACCCAACAATCAAGATGTCAGTAAGTGTTCCTTACAGCTGCGTGCTACTGAGCCAAGCTTGATGCTAATCTTCATTTGTCCAAAGAAACTTTGCCACCTCTATGAAGCACAACACTGCACCTGTGAATCCCCATCATCACTTGCAGAACAGAAAGAATAGACAGGGGTGACTAGGGCCTCAGTTCCAGCACCATCCTTGGGCAGAGTATAGGCAGTAAAGACAACACAAAGAAGGTATATGGTATGGCAGAGGACACCAACCCTCACTTCTGAATGAGACCTGCCAGCATCATAAAAAATGTATTACCTTAAAATAAAAGTTACTAAATAATGCTAAAATTCATCAAACATGACTGCATAAATGTAAGTAAAGCTCACATAGCAAGCAAACTAAAGTGGCTTACAATTTGCTTACCCTTCTGTACACAATAGTTTTTCATTTTCAAGATGCAGAGCAAGATAGGTAGTAAACATGAAACTCAAATAATTATGCAGGTTTGTCATGTTCTGTAGTGACAAAGCAAAACAAACTATAATGTTTTGAAGTTTATTTTACTATTCCTGTGACTATTACAGGACAGCTCACACAAATATATCCTTAAGCTATATTTCTGACACTCATTCTTCAAAACCATGACATTAATAAAACAACCACAGATAAGTAAGTTTGAAACATCGAAATGTTTCTGACCTTACAGGATTTGGTCTATCTTTATGTGCTATTGAAAATACAAACAAGCTAGTGAATATTACCCCTGAAACTGAACACACTATTTTGACTGCTTGGTTAACACTGACCACTTATTTAATTCTACATGTACAAATAAACAACAAATTCAGTACACTTATTGAGGAGTAGGCAAACATGCCACTACAGTTACAAAACACTCCTGCAAAGGTACTGACGGAGGGGTGGTGGGGAAATGCTACAAGCTTATCAACAACCCTCCTTGTCCTCTCTGACAATTCATTCCTCTTTGTATCTCAATAACATCACAAGGCAGTTGCCACCAGCTCTCAAAAAACTATTAACACTTGTACATATTCAGTTTTGTATTCAGTATCATTCACAAAACATGGATTTGCTCTAAGCCTTAGTGTCTCCATCTGGGAAGACCACAAATTTTCTCAGGTTTGACTAATTCCAGAGTAATCATGCATAGGGTGATCTAATACCTGTTATCTTTTCCTAAGCTTCAATATTTATGACCAAAACTTGCATGTCAGGGGCTAATAGCAGTAGTTGCTATTCTGCTTCCTACCCTTCCTCAACATTCTTTGCTCCAATCAAAAGGTGGTTGTAGTGCTGATGTACATTGCATCACTCAGTATTTTATCTCCAGTATTTCTCACTATGGCAAGAATTTCCAATAAATACATTTGTGCTACACATGCTTCACCAAATCTTATTGTGCAAACCTATTTTATTATTCAAATTACAAACTGATCCATTTGTCCTTTCTTGAAATTGATTTTTAAGGATATTTCATTCACAACAACCCTTGCTTGCATTCTTCCTTTACTGGCCAGACTAGTGAACAAAACCTTAACATTCCTTTTGTTATGATGCTTTTGGAATTATGTCTCTGCTAAGCTGGGAAGAGAAAAGCTCCTTTTTCTCCATGATTCCATATAAAAGGATTGCTACTTTGTCAAAAAAGCCACCTGTGTAAATAATGGAAGTGACTGAAGGTGTACAGTCCACACACTTCCTCTGATCCCAAAGCTTGAAGGGTCAACTTGGTTTGCATCCACAATGCTACAAATACAGGGAATCCTACAAAATGCTATAAATCTGACACTCTTTCAGTTTATCTTCCCCTTCATGCCAGATATGATGATTATCGCTCATCTCAACTGACCACATCCTTCCTATCAAGCTTATTTGGACATTCTGCATTATCCCTTCAACATCACCCAGCTCACTCACTCCCATAGCAACACCACCCAGCTCACTCCAGCATTAAATCTTCCAGGGGTGATTATCACTACGGGTACAACTAAAAATATTTTATATTAACTCTTTTTATTTCAGTTTCCATTAATCTAAGTGTTCTGCAGTGTGTCTATTCTTCTTCCGTTCCCAGAAGCTAACTACCTATACATAAACTTAGTCCATCCATATAACATACACTACACACTTCATGTGGGGACCCTCCACTCAGAACGTGTCTAGAGGTCAGACATCATGATATGTTGTGTGCCATCAACTGCCCTTATTGAACCAACACATCTTCAACCTCTTCTGCAGTGCTGCAGCTCTTGCTATCTACTGCTTTTTCCATGTGGCTACTGCTTTTCTAAAATTGTTTAATTCATGCCTCAACACTCCTGTGAGTTCACTATATAGGTAATATCATCTAATTGCATATCTAATTTGTTCATTTGACTAATGTATAAGATGACAAAATTCTGAACTCTGTTCCTTTCAACTCGTTAAAACTGCTTTATTCTTTTCCATTCCTGCCATAAGAGATATTTCAAAGACAAGTATCAAAACACCTTGAGGGATAAAGTGACATGCCAGCTGAAACTCCAGTACTATTTGCTCTTCTGGAAGTTACAATGAGCAATCTTTAACCTGCCTAAATTTTGTATTTCAACCCCCTTAACCACTGTCTGTGTAATATTCAGGTATTTATCAACTGATTTAACTATCTACCACCTGATTCTCTATCCATCCAGATGTCTGCTCCTTGAAACTCTCAAAAGAGATAGCCATGGAAGAAGAATCAAGTCTGGCATCACCATCTCAATCCTATCGGCAGAATATTAACTGTGTGCATGTACCCGAGGCTGAACCTTATATTGCCTCTTCCTTTATAGTATCATCACAATTCTTCGGCATGGGCATGAAGATATTGTGTTTTCAGTACAAAGATAATGAATTTTGATTTAAGAAAATGATGTACCTAGATATATGAAAAGTTCAACTTTCTGGTTGCACAAAAATTGCAATGAACAAATATATTTCTCAATGGCAACCCATACACTAAAACAGTTGCCATTCATGCAGCAGCAGCAAAACAAAACTGGACAGACTGATGGGCTGGACATAAGAATTACATGCATAATCTAGACAAAATTATCTGAATATCTAGAGGAACGGTTTCTGATTATCACAGACCAAAGAATGGCTACTAAAGCAATACGCATCCGCCAGCCTGAGGGAGCATGGTGCACTACAGCACTGGTTCCACGGCCATGGTGCACCGCTCCTCATGCCGGCAATGTTGTACTATCACAATCAAGGCAATGCTCACACCATGTGGTTCATGAGCACTGCAAACACAAAATACATAGTTATTATAACAGTAATTAACAGGAACTGACTAAACAGACAGCTCATTGTTTAACTACCTCTACAATTACTTAAAACTTCATAGCATTGAGTCATTCCTGTTTTTGCTTCATCACTGTTTTACTGTAACCAGATATTGGAAATCTCATCACGAGTGATCAATGTAGTGCCACTACAGATACCTTTTAAGCTTTCTATATCATTAAACCCTGTATTTCCAAGATGCATCATGTGTTACAGAACAGATCACCTCGCAATGCATCTTGAATTAGATTAATATGTACTGATATGAATTGAGGACTACCTGTACACCACAACCATGACCACACTGCCCGTGAACTGAGTGGGTGGGTCCAACTCAAGAAAATACAAGTATCAGTTTACAAGTATAAGAAAATATATTGCCCAGGGAAATGGGCTACATCTCTACCCAAATGAACTACATACTTATGAAGGAAATGTCTACACAAGTAGCTGCATAACATCCTGCATCCTTACTTGGCTTATGTCATGGTGGGGAAGACTCAAGTGGTGGCAGACCCTCCATTCCCAAACACCACCACGGTCATGACCTGCTGTCACAGAGACGGACGGTTCTCACACGCTGACTGGCTACGGACATCCTGGGTGACATCGTCACCCAAGCAACTACAGGTACACTTAAGTTCACACAATAGTAGGTAGTGTTTGAACATCAACATCCTAAGGGGAGTTTCATGGCAATGAATCTATAGGCACAGTAAAACCTCCCTTTACTGAGCACATTGAAATATTCAATACTTATATGGCATTGCTCTCAGAAAGTGGCTATTTTGTGACTAATATCTTAGGAGACTAAGCACAAGCCCAGGTACAACCTATACATGTGATTGCTGATAGTTGATGTAACAGTCCTGGCTGCTAAACTTCACCATGTTACAATTTCAAATAATCATAACCATTAAATGTGTGTGCAAACCAAAACAATGTGTGTGTAATTCACTCACAGCCTTGAGGATCACTTGCTGGACTCGTGACCACCAGCTATTGCCCTCCCAGGAGGAACACAACTCATGTGAGCCAGTCTGTGGGTGAGACTGAGACCTTCCACACAACACACATCCCCTGCTCTTCCTCAGGGAGGACAGTATCTGCTACAGCAACCTGAGCACAGGTTACAACAAGCAAAAATGTTACCACGGAACTAGCGAGCAGTGTGTGTGTGTGTGTGTGTGTGTGTGTGTGTGTGTGTGTGTGTGTGTGTGTGTGTGTGTGTGTGTGTGTGTGTGTGTACACATGCCCATACATAGGCACAGCACTAGCAGGCAGGTCTTACAAGCTTGATATGTACACAATGGAGCAACATTGTTATATTTTCATCACACTCAAACTCAAGAAATGTCACAGTAATTAATTTAACACTACTACACAGAAACACCTGCTGTGGCCAACAGACGCTTTGTAGTGCTTAAAATTAATATCTACCATAACACATTGTAATCTACGGTGCAGAACACAAACCACCCTCGAGTAAGGATCACACCAGTCAGCATCTAGAATAGCTTCCACCTGTACTGTCACTCCATCACATCAATAAACCAACTCTTGTTATTCTTTTTAGTGGCTGCATTTTTCAAGTTAGGAAAGAATTGTAAAATCACTTTCTTTCCCTGTATCTTATGCAAAGTTGTTAAGATTGCAGTGTTCATGAAATGTACCCTGCCTCCAATCATCTAATAACATACACATACAGCTACAGGAAACAAATCTGAATACCACTGAGATGCTCCCTACAGTAGTGAAGCAATCAATGCAGTGATAAAAACCGAGTTATCTCATACCTCAACCTGAAAAGTGCCCATATCATCTGTGCCTTAAACATGAACCAGAAATGTCTGTATTAAGTAAAATTCCTACTAATGCTCAAGAGAGTTCTGATTTTGTTGCCTGTGCTTAAAAACTCTCTTCAGGAATGCAGTAACATCTCAAGAAGGGCACCTATCCATGAATATCTGAGCTGTTATCCACTCAACTTGGCAGCAAGCCCAAGTCCAAGGAACAATTCAAGGGTTAAGAATGGGCCAGTTCAGATTCAGCTCAGGTTCAGCAGACCTTCAAACTCTAGGTGCATTTTTTTTTTTTTTTTTTTTTTGGGGGGGGAGGGGATGAAAGGTGGCTTGCCTCACTCCTGAAGGGAGAACATTTCAGTTCTCATTTGTAAATTAAGCTCAAGATACACTAAGAAGGCAGGGTAACCTGTATATGAGAAGGTTGCACACTGCATTCAAACATGAACTCCATCTTACAGAGTTGGAAAGCTGGAGCATGACCAACACATAAGGTTGGCACAAGTGATTGAGGCAGGCAAGCAGAATTGCACACTGGGCTCATTCTAGCCAGCGGCAGAGTTATTCTGAAGACTTAATCTGGACAACTTCTGTGCTCCATGAGCTTTCCTAAAAGGTGCGTCTTCACATATATATTAATATATATATATTAATCAACTGTGGAAAAAATGTGTCCATTATGGAGGAAAGCATCAGAAATCCTGAAGCTGCAGAATAAGTTGTACATAACCAATGTACCTTAACATTCTGGTCATGTCTGCTTAACAAAATGCACCATACGGAACGAATCACCATTGCATCTCAAGGTTCAACGATATTCATTGAAGAAAATTAAAGAAACTTAGAAGGAGGCCTGTACTACTGTTGAAATGTGATACTGTGTACTGCTTCACATGGTTGCTTTCCTCTTCAAACAACCGGACAATTGCCAAATTTGGTGAAGAAAGAGTTAAGAATGAGTAACTCAAAACATACTAGTCAATAGGTCTTAGGAGTCAGACAAGCTAGGGGAAGAATGGTCAACCTTCAAAACTATTTCCTTAATGCTATTTCTCATGTCTGTCCAATGAAGAGAGGCTTTACTCTAAACAAGTGTGTACTTCAACCACTACCCTACCCTGGATCTCAATGGGGATCACAAATAACTGGCTCTTCTTAAACATCCTTTAAAGGTCTACCCTTAATATAGATACCTAGTACAACCTTAACATAGCCATCATATACTAGGACAATATCACTTTTATTCTAATAAATGCATCTACCTTTCCTCTGCTACTATGCATATACATATAATTTCTTTAATACTTTTACTTAAATTCCCTCCTAATAACACTACTAAAGTTCTCTCCTAAAATGTATATCACTATAACATTGCTTGCAAAGTCCTGCCTTCCCTTTCTTGTGTGCATTACTTGGACTTGACCTTCACCATTCTCTGCAGGACTGAGACACGTTTGAAGGCCAGCAGTGTCAGCAGTATATTAACAATGTATGTGCTGACACAGATAACACAAAAGTCCCTGAGCACAAAGTAAAGGAGGTAGGCCAAATAGATACTCATTAAATTTGATGAAGCAATTAGACCTAGCTGGATTTTTGCCACTTTTAGTGTCTTGGCTTCACCTGAAATGGAAAAGAATCACCATACAGTGAATGACCTTCAGCTTATCTTTCTTTAATTTTATCTCGTTTCTTTAATTCAGTAACTTTTATGTACCAATTTTCAAGTATTCCATATGGGCTAGAGTTAGTTTATTCTCAAATTTCACCTCTTTTTTGTCAAAACTTTGATAAGAAATGCTAGACAGTAAGACAGACCTGGTGTTGCTAATAAAACACTGCAAATCCAGTTGTTTTGTAGCAACAATCAATAACCCAATTCTAATACTGTACTAAACTTACTTCAATGCACAACACTTTCTTCACTGCACAATCACTCCATTCACCTACACAATCTTCACAGCATTCAACAATGATGTACATCATAAAAATTTCATACAAAATGAGATCCATATTATGAATTAAGGCAATACTATCCTCTCCTAAAGCTGGGTAATCAAGGTACTCTGGGATAATTTGCTAACTTTAATAAAGTATCAGATCAAACCTTTAATAACAACTACTTTCTACAAACATTCATAAAGTATTCTTACCCAGAATGATTACAATGCAGTAGAAGATGATACCAAATATACTGTTGGGTTGGTTGAGGAAGTGGTCTTCACCAAACAGCTGTCCGATGAGGCCAAACCCTCGGCCATACCTGAACAAGAACAGCAATGAGCTTACCACGCAGTGAAGTGGAGTAGATTATTCACTCCTGCACATTCCCTAAACAAGTTCCTATGTTGGGTGCCTCAATTCATGTAGAATGACAATCAATAAAGTCAGAGGACACTTTCTTATTATGTCCAAAATAAAGCAACAAATACTAAACAATGAGGCAGATAGGGATATGTACTGGGAGAAGATGAAGACAAAACTTAAGCAACGCCTTTCTCCAACAGCCAAGACGTGACTCGATCAGATGCTGTTCCATGCAGGTTTGGACTATATTTTCAAAACACCAGACGGTAAAATTAGTAGTTAAACCCTTCAAGCATCTGCAGTCTTATTACTATCCTGTAAAAACCATAATTGCTGAAACAGAGCGAGTGCCACCTCAATGTCAGCACTGAGAGGTCAAGCCGAGTCAAGGTGAACAGAAGTAGCAGCGACTCACTCACCTGGACGTGAACACCTTGGAGCAGGAGATGGAAGAACTGATATCACACATGGCCTGGTAGCTCTTGTTGCTCTCCTTGGCTACCTCCACGTGCAGGGCGTAGGTGGACAGCATGATGCCCACGCAGGCGATGGCCATCATGCCGTAGCGGATCTTCTGGCAGGTCTTCACGAGCCCTTGCTGACCCATTGCTGTAGAGTTGCGGCTGGTGCTGCCCGGCTCACTGCTGCAAAGGAAGGCTCGTGGTGTGGCTGTGGTCCGGGTGTGGCAGTGGAGGTGTGAGTGTTGTAGTGGTGTGGTGCCAGCGCCGCCCAGTCCACCAGTCCACCTGTCACTGGGCCGTCAGCCACTCAGCATTGTTTGGATCGCTTCGACACCAGAATGCACCCCGGCCCAGACTGACTTATCCCAGACTAACCTAGTTTGCTTGCTGATTTACTTCACAGCATGCTTCTCTTATATAAAACCTGGTCAAACCTCTTCAATCTCTCATCTCTAAAATCGGGCTCATGATCGAGCTTATGAGAAGAGTTTTCCCTTTCAACCCAGACTAACGATTTACTCGCCTATTTACTTCATTCATAGCATATTTTTCTAACAAAACCTGGCCTGGTACGATTTCCTTTTCCTCTTCAATCTCTCGTCTCTAAAATCACGCTTATAAGAAGAGTTTTCCTTTTCCTTTTCATTAGCCGCAGGTAAAAAAAAAATGAGATACTTATCGTTGAATCATCATCGTCAAACTACCATCAAATAGTTAGATGACTTGCGGCTCTCCAAGTGAGATCACTGTTGTATTTAGTTTCATGCATATCATTTATTGAAAACTAATTATGGGTTCACTACCTTTTAGTATACCAGATGAGGCACTTTTCTTTTTTCTTCAAATCAAAACATATTCTAGCTGTTGTCCATGCATGCGCTGGTTGGTGCAGTGTGATTAACTAGTTTGGTCTACGGTAATTAAAGGTGCGTGTGGACTGGACCACTACCAAGGTTCATATATTACTATACATTCTTTGTCATTATGGCCAATACCTGTGATCCTGGCTGGTCCTGTCTCTGCCACCTGGTTGGTTCTTCTGATGGGATACCCCTTCAACCACCACTGAATCAGAAGTCATTCTTTCAAGAGTTTGAATGTCACTATTACCTTAATTTCCCGTATTACGTTTGATTTAAGCTGAGTACAACTTCATTAATTATCACCTAATATTCTATTTTATTTATTTTTATTTATTTACTTATTTATTTTATTTATTTATTTATTTTATTTATTTATTTTGTTGTTGTTGCCTTAATTACGAAAAATCTTGATAGTGCGAGAGATAGACGAGAGATTACATGAACAGATAAGCAATTACATGAACAAAGTGTATCCTCAAAGAAGATAAAGCATTTTTTCTTCTTATCTCTCCTGATACACCCTGTCAGAGGAGGTGGACCAGACACAGAGACAGCTAACAAACGGAAAAGCAATCTTGTTGCCTAGGATAAGGTTTCCAATACACACATTCCGTTATTACAGTCTATCTATATACCAGGCCGAAGTCAAGGGGGCGGCCATGTACGGATGGAATGGTGGGAAAATTATTGATCGCACAAGTGAAACCAATGACAATACTTCTGAGTTTGGAATGCGTGAATCTTCTTGCACCGTCTGAAAACTTAAAAGGCGACACCAAACAAATGAGTACAAGAAACATTTATTGTTGTTCCATTTATTCGAAGCATCATAAGGCATACCAGTAATATGTAATACACATTATGATTAAGTATGATTTCAAATAGTACAGCAGTTTGAGTAATCTTTAAAATCCACGTGGAAGCAAGCAGGAGAGATTCATCAGTATACATGACCTTCCCCCAGGCTGAATACCGAGCCACCGATCCAGATTTAACTGCGTGAGTGTTTTTCCACTGATCAACATCAAGATATTATCCATTACCATTAACCTATTACCTATTATTTTTCTCCTGTAAGATAAAGATTCTTCCCATTTCAATCTTCGTTGGCTGTGGCACCATTGTATGCGTGTGGGATTCATGATCGGCATAGTGGATTCATGGCTGGTATTGTTGATGGGGGGTTAAGCCAATACCGCGTCACTCTGGCTTTTCATTTTGATGGATGAACACATTTAATTCTATTCCTTTCAGTGGACTGGCCTGATACGGTTGTTTCAAGTCTACTGATTACTGCGTAGAAAACACAGACAAGCTCCACTGCTTTTTACTGACCGCCAAAACAAGTTAATCCTATAGCGGGCTGTGAATAAACTAGCGCAGGTAATGAATTCCCTGGTGTGCCTTTATTGCCGTTATTAATTAAAAGTTGTCCTTAATAAAATTACGAAAGTTAACAGAATCATTACGAAAAACTTGTCACGACGTACACTTGAGCTCCGATACTGCCTCGTGAACCTCCGGCAAGTCCTCAAATACCTTCAGTTTTCAGACAAGCGTCAGCTGTAGCATGCTGCCAGTTTGGTTGTTTGGTGGTGCTGTCCACGTTTTACAATGACTTTAAAGCAGTATCCACGATCGACATTGGATAATTAGTATCAGTACAATATTATGCCTTTATTTTGTATATAAAAAAGTTCTGTTGTAGAAGCCGTTTCTTTTCAGTGTTGAAATTTCCTGAATTTTCAAAATATTTCACAATGTTGCGATGCTATCGATCTTCAAAAATAACTGTCTTTAAAACAACAAATAAGCAGAAAAACTGTATATAGGCTCTTACTGAAGACCCGTGTGTATTACCTGGAGGGTATGCTGTAGTACATGATAATACTGGTTTGGTAGGCCACAGCCCATGGTGGCACTATATATGCCGATAACGAAGTTTTGTCAGATACATACTAAAATTCGGCAATTATGTCATACATCCTGTTGTTGCTGAGAGAAATGAGGTCCCTTTCCCCGACCTTGGCGCGTGACTGGACGAGTATAGTATACTCCCTGCCACAGCAGGCTCAGTAATGCAGGGTTTTCCAGTAACAACGAAAGTGACCTTGGCTTAGAAGTGAAAGGAGCAGCAGGCCGGCAGACGAAACCTCCCGCAAAGCAAAAGCGTATATTCGCTATTCTTGCATTCCACCACTTCGCTTTTACTTGAAGTAATGACACACTGATCTGATCCAAGCCAAGAGAAACTTAAGAGCAAAAGAGTGGGGTTGGTATCTAGCCATGGAATTCACAGGAACGCAAGATATGAACGGTGCTGATCAAGTCACACGCGAAGGAAAAGAAATAGTCAGCCGGGTTCCTTCAGCGGGAAGACAATAGAGCACTGATTCTCAACCAGGGGTAAATTTACTCCTTGGTGGTAAAAAAAAAAAAAAAAAAAAAAAAAAAAGACATGGCGGGGGGGTTAAAAAATTGATGCACCTGATAAATGAATAATAATTCAATTTAATTTAATTTTATAAAATAGAGAGAATGGTGTGTGTGGGGGGGGGAGGTGGGGGCGTGCGTGAGGGAGAGGGAGGATGGGGAGGAAGGCAGTGTATGGAAGTATTTCCAAAGTGGTAATCGGAGAAATACATCAAGCCGTGAGGGTTAATGATGGAGGAAATATTGACACACACACACGGTGGTAAAACCAATATCACGAGCCGTTTATTCAATAATAATAAAAAAAAAAAAAAAAAACGCTGAACTAGTCAAGTCTCACAATATGTAAGTAACTGAAACAAATGTATCAATTTAAGTGTGTGGTGTGTCATGGAAGTCCCCCGCTCTGGAGCACCATGGCCCATGTAGGCTGATGACATTTGTCTATTAAGCTAAAATTTCGTCAATTCATGTAAATACGTACGTCTGCATACCAACCATACACATGCGCAGTACTAACTTTACTACACTGCATATTGCTCTATCTTAATAGCCAAATTCACCACATCACAAAGTAACACGGCAGCGTCAATCCTGCACAGCTCTCCACCTTCCTAGTGACTAGCGAGCCTTTACTTTTCAAACACGACCATGGAAAGAAAGTCACATATGGATCTGTACTGGCTGAATAGCTGCCGGAAGCGTGGGTTACCTTGCTCCAAGTTCCTGCCGACGTTGCTGATGCCCCGCTTGGTCCGCGACGCCCTTTCCGTCTCGCCTGCTTCGTCTGCAGCCCGCTTTCTTCGCCGCCTGAGCAGAACACACGCCTCGGCACCATTTGTCTGCCTCTTGACGATGTGGTGAACTTCAGGTTTCTCGAGGAGGGTTTCGAATCCCCCAAGCCTATTGACGAGTCGCCGCAGCTGCTCCAGTGATGCGATGTAACTCTTTTCCTCGTCACTAACTTGTCCGGAGTGCATTATGGTGTCGTAAATCTCTTCGTATGGAGTTGTGTCGTGTTCTGATATCGCGAAATTAAAGTTTTGTTCATATTCTGTGATAGCTTTGGGAACAGCGTTCAAGTTTGTGTTCAATGTATCGATGTCGCTGACACCTGGCGCGGTGTTCTCAAACCATCTGCTTGTCAGTTCCGTTGAATGCGTCGCTGGTTGCCTCTGTTCATCTTCCTTAGGGACTGGACCTTCGAATTCCTTGAAGACGTCATGTAATTCATTCCGGCCAATATAGTCCGCGTGTATTTCTCTCTTTCGTGCAATGGTTGGCGTATCATTGGCGAAGGATGGATCTTGTTGCATGTTAGACCCAAGCACGGGAGAAGTTTCCATCCTTGAGGCATACCTTCCATCACCCTCTGCAGCCTCTCCGTCATCAGCTGCACCGCCAAGGAAACATCCAATCTCATTGCAGGCCACCTCTCCGGGACTCTTGACAACTATCTCTTCTGGGACATTCTCACTCTTATCAGTTGGAGGACTCTGCTTTGCTTTATCAACATGGACATATTTTTCGCGCTGCTCCGCCTCACTTATCTTCACAGGCTTTTCATTCCTGTCATGTTTTGTCTCTCGTAAGGCGCCGTCACTCTTCTTTGGATTAGTTGGTAAGGTGAGGAAAGAAGCAAGGCTGGTGTCGTTGCTGTCCACATAAAAGTAGACATCATCATCGTCATCATCGTCGCTGTCTTCTTCATCAACGTCATCACTCCCATCATCTTCATCACTGTCATCATCGAGATATTTCAGGCTTAGCAGATATTCATCGTCCTCGTCCTCCATCTCCACCTCACTGCCCTCTTCTTCCTCGTCCTCATCCCTCCCAAGGTATGCTCTAAGACGTGCCCTTGAATCGTCACAATCCTCGTCGTCATGAGCACACTCGTCGCTGTCGTCCGTGTCCTCGTCTTCAGAATCTTGCAGGCATAAGTAAACACCGCCACCACCATCACTGCAGTTCTGAGCTCGGTTTCTGAGAACGTAATAGCTGTCCCAGTCCATCAACTCCTTAGCACTCTCCTCCCCACCGTTGTTGAGGTGAATGAAGTCTATTACGTCATCGCGTCCATGATCGTGCCCGTTATCTCTGTAGCCAGCGTGGTCGTAATAAGAGTATTCCTTATAGTGGCCGTGAGAGTTGTAACCAGAGCGAGAGTCGTGTTTATTCTCATGACCTTCGTCACTGGTGCTATCGCTGTAGTCACCGCGTATCATACCCTCGCCATCACCAGTAGATATGAACGATATGCTGCCAGTGGTCTTCCCAGCATGTCCATCAGTCCTGTCAGCCCCATCAGTTAAGTTCATCGCTAGTTCCCCTTTTGTTTCAGAACCGAGAGAAGAAACCGGGCCACGCCGCTGGTCCCCGGGCAGAGACACCGAAGATACGATAAGCGGGTGTTGCTCTGGGTCTCTCTCATCCCCGGGCAGCCTCGCACTCGTAGCCAAGGTGACCAAACACACGACTATCCTGGGAAGTGACGAATGAAGCCACATTTAAGACACAAAACAGAAGAAAGAAAAGGAAGTTGCAAGAAGCCAGTATGTTTACACGTAACAGTTCTCGTATAAATCATACCTACTTATATTAACTTGTCAGTTGTAATCCTTATGATACATTTAATCTATGTTCTTTAAAAGCTCGCTGTTGATTCGGCAGTAGCAAGCCGATTTACTGAGTCTATTTTCATTATTATCAATATATTTGAAAACCAATTTCTTCCTATTTCTCTTCAAATCTAACTTTATCAAGCTTGAAACCGTTATTGCTAATTCATAACCCTTAGGATTTTGTATATATCACCCTTGTTTTATACCTTGTCACTTAAATACCTCTATTAGATTCTCTCTCAATCTACGCCTTACTAAAGCATATAAACCTAAAAGCTTCATTCTCATCTCGTGAGGAATATTTCGCATCCCTTGTATCTTTTTACCTGTTCTCGTCTGTCCCGACCTTAAAGATCTACACTCCTCCCGTAAAGTGAGCCCCACGACCGCGATGTTGCGGTGCCGGTTTTTCAATCAATCAGAATCCTGTAATATAAGAATCAGAACTGTACGGTGTAGTCCAGATGCGGTCTGATCCAACGCCAAATATTACTTGATATTACACCAAGACTTCCAGTTTTAACGCTCCTGAAGATGAATCTTTATGCACGATTAGGTCTATCGATAACTTCTATATATTATTTTCTCTGACAGAAATTTGTGCTAACTTGAATTTTTGTCCCGCCCATTGATTTAACCAGAATTTAATTCCTTGTTGTGTACCTATTATGTACATTTATTCTATCATTTGTTGATAATAAATTGCATTCTCAATCTATCTATCCTCGAACTCATCAGCATCTGTCTGGAGGATATTTATATTGAAATCCGGTCAGGTTAACCTATTTATCGTCGTGTTGTCCGCATATTAATCAATATTGGACATAATTATAATTTCATTATCTAAATTACTGATGCATATATAAAGCAAATGGTTCTAAAACTTATCCCTTTGGCATCCCAATAATTACCTGTCCCCACTCGGATTTGCTACCGTTAATTGTAACGCTGTTGTCTATCACATAAACATGGTTTAATCCAAACTAGAAGTTCCTCATCTACCTCACGTGTCCTGATCTTGCTCACGAGCGTCAGTGGAGCAATTCAGCAAAAGAGACTGATGCACGTAACAAAGTTGACAATCTTGAGAGTGTGTTTACCAATTAGCACTATAGAAGACCAGTAGAAAAAAAAAAACGAACAAAATGATGGACGTGCGGCTATTTGCAGGACACATAACTTGTAGTGCCGACAACTCACCAGGAGGCAGCTTGGGCCATCTCGTCGCCGCCACCGCCACAGTCTCACTCTGACTGCCAGTTACAGTTCGCACGTGTCAGTATCATTTCACCCAACACACCCTGCACCTGCTCCCTCTGACCCTTCCCCGGCTTCCTCCGCGTCACATTCACATAACAATAACCAGAACAATGGTCCGCGCAACCGAGATTAATACGTGTCCGGCAGAATCAGAGCACGCAAGCGGATATGGAAGTCCATTGTTACACTCACCACCATATCATTATAGAGATAAGGGACAAATGGAGCAGGTAGTTGCATTGTTAATTGTTGCCTTTAGAGCCACCAGTTATTCAGTCTCTCTCTTTCATTGCAGATGGATGACTGCATCGCCAAGGTCTTCAGTCACCTCGCCTGGGTGTTGCCTTGAATGTTAATGTTCCTGCTTCGACTGCGTAAGAGGATGTGTGGAAGGCTGTGATGGCTGCCTGACAGATCCTGTTGTCCGAGATTCGAACTCATTGTTTCGAACTTAAGGGATGTGTCGAGCCTCCAGGGCTGAGTGATTAATACTTCACCGCCACAGCACTAGAGTCTGTGTGTGTGTGTGTGTGTGTGTGTGTGTGTGTGTGTGTCATGAACCGTAACTTGAACTGAAGGAAAACAATTCAAACAATATTCAAGTCCCTAGTAATTTTTATAAAACTATGATTAACTGTATAAAAGTAAAGCATATATTATCGAATTTAGACAGGACAACAGAGAAATCTAGAATAAGCCTCATGATTCGCTGCACAATCAGACCAGGTACACGTACAGGGGAGTTGGGGCCAGCACGCCGCCGCGCGCCGCTGCTACTGGCAGCTGCCGCAGCAGGCCTCGGGCGTCAGGGCCTGGCGGATTTGGTCGAGGGGACGCTGGGAAGGCAGGCTGTGCCACGCCCCTTGTTTCTTCCGCCAAGAGGTGGCACCCTCCTCTCCCGAGGAAGGTGTTCGTGCGGCCCTTCCATCAGCCTGATAGGGCGGGATCGCCCCGGGCACGTTTCACTTCCTCTCCCTAAACCATCACTTATTACAAGACTTTATTTATTAGTACAATTTGGTTTCCATGATACGTTCCAGCTACGTTTATGATAAATACAGATTATCATACACAGTGAGGACAAGTCGCGTGCGCGGCAAAGACTACGTAGTTACCGGCGCCAGCTAGTACGAGTACAACTAATGGCTACGCTGGAAGCTGTGGTCTTAATATTAATTTTTCTCAGGTAAGGTTTATTATGACAGACACTTTTACACTTTTGAGACATCAAACATCACCACCAGGCCTTTCTGACCCCATGCCCGCCGGCGGGGCGACGCCCCCATCCTGCTAACGGCGGGGGGTAGTGTGACATGCTTCGGAACACACACTTAAGGGACATAAGTTATGGTGTTATGACAATATTTTTTCGTCCATGAATTGGCAGAAAACTGTCCAGGTGAGGCGTGAGCGCGGCGGAGCGCGGCGATCAGTGCACACCCACGCTGGGCCTGACGTTGAACGCTCCATTTTGTTCCTGGAGTTCATTAATTTTGATTGCAAACCCATTCACAATTTTCGTGACCTTATGCTTGCTCAGAATGCACCAAATTTTGACGGCCACGTGGCAGCTGACATGGATTTAACAAACAGCACGGAAATCCGCAAAATTTCCGAGGCTTGAGGTCCCATGAGCCGAAGGGATGAGGTCCGCGAGGCGGTGCCGGGAGCGCCTTAGAACATGTACTGGCACACGAAGAAGTCCCTCTCCTTGCAGTCGTAGTTGTAGGCGCGGTAGGAGCTCTGGCCAAACAGTCCCATGCACTTGCCGGAGCCGGTGGGGACCTCCTCGTTCCAGGTGCTCTTGCTCATGTCGATGGGCACGCCAGCCTGTGGGACACCAGGAAGGACTTAGCAACACACACACACACACACACACACACACACACACACACACACACACCCATAAATGGTAAAAGGAACACAAAAACATCTCCGTAACTGAGAAGTTTCATATCAGCTATCAGTCAACACAACAGCACATTTCCTTGAGCCTCGCTGCCCGCTCGTCCCGCCATCCCGCCAGCACCAGCAGGAGGCGCTGCAGAATGAGGGCACAACAATGGTTGCACTGACTGTTCATGCATCAACATCAATTTAATCTACTGTGTGAACCTTTTAACTCTCTTGAAGTCATCGATATACAGTAAAAGCAGACACTGCTTTCCTTTAGGAAATGTGGTGCGGTGGTATCCAAGACACTTCATTGGTTGTTCCTCACAGATCAACACATGGTCAAATTTATATGTCCTTAGCATACCTCGCCCCGCCCACCAAGCCCTTCCGGCCTGCCACAACCCCGCCCTTCTCTGCTCCGTCCCGCCCCGCCCCTCGCCGGGAAAGCGAAGATGGTGCCCCGCTGTGTTTTGGTCTAAGGAAGAAACGCGTCCGCTCATTTGCATAATGTAAATAATGGTGGTGAGCGACGCCTTACGTCACCATTCTAGTTAACCGAAGCATTATGGGAACGTCACGAACGACAACGGACATTGCCGCCAGCCAGCTGCGGGCGGCGGCACGACGTCTTCTTTCGAGGAGACGCGCCTGCCTCTTGAGTACAGATCCTCAACTCAGGAACCCAAGTGATAGCCCGCAGCCCTTGTGGCATCCCTGCGCGCCCGTCCCACACACAGCCGAGGTAGTGGAGACTATTCAGTGCCCGGAGTTTCATGTACTGTATGAATGTGTAATTAGCAGGCCAGTAAGTAATGTCACAAAAACTCTTATAATTGTGTTTTATCGTATATCAGCCAAATTATTTGCATCCCGAACAAAAAGCTCGTTAGAGAGATATAAACTGCAAAAAATAATTATAATAATGAATTAATAAACAGAATAAAAATATCGAGGCGAGGGAGCCGTGAGAGACGTGAAGGAACGGGAAGGCTGAAGCACGGCGTATTAATGCTGCGGCCTCCGCCAGGTGACTCGGGAGACGCGCGAGCAGCGGTGACCTCCCTCACGCCCACTTGTTGCATCCCGCGGCAAGATCAAACATGTTTCCTTAACCAGTAGTTGGCAGTGGTGCAAGAGTCATGAACTCATCGTTACCATAATAATGTACGCACCCCTTCGCTTCCCTTAGGCTCTCAGATTGTAGCCCCATGATCTGCATCGTTTCTACGTATCGCGGCAGTAAATTTATGCATCTCTCTGTGCGCGAGTAAGAATTTAATTTCCATACTGTTCATCTCTCTCTCTCTCTCTCTCTCTCTCTCTCTCTCTCTCTCTCTCTCTCTCTCTCTCTCTCTCTCTCTCTCCGGGAGGATGAAACATGCTATCCAACGCCACTACCATCCTCCCCCTACCACCTCTGTCATTACCACCAGTGTCACCACCCTCACAAGAAAGGGCGCGACGCAGTAGGGCAGTACACACAAGTGACAGAGTACAAACACACACACACACACACACACACACACACACATACAGCTGCATTTTTCAAGATTCTCACGCCGCCGAGTGACGAACAAGAAAACAAAAGACGCATTGGTGTAAAAGTTACGTTACCGGAACTATGCGCTGCCCCGCCCCGCCTGTCCCGCCCCGCCCCAAAAAAGAGGACACCGATGCATGCCCACGACACTCACCTGGGGGCCTGAAGTCCACACCCACGTTCCCTCGTCCTGCTTGGTGCCGCCCACCCACACGTACTCTGGCGGGTCTGTAATAATAGTAGCAGTTAAAGTAAAAAAAAAAAATAAATAAATAATAATAATAATAATAATAATAATAATAATAATAATAATAGTAGTAGTAGTAGTAGTAGTAGTAGTAGTAGTAGTAGTAGTAGTAGTAGTAGTTGCAGTATTTTAAGGTAGTAGAAGTATTAAAACAACAACAACAACAACAACAACACATATAAACACACACACACACACACACACACACACAGAGAGAGAGAGAGAGAGAGAGAGAGAGAGAGAGAGAGAGAGAGAGAGAGAGAGAGAGAGAGAGAAAACAGACAGATTGACAGATCCATCCATCCATCCATCCATCCATCCATCCAAACAGACAAAAAAAAAAAAAAAAAACGATCAAACAAGAACAAAACACTCCCCAACACAAAGCCACTCTCACACAGGCTGCTTCACACTCACCCTGGACACTGCCGAGGTATTCTCTCAGCACGGTGAGGTTACGTGGCGAGGCGAGGTCCCCACCCAGCCTGCCGCACTCCCTCCTCGCGTCCTCCCACCCCAGCATCTCCTCGGTGGACACGTGGAAGCATTCAGAGGAGATGCGGGTGAACGGCAACGGGCAGGTGGAGTAAGCGGCGGCTGATCCCCTAACAGCTGCATGAGGGAAAGATAAAATTAAGTGTTGTGCTTTTGTCTTAATTATTTTTACAACATAGACAGGAAGGAAAGCAAGTTGTACTGAGTATGTGTCCCTGTCTAATTCCTCGCTGTGTTTATTTGAATGTTTTGTCATATTTTCCTTGAGGTTGTAATTATAGTGTTTTCACTGTGTTAATCTCGCCGTATCTATTTGAATGCTTTGTCATGTTTTCATTAAAGTTGTCATCGTTTTATTTCACACGCACATACAATTGCCTGTAACATGGATTCTCTTGGATTTTTTTGTTTTTCTACATCTGTCTGTAGCTTTGGTGGTTAAGTGAATCGTGAACAGTTGGCGTTAAGAATAAGGCAAAAATAAAAAGGAACCATATCACAAGACGATGTCAAAGGAGTCGCAATTAGAAAATGAAGTAATTAGTAGATGAGGACGATTTAGTACATATACACCACACATGGTCAAAAGCGGCTTATGTAATGAACGGGAATATGCAACACTAGTATCATTCCATTAGATTAGCCTTTATATTTCTTGTACGCTGTTTCTTATACACTGATGATTTAGTCACACTTCCAGGCAAAATTCAGCAAGTATCTTTTTTCCTCTTTTCTTTATTACAGTAAAATCCCTCTCATCCGGCATTCGAGTATCCGGCAGCTTCAAGTATCCGGCATTTTTTCCCCGAGCCTTAAAATCAATAAAAAATCAATGTGTACTCATAAAATCGATTAAAATTCCCGCGCGAGGCATACTTTGTCCCCTCGCCACCAGAGCGCACTGCTTCGCGCCATCCGCGGCCCACTGCACTGTGTTTACTCAGTGACTCAGTCCCGCGTGTGCACTGTTTATAGCCTGACGCCTTCATCATGCCTAAAGTTGTAGAAAAGAGGAAGCGTGTTATGCTTACACTTAAGCAGCTGATTAAGATCAGCTGATCTTTGTTATGGTAAGATGCGTGAGTGTAGGGTGGTGATTGTGGGCATAATTTCACTTCTATTCAAGTATCCGGCATTATTCAAGTATCCGGCATGTCGGCGGTCCCATTGATGCCGGATAAGAGGGAGTTTACTGTATTTATGTAAGAGGCCAAGGCAACAAAAATTAAGAAAAGTAAAAAAAAGCCCACTGAGGCGCCAGTCCCCAGTGGTCAAAAACGATAGAAAATACAGGATAGGTGTCTTGAAATCTTCCTCATGAAAGAGTTCAAGCCATAAGAAGAAGGAAATGCAAAAGCAGGCAGGCATTTCCAGAGCTTACCATAAAAAGGAATGAATGATTGAGAATATGGTTAATTCTTGCATTAGAGAGATGGACAGGATAGTGGTGAGAGAAAGAAGAAAGTCTTGTGCAGCGAGGCCGCGGGAGGAGGGGAGACATGCAGTTAGCAAGATCAGAAGAGCAATTAGCATGAAAATAGCGTTAGAAGACAGCGAGCGATGCAACATTGTGGCGATGAGAAAGAGGCTGAGAACAGTCAGTTAGAGGAGCTCCTCCTCCTCCTCCTCCTCCCACACTTTTCAGCATCTCCCGTACTGCGCATGCGTGGTGGCTCTCGCATGATGGCTTGGTGCAGTAAGCTCTTAATACTTAAACTTTGTCCCTATATCATATTCCCAGCACAAATTAGTGTATCAGATTGAAAGACGAGATATCAAATTATTTTCTTGCTACACTTGGCAATATGATATAAGGCTGAATTTTGAGAGCTATGTGTGTTTGCTGCTGCTTGATTCCACCACAGGACTATCACCCGAATGCAGATGTAAATGGAGGTTGTGTAAGAGTGTGTCAAGGGCAAGATTAAGGGAAAGGCAACTAACGACAGACACCGAAAATAAGAAGTGAATAAAAAGGGAGCGTATTATAACACGGTAATATTAAGAGAATCGCAATCAAAGGGAGTGCTGAAAGGAACGAAAATAAAAGGAAGAATGTTTGAAAAATGAGGCGTGTTAAATAATGGGAAAATTACACCACGCAGGCAACTAAGTGAAACACATACGCAACACTGATATAGCTAATCATTCCACAAAAATTTACTACACACATTTTCAAGACGTTTTTCTTGTATTCCTAATTGAACTGCGTTAAGACAAGGCGTGTATTTTCTGACTAAAAGCACGGAAACACCTTTAAAAACCTAAACAACTTCCACCGTAATCTGTTAAAAGTACTCGAGGTAGGACGCACAAACACTTTATTCCACAAGATTGACCATAGCATGCTCTTTTATTATCCCACTCTTCTCCCTGTACTACATCAATCCCATCCCGCTCACCATCGTGTTCTTGGTCAGCCTGGTTCTGCATCTCAGGGCGGGACTGCTCCAGCATATCCAGCCGCGTGTTGAAAGTCTTCAGGCGACCCAGCTCCTCCATCACCGTGGACAGCTGAGACATGCACACGCCCATGTCCTCCTGCAACAAAGACAACGCATGTACTGGTGACTACGTGATTTTCCTAAGAGACCTCTATCTATGTAAAAGTGTGGTTTATATTTATAATGACTATTTTTTTCAGTTATTCCAATGAATCTACACGTTTATCTGCTTTTGTATACTTTTGTTTTTGTTTATGGCTCCTATATTTTTTTTTTCTGCTCTCGCCTATGATTTCTACATTTTTTTTCTTTTTTTTTTAGTTTTCGCTCATGTTTTCTGCATTTCTCTGTTTTCATCTATGATTTTTGCATTTTTTTTCTAGTTTTGCACATTGTTCCCACATTATTCACATTCTTTTCCTGTTTTGGCCCAAGTGTAGCATGCCACAAACCACTGACACTGCATGGACTCCCCCTGCGAATCAATCATCGTACTTTTCCTCCAAATCTTTCCTGGTAGTTTTCCAAATCCCTTCAGTGAGTTTCGGTCAAGAGGGCGACTACGTGAGTCTCTGTCCCTGTAATTGTACCTTAGGCTGAGCATCTTGAGTGTAGCATAGCATCGCTGTGCCACATTCACCTCGGGTACGCACAAAGAAGGCCTGAGGTTGGTGCTCGGGTCACGTGACGGTGTGTTTTGCAACGAGTCAATCAGGCGTGAGTTGATGCGAGGGTGCAGAGACGACTGACTGACTCTCTGTGGCTAAAAATAGACAGTGACGCAACGCATGCCTACAGGGGCCTAATGAATATCCGTTTTAACATGACCAGCAGTTGCCTGTAATTTTCCGCTTTTTTTCTCTTTTTCTTTCAGTTGTTCCTATTTGAAATCGCCACAGTAGATCCCCTGTCTCGTACTTGTCGCCATCGTCTTCTGCATATTCTGTCACACCGTTATCTACATGTCTTCCTTCGATAAATTCACGTGAAAGACAATTTGCATCAACATAAAGGACTGTCGGAGCAAATGAACTGATCCCCAAGTCTTCGTAAGCATTTTGAAACTGTAATCTTTACCACGCATTAAACCAAATTCTAGCTAACCAAACAAGGAGATTCAAGAAACTTTATAGCACATTATTACTTTCTTTCTTCATATACATATGCAACGAATAACCTGCTCATTGTATAAAGAGGAGGAAAAGACCAACCTATCTTGAACCTAAATTAAACCACCACTAGCTGACTAAATTATCTGAATCTGCCTCACAATCAACGTCTTGTCCTTGCCAGGACTCTAGAGGACAATACTACCGACTCCTGTGACTTTCAGAAGCAAAGGATAAACTAGAAAAGGATCGCCTTACGTCTCCAAGAAGCGAGATAACCACTGAATTGAGACGACACAAGGGAACTGTCATAGGCATGCAGGGAGAGGGAGGAGGGAGGGCAGTAAAAAGAAAACGAAAAGAAAAAAAAGTCGAAACTGTTTTAGATAACAATAATTGCTGACAAATCCTCCTTCACGAAAACAAGAAAGAGCCACTGAATTGAGACACAGAAGGAAGGAACGAGGCGTGTAGGTGAAGAAGTAACTGAAGAGAGGCCAGGCAGTTGTAAAACGAAGAACAAACAACTCAACAATAACAACTTCATTGCATCCATGTACTCCATTGAGACACACAGAAGGGAAGCTTGACGTGCAGGGATGAAGAAGGAGCGGCCGGACCAAGATTCAGTGGCAAAGAAAGCAAGGAAAGACAAATCTAACTTCAAATAGTAACCTAAGATTGGTTCAATAATCGGTCACGTGTGAGGCGAGGCTCTGCGTGGCGAGGCGGCGGGGGAGGCAGCGGCAGTGACAGCCTCAGGACAGAGACTTCCACTCATGTGCCACTATGCCTGACGTAAAGGAGCCACTTGATTCCCATTACTCTTACCGTGACTAATACAAACAAATTAGACTCCCAGGCATTTTCTCTGGACTCACTCAGTTACGCGCGTGTTTGGACTGTTTGATTTATCGGTGAGCAGTGGCCAGCGGTGCGCGAGGCGAAGCTGTTACGTACTTTCATTATCATCATTATCATCATCATCATCATCATCATCATCATCATCATCATCATCATCATCATTTAGTTTCATGTTCTTATTTTTCCTTACTGGGTTAGATGGTCATTTTTTTATTTTATTTTTTTTACGTTAGGCATTGTTATTCATGATTGAGTGATTGATTGATTGATTACAACAATTTTATCTTTGTCTCCTTAGAATTTACGATCATCATTGTTAATTGCTTTAGTAAATCACGCCCCATTTTAACTACTACACGCTTGAGGAACGCAGCCAACTCTCAGCTCTGGTCAAGGCCAACAAAAAAAGATTGGGAAAAAACACCAAAATATTTCCTCTCTCGGACACATTCCTCTGACGGATTTGATTCCGGGATGACCTTGCTACGAACGTAAATATAAACATTATTTTTTTTCATCATACTTTTGCATTGACTCATTATATTTATCACTGAATATAAACAGTAAGGCGTCAGTCATATAATACGCAATGGTTTATGAGAATTATCATTAACATTTCCACTCCCCTCCTTAAAAGTTAATGAAATTGTTTGGCGCAAAGTTAAGGACATACACATGAATGACACCACTGACGGCAAAAATAGTGAATGATGGAGCAGCTCAGACCTCTTAGTGCATATGATTTTTATTTCCCTTGAGTCAAGTCGTTTAGAATTTTCCCAATGACGCAGCAAGTGCCTTCCTATCATCGGCAATCAAAGAGTCTGATACGCACTGACAGAATTTAGACAAGGAAAAGAGCACAATTGACACAGCTGATGATGGCCTCTCGTCCCTCTATTTACAAGATGTATAACGTTACAGAAACACTATTTTCATGATTGATTGATTGAAGGATACGAGATTACAACAATTTTATATTCGTCTCCTTAGGATTTACGATCACCTTTGCTTATCGTTCAAGCAAATCACGCCACATTCTTACTACTGCTAAACTTTTGAAGAACGCGGCAGCAGCAACAACACTCACTGGCTTTATTTTGATCCGTCTTAACATAGTTTTCGTCAAGTGAATTAGTTCCCTGCGCAGCGGTTTCATTTTACCCACTTTGGCACAATGCCGTGAAGTGGATTAGTTTTATGGCGAATACAGTGATCTAAATATGCAAGCAGCGGCCACAAAATTATCAAAATATCACTCTTTATCTATCTTATTGCCTGCGTCACTTGAGGTTGTCCCTGGGTGAGAGACTAAAAGAGAGAGAGAGACATATTGTGCCGCCTCTCGACGCCTCTGTCTGAAGGCGAGTGAATGGCGTCGGTAAGGAAGCGTCCTCTTGGTGAGCCTCATCATCCAATCAAACTCAACTAAACTATGATATATAACCTTCATTTACTACAACGCCGTACATACTGACACCCGAGACCTGAGACTGACCCCGCGGCGCTTCCCCATCACAAAGAACCATATTCTGAAACACTTCTGCGCAGCACTACGACTTCTTTCAAGTCTCTAGTGGAAGCTACATGAGTTTTTAAAGGTGTTTTTTTTTTTTTCACGCTTCTGATGACAGATTAACAAGATTTCTACGTTAATAACAGAAGAAACACTCTTGAGAACCCGGTTAATCATCTCTGTGGCTTTTGAAAATCGTAGTGATGAAAGAGCAAAGCGTTTCAGAATACGGGCCGTGGAATGAGGGAAAGAGGAAGGGGAGATGCCAGGAGTTGGGATGAGGTTCTATAAACACATAGGGAAACACCTTGGCGATCTCTCAGTGTCAATCAAGAATCTTAGGGTGAGTTGATACTGGTAACCTTGTACGAACCATTGGATGATGATGATAATGATGATGATTAGAAGGAGGAGGAGGAGGAGAAGGAGGAGATGGAGGACTAATAGAAGGACGTCCAGCACAGCCATGTCTTTAGCACTGTACATAATTGTAACTTAGTGGTGGTAGTAGTAGTAGTAGTTGTAGTAGTAGTAGTAGTAGTAGTAGTAGTAGTAGTAGTAGTAGTAGTAGTAGTAGTAGTAGTAGTAGTAGTAGTAGTAGTTGTTGTTGTTGTTGTTGTTGTTGTTGTTGTTGTTTTTGTTGTTGTTGTTGTTGTTGTTGTCGTTGCTGTAGCAGCAGTAGTAGTAGTAGTAGTAGTAGTAGTAGTAGTAGTAGTAGTACCAGCAGTAGTAGTAGAAGTAGTAGTACCAGTAGTAGTAGTAGTAGCAGCAGCAGCAGCAGTAGTAGTAGTAGTAGTAGTAATAGACGTTGTTACTGTTACTGTTGATGTAGCTATTGCTGTTGGCGGTGTTGGCTGCGATGTTACAACAGCAGTAGGAGTAATAATGATAACAAAGATGATACTACTAATAACAATGATACGAATAATACAAACAAGAACAATAACAATAACTCAGCAACGCGGCACCTTCAGAAGTGATAAGAGGACACCACAGCTCCATCTCATGTCACTCACAACCTTCACGCTCTCAAGTCGTCCCACACCAGCATGACCTCTCCACACACCCCACCCTCTCCACCACCACCCCTTAACTCTCCCGCCCCTCCTGTACCTTCCCATCCTGCCCTCCTCCTCCAGCTACTGACCTCGCTATTTCAAGTCCCTCCCAGCAACTACACACACACACACACACACAGGCAGGCAGGCACGCACGCACACACGTCACTTTTAAATGGGTCCCAAACTCTTGGTCTTGTGATAGGAATGGAATGTGCGAGGGAAGGTGAAGGAATGGAGATAAGGAGGTAGGAAGGGAGGTGGAGGTGCAGGTAGACGGGGAGGGAGGGAGAGGGAAGGAGGGAGGGAGAGGGAACGGGGGTCTTGTGGTGATGGATTGAGAGACGAAAGTGGAGTGAGGGATGGTGGAGTGGAGTGGAGTGTGGAAAAGAGAGGCAGTGAAGTATATGGATGGAGGTGAAAGCGGATAAGGACCATAAGGATAAGGATGGATGGGTGAAGATGGACAGTATAATAACAATATAGCTTATGGATTTAGCTTAGTAATGGTGGAGATGGTGACCGTGGTGAGGGATTGTGCTGTGGTTGTAGTGGGCAAGGTGCAGGTATGGTAGATGTGGTAGAAGGTTTGGTGTTGGTAATGTGCGATGTTAGAGGCGCGGTAAGGGTGTGGTAGTGGTGGTGGTGGTGGTGGTGGTGACGCAATACCACTGAGGCGCAGGCACTCAGGTGATGCAAGGCAAAGGAAATAGAGATACTTCACACCACAAAGAGAGAGAGAGAGAGAGAGAGAGAGCACGCAATATTCAAGTCACACTCAATCTCACTACCAAGAAAATGTAAATACAAATAAAAGAAAACGGAAACACACTTCACCTCTATCTGCCACCTTGCCTTACTCCCTCCACGTCACGCTCGCCTTGAAATAACAACGATAAAAGAAATCAAACGCTTGCGAATATTGAAAACTGCATCCATATCGCTCTCAGTTTGTTTACCTTCACCGAGAGATCGAGAAACCAAGACACCGCGGCATAAACAAGGCTCTCCAGCAGACCTCTAGAAGCACTCCACCCGTCCACTCCCGCTGAAAATATTGGCCACGTCCGCTAGCGCCATTCGTCAAGCAGAAAACTCCACTGTTAACGTCTTTTAAACTCCGAGATCGCATTTTTTTTTTTTTTACATTTTTTTTTTTTTCTGCTTGGTAACATTTCAAATAGTCACCAGGACACATTTTCTTTACCACAGTCACTTCAATAATTCTGTGACCTAAAACATGACAAAATCAACCGTCTGTTCTTTCCTTTCCTATATGTTCTTGCCAACATTTTTTTTAAACGGTGTAAAGTTAAAGAACGAACGTAATAGCAAAACTATTCGCTCTAGTGGAAATTCTTAGGAGTTTACAGGAATCTTTTCATGATTCTAGAGGTACTTTGACAGGGACTCCGCATCACCACAAACGGGAAAAACCACCGATGAGAACCCGGCTAATTATCTTAGTGTCCTTTGAAAAAAAAATAATAAATAAATAAAAAAATCCTTATGAGAGAACAAAGATTTTTTTTTTTTTCAGAATACAAACTCTTAATTTTGACGCTGCTATGGTACGACTTGTTGTTTAGAATTAACCCTACACTGTGTAATACTCGCATCTCCCGTCTAAATATTCTCCTCATTGATTTTACGTATCACCAGTGCATACATGGTTTTACAGTGACAGTATAGTGTTACTGTGTTCTCTTGGAAATCCATTAGAAGCAAATAAACTTGAGACAATGAGTGAGAGGCTGTGCATTGATATGGTAACAGTATTATAAGGCTTCCTGCAGCTTCCCTTATATTTCTTATGTTCACATGTTCTTATTTTGTCACTACAATCCTATGTAGAAATTAATAATGCCTAAAATTAATTGAAGGAAAACATGGTGGAATATATTTGGCAGCTTGGAATCATTTTAAGCACCACCGGGCGATTCTCTCTCTTATCGAGGAGGAGGAGGAGGAGGAGGAGGAGGAGGAGGAGGAGGAGGAGGAGGAGGAGGAGGAGGAGGAGGAGAAGGAGAAGGAGAAGAAGAAGAAGAAGAAGAAGAAGAAGAAGAAGAAGAAGAAGAAGAAGAAGAAGAAGAAGAAGAAGAAGAAAAGGAGGAGGAGGAGGAGGAGGAGAGTAGGAAGAAGAGAAGGAGAAGGGTGACGAAGAGAAGTATGTAGAGTAGCATGTAAATAAGCTTGAGTATTTGAGGAAAATAGAGTTGCATCACAGGAAAGATCACTGGGAGTTAATGTAATACAGAACACGTACACTTGTGACTGGTTAACATTACTCTCTCTCTCTCTCTCTCTCTCTCTCTCTCTCTCTCTCTCTCTCTCTCTCTCTCTCTCTCTCTCTCTCTCTCTCTTGGCGTCACGGTGTCTGTCTATCATATTCTGTCATCAATTTCCATTTTCTTTATTCCTGAGCGAGGGGTAACTATGGAGAAGAGGTATAAGTTGATAGGATAGATTGATAGAATACTCCTCGTTTTCTTTCTCGATCTCTGAGTAAACATTGATGTGATCTGCGACGCAAGAGTGGATAAGACGATTAATAGTGGCGGCGGGAAGTCTGTCTGTCTGTCTGATGAGGCTCCTGGTCTTGCTTCATCTTTTTTTTTCTTTTTCCTTTTTTTTTTTTAACCTAGATCTGTCCTTTCTTGTTCCTTTTAGTCTACATTTGATCTTGTTTTCTTACTTTGTATCCCACTTCTTGTCTTTATATATATATATATATATATATATATATATATATATATATATATATATATATATATATATATATATATATATATATATATATATATATATATATGTGTTTTTTTTCAAGTACGTCTGGTTTTGTTTTCGTCTTCTTTTGCTTTTCTCTTCTTTTTAGTTTATATCTATTCATCATTTTTTTTCTTCCTTGTTATCGTGAATAAATTCCATCCCCTGTTTTCAACATTTTTTTCTTTTTAGCCTGCACTATCTTTTCATTTTCTTTTTTTCAGCCTTTAGTTTTTTTTTTTTTTTTTTGCATCTTTTTTTTTCCCCCATTTAATCTTTTTTCCTCCTTTTAGCTTCCCTGAGTGATACGTCCTCCTCTCCGTCCCTCCCACTCTCTCTCTCTCTCTGGGAACACTGCAGGTCACCCTCGTGTGGTCGTCGTGAGGCAGTGGTGGCGTGTCGAGGTCACCGTTGTTCCTTCAAGACTGTCTGTTGCCAAGAAGAGGTCGCACAGAACCCGACCGTAGGAACACAAACAGATAAACGCGCGCCCACCCGCCTTGCCTTCATCAGATTCTTATCGGGACTACTTTTATTTGTAATGTTCATCACCCAAACTCTTCTCAAGTCAAGTGGCCTCGTAATGGTTTGTTGCTTCATGCTCGTCAACATTAAGGACTTGCTCGATACGCTGAGATGTGGCTCACTTTTCTATTTCATTTAATTTACTTTTCGTTGTTTTCTTTTCTTTTTTTTTTTTTTTTGTTCGGTGCGTTTGTTTGTCTGTCTGTCTGTCTGTAGTGTGTGTGTGTGTGTGTGTGTGTAATAATAATAATAATAATAATAATAATAATAATAATAATAATAATAATAATAATAATAATAAACGGTTTATTCTTTAGGCAGTTAACAAACTGAAAATGTACAGAGGGGGTGGGGAAATACTGTGTGTGTGTGTGTGTGTGTGTGTGTGTGTGTGTGTGTGTGTGTGTGTGTGTGTGTGTGTGTGTGTGTGTGTGTGTGTGTGTGTGTGTGTGTGTGTGTGTAATAATAATAATAATAATAATAATAATAATAATAATAATAATAATAATAATAATAATAATAATAATAATAAAACGGTTTATTCTTTAGGCAGTTAACAAACTGAAAATGTACAGAGGGAGTGGGGAAATACGAGTACTGTGTGTGTGTGTGTGTGTGTGTGTGTGTGTGTGTGTGTGTGTGTGTGTGTGTGTGTGTGTGTGTGTGTGTGTGTGTGTGTGTGTGTGTGTGTGTGTGTGTGTGTGTGTATGTGTGTGTGTGTGTGTGTGTGTGTAATAATAATAATAATAATAATAATAATAATAATAATAATAATAATAATGATAATAATAAACGGTTTATTCTTTAGGCAGTTAACAAACTGAAAATGTACAGAGGGGATGGGGAAATACTGTGTGTGTGTGTGTGTGTGTGTGTGTGTGTGTGTGTGTGTGTGTGTGTGTGTGTGTGTGTGTGTGTGTGTGTCTGCTGTATAAGAAAGAAAGAAGGCAAAAGGGAATGAATGAAAGAAAGAAAGAAGGAAAAAGAAAGAAAGAAAAGCAGAGATACACAGATATAGAGAGAGACAGACAGACAGACAAATACAGACCTACAGGCAAACATATAAACAAATAAATTATACTGAATAAGGAAACCGACAAAGAAACACGTAAATAAAACATACTCACAAAAAATAACTTTCCCGCCAAGTTTCAGCGACATTATTTTCTGGTTCACTTCCAAAAAGGTTCATCACATGCATAATTGAAGCTACCTAATCCCTGGCCTGGGTGGCTGCTATTGCTCAGGCGGGACTAAAGACAGACACTAGGGGGGCTGCAGTGAGGGAGTGTGGTGGACTGGTGGACTGGTGGCAGGGAGAAGTGGTGATACTGCAGTAGCAATGGTAGTTTGTGTATGATTGAAATGTAGTATTAAGTTAAACATGCCACATGACCTTGTTACATCACTTCAGTGTTTCTAGTCCGTTTAGTAAAGTTAAGCATCTGACTCAATCTTCTATGGGAACAGCAGATGCCATCAAGTCCTCGGTACTCTAGCAAGTGTTAAAAAAAATTAGGTTCAGGAAAGAGTTAGAAAGGAATTGGTTCTCAGAGTGGTAGATGAATGGAATGGACCCAGTAACCAGGTTGTTAGTGCTGATTTATTAGGGAGCTTTAAAAGATTACACAAATTTATGGGTGGGGATGATAATTAAAATAGGAATGTTTCATACAGGGACTGCCACGTTTAGTCCTGATGGCTTCTTGCAGCTTCCCTTATTCTCTTATGTTCTTATATGTTACACCCGCCGGTCACACACGACACATACATTTGATTTTCTGTAACATAATAAACTCTGCCTATTCTTTCATCCATTTATGAGAACATGTGCCCGGATTCTTTGCGTACTGAAAACGGGCTATTAAGAACGGAAACGAAGGACTGAAGACTTCTCGGAACAATGAGAGTTATTTTCACTGTTGCTTTACATGTGTGTGTTCGCTCAGTGTCGTGTAGTAGGAACCGATATGAACCTCTAGATACCACTATATTCTTTCTCAGACCCACTTTTGTTTCCACTTTCCTCTCCCATGACAATATTACAAGAAATATTGCGGAAGAATTGCCTACCGAAGAAAGAATGGAAGGAAGAAAATGAAGGAGGAAAGAAAGAAAAAGAAAAAAGAAAGAAAGAAAGAAAGATAGAAAGGCATGATGAGCACGTGCCAAAAATGTGGTAAATAAACGCATAAATAAATACTGTCAAGACGGCTCTTCAAAACTGTCCTTCAATGGAGTCCCGCTGCTCTCTCCATCTTTGAAGATCTCCGTGACTCGCACCAACACTCCAAGGCCAACACTCGAGCATGAAATTTGTCCACCTAATGAGTTTTCTATCCTCCCCAGTGTTTGTTATGCAAATTGGGCACTGGTTTACAAAAACTGACAAAAAAAAAAAAGATAAAGGTCAAAAAGATTATCCAACATTGTAGAAGTGCCTTGAAGCCTCCCTCTTGGGCTTGAGACGAAGCTAAACAATGAACCAAACACTGACATCTTCACTTCCTTTGCTTCTGTTTGTGTTGGCTTGTTGATCTAGAAATTAACACTCTCTGGGGCAGCGCCGGATGAATGGTGTGGGGAGAGGAACAGTGCAAGTGTGCCTTACATAATTGCTTGGAAAGAGTGGCCGTGACTCAGCTAATCACACTTTATAGCCATCCTTCAACGAAAGAAGCTATTATTAACCACTTCACCCTCTGTCCCTGAAGAATTTATTCCTGGTAGCGGAAAGGCCTTTCTAACGGGACTTTGCTCTCTTCATCCTCCACCTTCGTATTAGAGTCTGTGTAGCATTTCCTTTCTACCCTCATTACTATTATTGACCACTTCAGCCTCTGTCCATAAAGAATTTATTGCTTTTAGTGAAAGACTCTTTATAATGGGGCTTTAGTCTCCTCGTATTTTAATATATGCACAATTTTATTTTTTACCGTCATTATTTTTCTTCATTTCTCTTTATGCTTTTTACGTTCTCTTTACAAAATTTGACTGACTCATTGTTTTGTATTTAGTTCTGTTTTGTCTCTTCATTCTGTCTTGGCTCAATGCTGCCTTTCTCACAATATAGAAAGAATTACACTAAACTTCTGCATTGTGAGAGAGGCAGCAGCAAATCAGACTCGTTGTTGTGTTTATTTATTTTTTTTTTTTTTAGGGGGGGGTGTCCGTTCATTCTGTCTTTCCCCACTGTTGCCTGTCTCAGTGTAAAGGGAGTTACAATAAGTTTCCTCTATACTGTGAGAGAGGGAGCAAAAGACCAGAGCAGAATGAACAGACGAAACGGGACCAAACACGGACACACGTAAGCGAGTCAGTGATGGAAGAGATGACAAGAAAACGGTTCTGGGTGAAGATGAATGAGACTTTTCCTCCTAACCTACATATATTATTCATACGCGCAACACTAAAAGGGAATGTGCTCTAGGGTTCCGGGATGATTAAAGAAGATACGTAGTCCTTTGCCTTGAGAACTCTATCCTTAATAATGGGGGTAGTGGTAATAGTAGTAGTAGTAGTAGTAGTAGTAGTAGTAGTAGTAGTAGTAGTAGTAGAAATGTGGTTGTGGTATAAATAGTAACGGAAATAGTAAAATTAAAATAGTAGTAGTAGTAGTAGTAGTAGTAGTAGTAGTAGTAGTAGTAGTAGTAGTAGTAGTAGTAGTAATGTGGTTATGGTATAAATAATAACGGAAATAGTAAAAATAATCACAATGGTTGCAATAATAGCAGCAGGAGTTGTAGTAAAATGGTGGCAGCAATTAATTACCGTCTTACTAGTTAATCTATCCCGTTTTATCTGCATGTATCTAACACCTAGCAATTATGAAGCAAGGTTGGCTGACTTAATGGCGTCACAACAAGGAAGTCAAATTAGTAAATTTATTAATTTATGCCTCCAATTTGGTTTATCCAATATGAAACTAAAAACTACAAAAAATATTTATAAACCCAAATTAATCATCGCTTTTCCCACGCAAAAATTAACATTAATAATACTAAAAAGGTTCCTATTAGACCGTGACGCAAACATTAACCTTCATATTGTCTATAAAAACGCGATAATAGTTGGCTTATAATTCTAATACTATTCGTGGTTGTGAGTCACGTGGCGTGAGTATGGTGGGCGCGGCAGACCGACGCTCCTGTCACACTGCCGCTCAGACGCAACAACGATAGTGGCTGTACGACGCAGCTTTGTGGCGGAGAGAGAGAGAGAGAGAGAGAGAGAGAGAGAGAGAGAGAGAGAGAGAGAGAGAGAGAGAGAGAGAGAGAGAGAGAGGGAGGAAGATGTGACACGATCAGACAAGAGTAAAGAAAAATATATAGATGATCAGACAGACAAACAGACAGATAGATAGACAGACAGACAAACGTAAAGATAATTAGTGACATTGACAAACACATCGGCGTGGAAACAGACAGACAGGCAAACGGACAGATAAACAGACACACACAGACAGAAATCAGACACACATACACAGACAAACAGATAAATAGAGAGACAATCAAACACTAATACAGACATACAGACAGGCAATCATAAAAAAAAAAAATAGACAAACTTATGAATGACGATGAAAGTTGGTAATAGAGAGACATGTTTATAGAGGGACTGGCACGTGTATTTCTGATGACTTCTTGAACCTTCCTTTTTTTTCTCATGTCCTTATATTTCTACTATCAGACAAAGAATCAGAGACAAATCAAGCAGCCAATGATATTCCTTATTACAAAAAGACAGGAGAGGACGCGGCAAAGCATAGCACACAGCACGGGACGAGGCAAGCACAGAATTGGGGAGGGAGCGAGGCATCGTGAAGGGTTAGGCCAATGAGGCGCGCGGGACACCAGGGGTAAGAGATACAAGGAAACTGATAAGCGAGGAAGTGGACCGAAGAGTTTAATAGCCGCCAGCTGACCCTGATTACAGCCACGGTATCATGTTGGACTCAAAGCACGTTATGTTCGCTTAGTTTTTTGAGCATACAAGCAGCGCGAAGCTCACCCGTCAGTCAGTCCGCGTTGCTGCAGCTCCCACTCCTCCTTCTCCTCCCGCTGGCCTCGGCTCATCACCACTCACGCCGCCACGATGAATACATTAGTGGGGCAGTTTGTTTGGAGTGCGGCATAAATAAACAAGTTACGTTTATATTGTTCTAAGGTTAGGGAGTTAATTATATTCTACCAAGAACTTGCTCCTTAATAAACAGTGCATTGTTATCACCCTCATCATGCGGAGGAGCTTTCTTGGTTTGTTCTCTGTTTTCTTTTGATTTTTTCTCCGTCTTTCTCCGTCTTTCTTTTTTTTTTTTTTTCCCATGGCGTGTCTACATTTTCTTCACACTCTCCCCTTGATAAACACAATCGCAAAAAACGGAGTAACATGAATCTAGCAACATCCACCTCAGCTGCATCTGAGGAGCGGCTCTCTCGCCCCGACTTGTTCATCCATCTTGGCGATAAACAAACCCCATTTGTCTCAATGTTTATTACTCATCCCAGCTGTGCTCACATCGCCCGTTCCCCAGACACACCCTGCCAGCCCCTCCCCCCCGCCGCCGCCACGCCCGACTCCCCTGTGTGGTCATTTCCCACAACGATGCCGCCACACACGGTAACAGCCCGGACGCTCCTCTTAAGCGCACTAAAGGCTTAACATTCTTGGGCTAATTACCTGCGTTACCTGGCGGACCTCAGGAGTTACTAAAGAGGCGAAAAGACACAGGCCTCGTCATGAAATACTCCTTCTATCTTACTAACAACTGATGATGATGAAAAGGTCAATGCTTGGTTAAATATTTTCAGCTGTTACTTGGAAATATCAGTTGACAGGAATATCGTCATGAAATAATCCTTCAATTTATCTAACAACCGATGAATCAGATGCAATTAACTGAAAAAGTTCGGGCCTTGTCAGTTATTTTCAACAACCACATATAAAGAAATGCTGCAAGTTTCCAAGGCAATGGCGTTTACAAATTTCTTCCTTACTCGGAACTCGACCTTCTCTTTTTTTTCCATTTTCCCACCCTTCTTTCTCCTCGTCTTCCTTACCTTCCTCCCTACTTCTATTTCCCCCTCCCTCACTAATGACGACACCATATTCAGTGCTGTAAGGTTCATTATTCTGGTGTCTTAAATCAATCGAGCAACCAACCAGCAAATTAGTCAATCTATCAAACTTACCTTCAGCTTGTCGATCTCTCCCTCCAGTTGGGAATCGACGGAGATCATCTTCTTGAGCGCCTCCTCCACGAAGCCCATGCGGCCATACAGCTGAGAGTGGTCCTTCTTCTGCATGAGGGCGTCGAAGATCCTCCACAGGGCGCGGGTGATCATGCGGTGGCCGTCGTGCATATTGTGATTGCCGTTGGGATGCGTCGCACCGTAGCGTCTCACCGTCACGTCATTCCGCGCTGAGCCGCCGTACCTGAGGAAACAAAGGTTAATAAAGGAAGCCACGATCTGGGGACGTCACTCAAGCACTGTGGTCCATCTGCAATAGGCCGGACTTGTCACTTTGGGAACATAAAGGGGTTTCTCAAGTTGGTGTCCTTTTGTATCTGAGTGTGATGTAATGTCTTCATCCTACGGCTTCGATACGTAACTCACAAAAGGTCCTCAAGTTTGTCTTCTTCTGTATATGAGTGTAATCTGTTTTTTCTTCGTCCTACAACTACGATAACTCATAAAGGGGATTCCTCAAGTTGGCGTCCTTTTGTATTGGTATGTGATCTGTTTTTCTTCATCCTACGACTTCGATGCGTAACCCAGAACGTATGTAGGCTACAGCATGAAGTATTGGATTCTGATGTTCATTTATCACAAGGATGTTCAGCCAGTGACAAGAGTGTCTATACGTATGAGGAATTCAATAATCTCTGACACGATTTCTCTAGAAGTTCAGCATAATGGTCTAATACACACTCAGAGTAAAATTTCGAGACATTATTGACAGCAAAAGAGATGATCGAGTAGTTAAGATTCTCCAGCGCCTTTGAGTTTATTTTCCCTCAATAAAATCGTCTCGTGTTACTCAAGAAAACTAATTAATGTCACAGTTTCATTATTAGTCAAAGAGTTAGAGAAAAAATCACTGAAATTCATGAGGCGTTTCTTTTCTTTCTTACCGTTTGCCATAGGGGGTCACAGGACCGGCGGCTCCATTCTTGCGGCCCACGTTATGACTCTCCACGGGTCCCGCTAGATTCTCCTGCGCAGCTGCCAAACCCGCGAGGACCAGCACGACGGCTGCATACCATCTCATCTCGGTGGGGCGCATGGCGAGGGAATCCTGCGTACTTCAAGAGTGAGGGAGGGTAGCTTAGTTTGCTGAAGATCCTGCGCGTATTGTCCGCTGCCGCAACTGTAAGGAAGGAGATACCAATGAGAATAATTATGGTCATTATTAAACAACTTATTCCCTGAACATCTTAATCCCCTCCTCAGAAATTCATTGTTCTCTCAACACGACTATTTTTCAAGGCCACAGAGAAGATTAGCCGGATTCTCAAGAGTGTTTCTGCTGTTAATAATGTAGAAATCTTGTTAGTCCAATACTAGAACCATAAACATTCTTAAAAACCCGTGTAACCTCAACTAAAGCCTATGGAAATTACTGGGGGTGCTGCACAGAAGTGTTTCAGAATACGGTCCTTAGTTGGATTGTAAATTGTCACATATTCATAAACTCATAGGGGTGATCGTTCCTATCGTTCCTTGCAGATTATGAGTGGAGAAGAAAGACAGACCTTAAGAAGCAGCGGCCACCATATCCCTATTATAAGCCCGTCCACTGCCCGAACCTACCCTTAGCTAACCCAGGTGAGACGCGCCATGCCTTAACTGGCCTGGTGTATTGAAAAATTGTCGTCAGGCACTTGGCTCCACTCGGCACGGCAATGATGGATCACTTGAGGGCGCTGCCACCGAAATGTTGACGTCATGATTATGTACACTCGACCTGATTCTTATTAGGGATGGTGATGGGGGATACTAATACTAAAACTAATAACAATAATTAAAGCCTGACGGATCTTAGTGGTGATGACTGAGATGCTAATACCAACACTACTAAAAATAACAACGATAATAACCAGTAGTGTGTAAATAAATGCTATCATCATCGTCGTCAACTTTTACTATTCCAATGGAGCACAAAAACCTCGTCCTATAGTTAAGAGGGAGTATTTCGTTTCTTCTTCTTCTTCTTTATGTAACAAAAAGGCTAAAAAAAAAAAGTCCAACTGAAGGTGTATTCCACGTCGCCACGCTGGATTGAAAAGTTAAGGTGAGAGTGGCAGGTTATAGCGTCACGACCCCTCAGCCTTTCCTTCCGTGGCTATTCTCTGCCACGCGAACAGGCTTTAGTTTGAAAGGAGGCAAACCCAATTTTTCTCCACCAGGCTGAGGATTCCTTGGTTATTTGTACCCGTAGTACCCGCAACAAATTACATCCTTTTCTTTAAGGGTTCCAAACCAAACCTTAGCCTTACTCCTTGTACAAATTTCGTCTGCTGTTACTTTAGCATTGAATGGCATTATGGCAGCGGAAACACAACGAGAAAGCAGGAAAATACAGATATCTTTCTCTTCTTTTCTTCCTCTTCTTTTTCTTCTTTTTCTTCTTCTTTTTCTCCCTCTTTTTCTCCTCCTCCTCCTTCGTCTTTCCACGCAAGTAAGCACACCCTCACCGAGACAATGACCGTGAAAAGTGCTGCTGTACGTGAGGTGAGGTGCACACGATCACGTCTGTCCAACTCCATGGTAGCGATGACGGTGACAGGTGACTCACGATCCGCGAATGTACGTAACCACTTCGGGTGTTGCGTCACGCTCTCGTTATTTCTCCCAAGGGCGTATTGGTTTGGGTGATCGACAGGGATATAGCCAGCTGCGTCGACTCTCTGCTCGCGTGCCTTCGCTATGTGTAACTCGATAAGGAAGGAAGAGGAACGAGAGATGAAGAGACAGGTTCCTTCCTTCTTTCTTTTCGTTCCTTATTGATAACTTAGTCGAAAGTTATATAAGAATGAGAGGAGGTATTTGTTTCTTGTGAAACATCAACTTGCAGGTAATTAACAGGAAATGGAATAATGAAAAGGAAAGAAAAAATATTAAGAAGGAAGGCGTGAAAAAAAGAAAAGAAAAGTGAGTATGATTGAGAACAAATAAGTAAGAGCGGAAAGGTCGAAAGAAAATTAGTAAGAGGAAAAAAGAAAAAAAAGAAAAAAAAAAGAAACTAAAATCAGTAAAGGGAGAAAAGAAGAAGGAGAGAAAAAAGAAAGAAAAGCGAGACAAAAAGGACGAAAAGAAAAAAGGAAACAAAGAAAGACAGTCTGCAGGTACACATTATAATCTCGCATTCAAACTGAACCAAAACAATGTACTAACAACGTAAACACATCAACAATAAGTAGTAAAAGTACAAGTAAAATAAAAATTGTAACAGAGATGGAACCAGATGAGCCTGATGGATGAGAACTGATCTCCTAACCGATCCTCTCTGCCAGCCAATCAGATAAGGCCTCCCTCGTAACAAGCCACCAATCACTGAGCTATTAGAGGTGAGACGGGGCGGGGCTTACTCATCAGTGGGCCAACCTAACAAGAGAGAGAGAGAGAGAGAGAGAGAGAGAGAGAGAGAGAGAGAGAGAGAGAGAGAGAGCATATAAGACTGACTAATCTGTAAAGACTCAAGCTAGGCAGCGATGACATCACAGACACACTACAGCACACCGTCAGTACTCACGCCGCGGTGTCTGTCTCATTGTGGATGCACTGCTAGGTACTTCATTATCATCGTCATCGTGTCCTCCTCCTCCTCCTCCTCCTCTTTTTTCTCCTCTTCCTCATCATCATCTAAATATTCCTTCTCACTCTATTCTTATTCTCAATTTTATTATCAGACGTATATTTACAGACTTCAAGTTTTCGCTATGTTCCTTCTGACCTGTTGTTTTTGTGGGAGGAATTATCATCATCTTTTTCTCCCATACTGTCAATTCAAAAGCAAGACACATCCAAGTCACCTCTGGAACTAAATTGGAGCTTTCGCCGTGCTCCCTCTGAGTTGTTGTCTTGGCGGGAAAATCAATTATCATCATCACATTCATGTTTTCTCTCACACAGTGAAATAAAAAAACAAGACAACGAAGACACTTCTGGAACTAAAGATGGCCAACTTCTCTCCTACTCTTTCTTTGCCTTTCTGAGAACAGCAATGTGAGCAGGCATTCTCCCCCTCGTTCAGTCTCCCTGACAAGTAAAAATAGATAAATAAAAACATAAACGCCATCAAACTGCTACTGAACTACTGGACGTGCAATACAAGGCAGTGATGTCACACAAATGCCTCAGTAATGCGAGGGGCCCCTGAAGGCTACTCTGTCAGGGAGCTATCATGGCACATCAGAGTACATGAGAGTGTGCAGGGCCGGGCTATCATAAATGTGCACCTGCTGGACGGGGTTTGGTGATATAAGCTCTCGGTGTGAGGTCCCTGGGCGTGGAGTACGCAAGGGTTAGTGCCATAAACTTTATTTCGACTAAGTGCGGCTGTCTTGGATGTGTTGCACGTGCAGTTGCGTCACCACACATGCAAGGACGAGGCTGATTGTGCTGGGAGGAGCAAAACAGTCTCCTTGAGAGTAAAAACCTTATTATACTCGACAAAGGATCAAGGTTTCACTTGTATTCATTGGAAAGAAGGAAATTATCTGAATTTAGAGCTGAAAAATAGTCTTCTTTCTTATATTCGACGAATATTGAAATTATCATTAGTATTCAATGAAAAGGATAAAAATATATGAGTTTAGAAAAGCATAAATGTTTCCCTGATGTTGGAAACCTTCCGAATACGTAGTCGGAAAAAATAGAATTATTCACCAATATAAACTGGAAAGGAAAAAAAATACGGATAGGATAGCAGTCTCTCTAATACTAGAAATCTGCCGGAAAATAGAAATTTCTCACTAATATTCACTGGAGGCAAGGAGAAAATTGTATAAATTTGGAGGAGATTAACAGTCTCCTTGACATTATGCAGCAATCTCCCTTATACTCAACAAAATTTAAGCTCTTTCCCCGTATTTGTTAAAAAGGAGGAAAAAATATTACAGAAAATAAGCGAAACACGCGGAAACATCACAAGGCCCTTAAACTGTGACGTGAGGACTAGGAGGAAAAGTGGCTTGAAGTGGAAGATTATAAAAAAAAAAAAATAGGAAAGGAGAAGAAAAAAGCGACACAAATGGGTTCTGCCTTGTAAACATGATGGACGCAACACTTCACCGAGACTCACGAGACTCGCTATTTAGAAACCAGCCCGGATCGCTTAAAGGAATTGGTTACACAAACACAACAATGAGGGCTGAGCTGTGTGTGTGTGTGTGTGTGTGTGTGTGTGTGTGTGTGTGTGTGTGTGTGTGTGTGTGTGTGTGTGTGTCACGAGTGAGCTGCTGGTGCCTCTGTGCCTTCTACAGTTACAGTTACGTTGTTCCTCATGTTCTTCTCCTTATATGGCCTCCACATGTCGTCCAGGGCATACATACATACATACATACATGAGAACTGTGAGCTTTTATATGAATGAACAGATAAACAAGCAAATAAGAAAAATAAATGATAACAATGATAAGTCTTCGCAACAGTGAACAAATGCACATCTATTACTTGACACTATAAGCTTTGTGAGACTTTCCTCGCCCTGGTTACGGTGTGTCGTGTGACGAGCAACAGGGGACGACCCAACCTTTGTTCCCGAGCTCTTAAGTTGTGACGCGCGCGGGGCCGGAGTAGGGTAGGCGAGAGTGCGTCTGGCTGAGTGGCTGACACAAGACACCACCTTCTCTTAGTCCCTCTACCCGCCCTCACTTCTTTATGGCCTCTGCTGTAGATCACGTCACGGCGGCCGCATGTAGGTCTCCGGCAGTATGTGCTACAAACTTCGCCGCTACAGAATGCGTCAGGATCAGTCAACTCGCAGCCTCCCCTTCCCCGCTCAAGGAATCTCCCCCAGGCTCTTGAAGGCCTCACAACTCAGCGCAGTTCCTCTGTTCCTCAGCTGTCCATTCGTTAAAAGAACAACATTGCAATTAAGACTTTTCGCAGAAGTGTAGAGACGCTGAGTTGTGACTTCTGGGAATGTGTGTGGCCTGTCCTGTCCCCTCCCAGCATCTCTACTTTATGACTTTTGTAACTTGACTTCATTCCCTCAATTTACATACACTGATGATCTTTCCCCCTCTCCCCCGGCACACCCATTCGTATCACTAAAGACTAAGCACCACAATGCATCTCAAGTAAGGCACCAATCTGCACCCACAAGTCCTGTCGGCAACATGCAGATTCCCACGACGCCTCGCCTCGCCGCGCCCTACAGACACGGCACAGCACTCCTTTGTTGCCGCCCCTACGACCCTCGACCTGACAGACCTGCGCCCTCACCAACCATTACGTTACTCTGATACGCAAACTCCTTCCTTTCGCATCGCTCGTTCAGAACCCAAGAGAAGCAGACTCGCTCACTCATAGGTTCACCGCGAAGCTTCATGAACCAGAGGCTACTGAGTACAATGCTCGGCTGAAAAAATGCTAAGGGGCGGGGCGTGGAGGAGAAAGAAGAGGAGGAGGAGAGCAAGGGAAGGGCATGCATCGAGGCCGGGCAAGGCGGGGCAAGGCGGGGAAGGGCACGAAAGGGCGGGGCAGAGCGGAGAAGGGTGGGTCGGGGCGGGACGAGACTGCGACCACGAGCACACGAAATGAGGCGGCATTGTTTCGTCCTGCAGCGAGCGTGACGTCACTTCTCAACAACGAGCCCTTAATCTGTCACCAGCCCTCTCACCCCGACCCTCGCAACACCTCCCACTCACCACCACACCCTGCCCCTCTCCAAACATTCGCCTCTTCCAATACGTCCAAACACTATCCTCTCTGCCACCCACAGTCCCACAGCCAGCCAGTCCCTCTCCAAATACTTGTCAGTCATCTTCCTTTTCATCTACCTCGACCACCTCCTAGTCTTCCCCTCTATTTCTCCCACTCTATTTCATATCTCCCACTCCAAACAGCTTCCTTCCATCCTTCCACTCCACACACATACATCCCATTCTTTATACTCCACACACCTCTTATTCATCGCACTCCACACACTCCCATAACTCTCCACTTCACATACCTCCCATTCTTCCACTACTTCCACTACTCCCTTGCACCTTGTCCCCCCTCCCACCGCCGCAGCAGCTCGGCACACACAGCGGCCTTATTTGCGTCGCCTTTCACGTCTTATCCGTCCACAGGCGCGCCACTCCACACCCTCAATCTACCGCCTCCTCTGCAGCCACTCTTAGAGACTCCTGGACCTGTTAAGCCGCATTGAGCGCCAATCACGGGGGCTCAAAAATAGCGTGGGTCGCCCGATAGCCAGTTAGCCAGCGGTGTGAGGTTCCTAGTGGAGGCGTCGCGCAGGCCAGCCAGACGCACACAATACGATGATTGTTGGCTGCGTGGCGGCGAGACGCTCCTACGTGGACCACAGACACGCCCGTCTTGGAGTCGCGGCGTTTATATCACCGCCACCTTCCTGACTTACGCCTGCCGCCCTGCTCTTTTTTTAGCCGCTGCTCTTTCTTTAGCTTAACTCTTGACCTTTCTTCTTTCTTTTTGTCCTGTCTGTGGTTTGCAAATGTGTTGATTCGCTATTGTACTTCATCCTTCATTCATTTGCATTACTGTTACTGTTTTTTTTTTCTTTTTACAGACAATGTATATGAATTTTTTTCAACCACTAAACTTTTTTTTAGATCATTGTGTTTTTAATCTGATTTTACTCCTTGTCTTTTTATGATTTGTTAATACATTAGCTGTTCATTATGGGTAATTATTTATATATGTGCGGCACCTTTATTCAAATTCTATAATGAATGAAGCACATAAATTATTTTTCTAGTCTTATTAGGACATCCAACATAATTTTTTTTCTTAATCAGTCATTGTTTAATCAAGTGAAACCATACACTGAGAGATGCCAAAGGCATCTTGAAGTGCATCGCCAACTATTTGGAACAGATACATGCATTGAGAATCATTCTGTACCATAAGTTTTCCTACCAAGATTATCCTCCTAAGTAAATCTTTTCAGTTCATTAACTGTCATATTAAGATGAGGTACTTAAAAGAACGTCATCTGTTTGCAACTCTTGAAATAGATACTTATATAATCATCCATACCGTTTACTCACCTACCAAGATTTCCCTGATATGTCACTGTTCCCATACAACAATAGTCTCGTTAGGTTTATGTACTTAAAAAGACGGAAACTGGTTGAAGTGAAATTTTAGAGGATTCTTTTTTTTTTTTGGGGGGGGAGGGGGATGAATGGCATTTACTTCGACGGAACATAAGAACATAAGAAAATAAAGGAAGCTGCAAGAACCCGTCAGGACTACACGTGGAAGTCCCTTGGAAATGACTTATATAGAAGCAAGCGTCACAACGAAGAGCGTCTTCATCTGCTTGCAACGCACGACACGCAGCCAGTCACGGAAAACAACGTCGTCACTTGCTAATAGGTCGTTAGTCCCGAGCGGGTCATTGCTCCTTGCACTCCCTCACCCGCGCTTCCGTTCATTCCGCCGACAAGAATGCTAATAAGTCACTACGGTCGTTGCAGCACTGAAAGCACAGCAAGAACACAGCTGCACAAATGTCATTAACAGACAATGTGCTAATACTTCATCACAGAACTAACACACGAGGAATGCACGAGGAACACATGTGCAGCGAAACACAGAACAGAGCATGTAATGGAGAGCACCCGAGACAAGGCGGAAAGCAGCGCACAATTCAACACAACGCACTGAAACAAGCTACAAGGAAAAGAAAACAAAGTACAGTCTACACACACACACACACACACACACACACACACACACACACACATATCCTCACTCTTCAACACCGGCACATGAAATAAACAACATATCTCTTAAAACTCGTTCCTCTGACAGATGGACGACGCGGTCACACGTCGTAAAATGTACATCATCCCCACTGACGATACTACACACACACACACACACACACACACACATTTACGCCTCTGCTAACACTCGGCGAAAATAACACTGCTCTTTGTTCCGTCACCGCGCTATAAGAAGCAGCTGAGGGTGTTGGCACAAGAAAGCAAGCCGTCCTATACCCTGTCATCATTCCTTACCGCCACAAGCAGACTCATTTACGACGTCTTAATGTCAGCAGAGGAGAGAGTGCCCAGGAATAAGCCAGAACGTAAAGGACTGCGAGGGTGTAGAGGGTGTGACTTTCATTGCTTCTAGTGTTTATGGTTCACAAGTTTCAGGAGAGAATGGGAAAGGTGTGATGTCTTGCATGGTTCTCTGACTTGTTATGCAAAGGAGTGTAGTGGGTGTGTTGTTGTTGCTTATGGGGGATGCAGTATATATGGTGGTTGTGGTTGTAGCGGTCGTGGTGGTGGTAGTAGTAGTAGTAGTAGTAGTAGTAGTAGTAGTAGTAGTAGTAGTAGTTGCATAGTAGTAAAACTTCACAACACAGCAATGAAATTATATAACATTTCAAGCATTTGGGGTACAGCAATTAAAAAAAAAAAGTTGCTGTACGCATTTGAATCCATCACTCAGAGGGTACGCATGCAGATACTGGAGATATTTAAAGGTTCAGCCATATACAGTCTGTAAGGGCCTACTACATCCGTAGCACAGAAGTGGGGGAGTATTGTGTTTCAAGTGTGTGTTATATAGTGACTGAAGTAGGAAAGAAAAGATTCACAATCAAAGGTGTCTACATTCTCTCTCTCTCTCTCTCTCTCTCTCTCTCTCTCTCTCTCTCTCTCTCTCTCTCTCTCTCTCTCTCTCTCTCTCTCTTTCCTTCCTTCCTTTCTTCCTTCCTTCCATTCTTTCTTTTTTTCATTTTTCCCTCCTTTTCTTTTATTTTCTTTCTTCCTTTCTTTCCTTCTTCCTGATTTATTTTCCTAATTTCCGTACTCCTTCCTCCTCTCTCTCTCTCTCTCTCTCTCTCTCTCTCTCTCTCTCTCTCTCTCTCTCTCTCTCTCTCTCTCTCTCTCTCTCTGTAGCTTCCAAATTTTCGTGTATTTTCAGAAAAGGAACATTTTTACGTGCATTATTATTGTATTTAAGTATATCCGGGTTTGTCGTGACGTAAGGAGAAGCTCGGCACTTTATGCCTCGCCTCGCCTGCCTTCCTTGCCTTGCTTGCACCTGTGGAACTCTCTGACGACAAGCCAAACCACTCCCAGAATAGTGATGACAGCGATGATGACTGCAAAGGTGGTGGTGGTTGTGGTGGTGGTGGTGGTGGTGGTGTTGGTGTTGGTGGTGGTGTTGGTGTTGGTGTTGGTGGTGGTGGTGTTGGTGGTGGTGGTGGTGGTCGTGGTGGTGGTGGTGGTGGTGACAGTAGTAGTAGTAGTAGTAGTAGTAGTAGTAGTAAGAGGAGGAGGAGGAGGAAAAAGGAGGGTATAATTTTCATCTTTTTCATTATTAAGTGATAGAACAACAATAACAACAACAACAACAACAACAACAAGAAAAACAACAACATCAACTACGTACTGCTGCTACTACTACTACTACTACTACTACTACTACTACTACTACAACTACTACTACTACTATTATTACAACTACTACAACTACTACTACTACTAATACTAATACTAATACTACTGTTACTTCTACTACCATCACCACCACCACCACCACCACCACCACCACCACTGCCGCCACCACCGCCACCACCACCAAGAAGTAAAAAAAAAAAACACTAATGATGCACACTTCCCCCAAGGCCACATAATCTGACAAGTGGCACGAGAACCCGTAGACTTAAACTAAACGCGGCAAGTTGTCACCGCAGACTTTTTATTCCACGCCTGGGGATATTGAGCCAACATGAATAAATTAATAAACAAACATCTTGAATTCGCATATGTTTTTCCATCCATCTCAAAATATAACCAATCTTTCATTGTTTTACTGTCCAACTTTTCTTAAAACTGTACAAAAGTCGATTTTTTTTTTTTTTTTTGAGGTCTTGTGAACAGAAAGGCATACAAACAGAAAAACCGATAAATGTAAATTAATCTTTATACCGCTGCGAGGATAGTAGTAGTAGTAGTAGTAGTAGTAGTAGTAGTAGTAGTAGTAGTAGTAGTAGTAGTAGTAGTAGTAGTAGTAGTAGAAGTACTAGTAGTAGTAGTACTAGTAGTAGTAGTAGTAGTAGTAGTAGTTGTTGTTGTTGTTGTTGTTGTCGTCGTTGTTGTTGTTGTTTGTTGTCGTTGCTGTTGCTGTTGTAGTAGAAGTAGTAGTAGTAGTACTGGTGGTAGTAGTAGCAGTAGTAATAGTAGTAGTAGCAGCAGCAGTAGTAGTAGTAGTAGTAGTAGTTTTGGTAGTGTTAATAACGATGATAATAATAATAATAATAATAATAATAATAATAATAATAATAATAATAATAATAATAATAATAACAACTAATAGTAATAACAAATATCAAACCACTAAGGTAATTGGTAACCCACTTACACACTTAACCACTGAACTACTTAGAACAAATTACAAGCTCCTTCCATCACAAGTCTGCATACATTCACGGCCTTGACAGAGATCATTCAACTTTAGTGTCTCATTAAATTCGTCTCCCAAACCTACCACTCTTATTTATCTGCAATGTCATCACCTCTTCACTAAATGTTAAAACTTTTCTGCACTCCATTAGTTAAACTTTATCCTTTGCCTCATTCTTTGTTTTTTTCTGTTCCTTTCGTTTTTTTTTTTTTTTTCAGTTCTGTCTATCTTCACCCGAGCAATGTTTTCTCTGTGGCCGACTTGACGTCATACGGGGGGAAGGCAGCCAAAAATCCCGTAAGTGTGGCAGCACTGAACATAGAAACTATTGCTGTAGCGTGTAAGGTCTTTGTTTGATTCATGTACTGTCATATACATTTGTTAGAATGAAGTGAAGACACTACAGGCAGAACTGGTGTGTTATAGTGAACGAAAATGATTAATTATCCTACTTATTCTTATGATAAATTATAAAGGTGTATATAAACATGCATGATCATAAAGACTTTCTATATATTATTTGTTCGCCCTTCTTTTTATGTCATCTTCACGTCATGGCAGGATAATTTATGTCCATGATATTCACATATCTACAGTACTTATACTGAATCACTTGCAACTCTTATAACTTGGTTAATTCATACATCCAGGAATAACACTGTAGAGAATATACAGATTGGCACTTCATACATTGCTACTTCATCGCTGAGTCTTTGTTGCTGTTAAACAAATTCAATACCGTTCAGACGTCCACCACCAGCAGGCGGACACTGCTTTCCGAGAAGCACTGACAGAGCAGGGAACGAATAACACGTATTTCCATTATGCTCTATAATTTGTGATAAGGCGGTGCTTCGTTGTCTTACTGACACTAATTCTTGTATGTCTTATTGATGCTAGTAATAATACCTAACCAATTACAACATATTTTAGGTTATTTTCATCGCAATCCTTCATTTTCAAGTTCATAACGAATTACTCAACTTTCTAGTACCTCATTCAATTCATCTCAACACTACCTTTACCCCACACACTCGCCGCTGCCTTACTTCTATTTTTAACTTTGCTTTTACGCTTATTGCAAAAGTATCGTCAACGGGCAATGCCATGATTATTTGTTTAGCCAATTTCATAACTCCGTCGGCGCCGCTGCGCAACTCTTTCCACTCAGTATCTTTCAATTAATCTCCCTAGTGCATGAGTTATTGGTGTCTTCTCACCTCTATCTCCACACTTAGCAAGCACTATAATGGTTAGTCTCTTATTTTTTTCCTCTTTTCCCCAGCCTAAACACACGCACGAGTGGAAGTTTTGGATCATAGTGGAAATTCTTAGCTTATATTACAAGTGCAGCTTCTATTGAAGCTGCACTTTACAAGACTTTCCTGTTTCCTTTGTTTTCCTCGATTCTTGAACTACTATCGCTTCTCATCGAGCCAAGTTGAAATATTTAGTACAACTTCAGAGTATAATCTCGACAGACAGCACCAACATAAATAAAAATGATCGAATGTCTGTGGTTTTTATTTTGTTTAGTTCGACCGTCTAGGATTACTCAGATGATGCAAAAAGTGTCATACTGCAATTAACAATATAAAAGGTAGATTGGTATCTATTTTGTTCTTTTTTGATGCTAAGAACATCATCACTATCTGCTACAACAACATAAACAATGACAAAGAGAGCAGCAATACGAACACTAGTACCAGTAACATCAGCAACCTCAGCAGCAGCAACAACAAACAACAGTAAAAGGAACATTCAGCACCGCCCCTTGCCCTAACGAAGCAGAACAGACAGTTTGAATGAAGGTAGAAAGAAAGAAGGCTATTTGTGTGGAAGCATGAAGTATAGCAGAAGAGGAGGGCAGAGTTGAAGAGAAGTGGCAGCAACAACACCCCGTGACCCACCACTGCAACAGAAACCAGCTCTTGTATGCATGTAAGTACATCTTTCCGACGCCTCTTGATGGCTCTCACTCACTCACTCACACACTTGATCGACTTTCCTGCAACTACCTTCTTGTGTGTGTGTGTGTGTGTGTGTGTGTGTGTGTGTGTACGTATATGTGTGCGTGTGTGTGCGTGGGTGGGTGGGTGTCAGGAGTTTAAGTGCACCACCCGTACCTACATACGTGCTTTCCTCAACGCCCACCACACACACACACACACACACACACGTACAAGAAAACCATATCGCCTGATGTACGTGTCACGCTGCCTCGTAATTCCAACTCTTTAACCTTTACCTTTGTAATTAAAATGCTGAACCGAGAAAATTAAATGCACTGAAGACACACCCAAGCACTTGCTACACTCCCTTCTACATAAATTTATACTACAAGAGAGAGAGAGAGAGAGAGAGAGAGAGAGAGAGAGAGAGAGAGAGAGAGAGAGAGAGAGAGAGAGAGAGAGAGAGAGAGAGAGAGAGAGAGAAAAAAAATCAAATACGACAACCAAATTTCCTTCCTTTCCCAGATCCAAAGCGAATCAGTAGAGGCTATGGGGAATATTAACACACCTTCGGGACAAGATAGGCTGGAAGACTTTACTATCCAAATTTGAGACTGGACTGGCTTACTGAACTGTAGGTCTGTTCTACCCAATTGTTTTTAGAGATGTGGCAAATTGGTCCACTGGTTACTTTTATGTCACCGTGGACTTGCTTTCTTTACACCTTGAAAATAAAAGAAAAAAAAAGAGGAGAGAGAAAAAAAAATATGAGTCCAGTGAGCAAGTGACCTTGAACGGCCCGCCACGTCCCTCACAGAGCTCCTTTCCCAATCACGTCATCTTCCGAGGCTCAGGTTCAAGGGGCGGCGGAGGTAACGCAACCCTTCCGGACGTGATGCAAACCCACAACAATGGCTCGCTATCAGCCCTGCAGCAGGAGCAGCGGCACCCCTCAGGTAAGTACGCACCCGCGGTGCCACGTGACCTCGGTGCTGTGGCGCCCAAAATATCAATCATTCAATGTACTCACACCGCTACTCTCTTGTCTCTCCGCCGCCACCACCGCCGCCGCTGAATCGTTCAAGGGTAATAGATAGACTATTTTCTTGGTACTGAGCTGAGACGTGTGCCTGTCCACACTACAGAAGTCTTACAGAAATGTTAGAGAAAGCGAAAGGAATTAAAAATTAATCAGAATCAATGAAAAATAAACGCACGAACAAGGATAATGATCAGAAATATGAAGGAAAACACGAAAAGCGCCAACAAATACATAAATAAATTCAGAACATATAAATGGATTGACTGAGTGAGTAATTTCTGACTGACTGATTGAATGACTGACTGAATCATGGTGCCATAACGATGTCACATACCGTCAGACAGTTACCAAAAGAATTCTGCCTTCCCTACTGAGGAACTGCCGTGAGCTATAAAAAAGTTGATAAATAAGAGAGGAACTTTAAACGTTGTTTTATTTACCTGAATAGTAGTAAAGTCATTAATTTATATTCTGTACCAAGGTTCTGTAGTAATAATGACTTTAATTGCTTTTAGGCAGACATAGCAACGTTTGAAGCTCTTCTCTCTTATTTGTCAACCTAAAAATGGCTACTTAAATAAATAAAAAAAAAGAAACATTAATTTATATTCTATAGCAAGGTTCAGTGGCAATAATGTTTCTTTTCAATGTAAACAGGAGAGCGTAACCCGGAAAGCATCAACCAAGCAAAGTGTACCCACAACTCAAGGC